>NC_133770.1:160088102-160255419 GCF_003597395.2 Chelonoidis abingdonii | reverse complement strand
GACAAAAGACACAGACCCAACATTCCCTCCCTGAGTTTTAAAAAAAAAAATCCAGTTTCCTGATTGGTCCTCTGGTCAGGTGTTTGGTTCCCTGTGTTAACCCTTTACAGGTGAAAGAAACATTAACCCGTAGCTATCTATTTATGACACTGCCCCACAGGTATGGAAGGGAAGCCAGGCTTCTTCACAGACTAGCAATTAAGGGGGGTGGGGGCACGGCCGCACATACAGTGAAACCCCATGTATCTGAATTGGAGTCTAAACTGACTCCACTGCATTAGCCAACTGATATTTCTTTGGGGGGGGCGGGGGGGGGGGAGGGGGAACTAGAGGGGGCTGATAGGTAGTTCCAAGAAACTAAACATCAGCTGGGGCATGATTGTTCAGAGAAGCTGAACACCTGCAGCTCCCCTTAAGTCAGTAAAACCCATGTGCACTTAGTGCTTCTGAAAAATAAGACCCCAGTGACTTGGGATATGTTCCTGCTTCTGCCACCATGTGGCCTCATGCGCATCATTGCACTTCTGTGCCTCAGTCTCTCCTTCTGTAAAATGGGGGAAAAATATCTTCCTTACAGTGGCACTGTGAGGCTAATCTAATAGAATGGGCTAGAGAATGCAAAACGTTACTAATTATTGTTCCATTACCAAAAACCTCTACAAACCCCACTCTGTTACATCAGAGCCCATGAGATGAGGCTCCCACTATGTCATGCTCTATAGTGGATTACTTCACATCTTCTGTTTTAGCATCTCTGCTCAAAAGAGCCAGTGGCAGAGGATCACCTCAGGCAGGATTTGCATTGTACTTCTCCCAGCTGGAGTTTAACAGCCCGTTTTGCTGGCTCAGCATTGAAGGCTAGTTCGGATGACCTTTCCAGCTTATATGCATGAGGGAGGAGGAGGGATGTGGTAGTGTTCTCACAATAACACTGGGTGTACACCAATGCAACTCCTACAGTCAGTGCATTTACTTTGGTTTCACTCCTGGTGAAAGTGCACACTCAGGTCTCTGTACTCTGTCTGAGCCTATTAAAGCATTTAAATGTAACATTTCTATGCTCTCCTTCTAATCATTTTGACTCTGGGAATGTACTTCCTACAAAAGCTTGTAAAGACAGAAGGCCAGATTCTCTTCTCATTTAACCCACTGTAATTCGATTTACCTCCATTTCATTGGGATATAGAGTTAGAGACTGGCCCTAGATCACTAGCATAACAGCTTTCAATTCTTAAAGTGGGAATTACAGTGGTTTTGGACTAGCTTCTGGATTTATGCTGATATTTGTCTTCCAGCTTTAACAAGCAGAGCGCATTCTTTGCATGTACCTCACAATACTGATCACTGGATGGCAGCAAAACACTAAGTTGGGTTAGAGCCTCAGGGGTGTAAATTGGTGCAGCTCCCTTGACACCATGGGGGGCAAAACCTGCGCTTGACATGAGTGGAGCAGTGTAGATTTACAGCAGCTTAGGATCCATGCCCATCACCGTGTCATGTTCCCCCATTAATATTTGTAATTCATAACAAAAATCCAAATTGTATGAAGGACCTAGCTCTTTCCTGCCTCGGGTGACGTAAAATGACATTTTTCTTTAGCAGAGGTTGGCTCTCACCATGCACCCTTGGGGCCACATATGATGCAGGGCAGTAATGAATGCAGCTAGTAGTCTTTTACATCCACTTTGCATAGGTCTCAGTGACTAGGCTGGGTGCGTGGCCATACAGATTCTGGCACAAGAAGTTTGTACGAGTTGCTGAAGGTCACCTGGTTAGTCTGGGAAACAGCCAGGAATAAAAGCTGGAAGTCTGGATTCCCTGTGACCTATGATTCTTGTGAAACAAGCACCTTAAGATGAGCAGTTCTGTACACTAATACACAGTGTCAAGTATTTTCTAGTAACAAATGTGAATTAGTTAGGCTCAATCTTCATTTGCTGTAGATCTATTTATGTCACTGTGTAAGTTAGCTTGGCTCCAATTGGAGAATCCTCTATTTAGCTAGATATTAGTAAATATCATTGGGCCAGATCTCTACCTGGGATAGCTCCACTGGATTCAGTGGAACTACACTGATTTACAGCAGCTGAGGACCTGGACCAGTAGGTCCATTACTCATGGGGTAGTATGAATCATGGTTTGATCTGACCCTGGGATGAAGTCTTATTGCTTGTGTTTTCTTCACAGTTCCTCTCTCAAACTTAGACTTGGCTAATAACCTGCAGGCAAATAATGAACCAAAGCCAAAAAACAGAAGTAAGTTGAAATTACCAATGGGTAAAGGTGTTCTCTCTGGAATGAGATCTAATTGTTAATACCTGTATCTGAATAGGTAGTGCCCTACCCCCTAAAAAAGCGCTTTGGTATTGTTTTATTGGCACTGAATTTGTTTTTATTGTGGATTCAGTACTGGACTGAGTTCCTGAAAAGTCTACTCCTCTGTTTGTTGAGAGAACAGATACAGTGAGTGTGGCAGTAGGGCAAGCTTCTCCTAAATACCACCCCACAAATGCTCTCCATCTGCCCTCTGGAGGCTCTCTCTAGTGGAGTTTAAGTTGGGTCCCTGGCCTCTCTGAGAGAGTCACCAGTGGGTGCAATTAGTGGTGGTTATGATATGGACACTAGCCACTGGGAACTGACTGAGGCCCACCAAAATAATTTCACACAGGCCCTCAAGCAGCTGCTATGGTAACCATTTTTAGATGCTACCTGTTGGCATGGGCTGCATTAGCACCACAGTGGAAGAATCCCTAAACTGTACTATCAATCCCCTGAGCTGTCCGGTCTCCTGGCTTGTTTTGAAGCAGTATCTGACCCATTATGCTGTATTGGATTGTGAATGGCAACTGTGTCTCAAAAGACAATGGTGTAACTGCCAAGGCTGTTGAGTTACTATGTGTTCTGCCTACGACATCGCAAATGGCAAAGACATCTAACTCTTGAGCAACAGTCCTTACCCACCCACATAGGGCAGGCATAAGTTGCAGGGCCAGAAGATGAAGACAGTGCACTACTAGTGCTTGAGGCCTGCTGCACTTCGTTCTGTGTTCTCCTCGCTCAGCCACCTGACTCCCTGGTGCAGGTCAGCCCTAGCTAGCTGCATCTTCCCAGCTTGAGTCATTTTCAAGTCCCTCTTACTAGTGTCCTTGAACTTCAGCCTAGGTGAGGCCGGTGGCCTTGGAGCATTGGATTATTGTATATTTGTGTAAAAAGCGTTTTATATCACCTCGTCTAATTAAAAGGTAAGATCAGAATCTGTGGCATCACGGAAACCTGGTTGGATAGATCTCATGACTGGAATATTGGTCTAGAAGGATATAGCTTTTTCAGGAAGGAAAGGCAAGGGGAAAAAAAAAAAAAAAGGGACGTGTTGTATACATTCTTGATGTATAATGCACTTGTTCTGAGGTCCAGGAGAAGAAGAGAAGCAGATCAGTTGAAAATCTTGGTAAAGATGAAAAGGTTGTAAGATAGGGAAGAGGTCATGGGGGCAGTGTTTATTATAGATCAAATCAGGAAGGAGGTAAATGAGACATTTCTAGAACAAGACAAGTCCCTTTTCCAATAGAAGTCTGCTTGAATAAAGCAAAAAATCTCAAATTTTCCAATAAAAATCCAAATACATTCAAAGGACAACTTTTTTCTAGAACATTTTAGACTTGCTTCTGACCAACAGGGAGGAAGTGGTAGAAAATCTCAAGGTGGATGGCAATTGGGATGATCACGAAATGATGATTTAATAATTCTAAGGAAAGGAAGGAGTGAGCAGCAGAATAAGAACATGGTCCTCAAAAGAGCAGACATTAAACTCAGAAAAAGTAAGTTTTTCTTCTCATGGGACCTAATGGAAAAAGGAGTTCAGGAAAGCTGGTAGGTTTCCAAGAAGTCAATATTAAAAAGGCACAACTACAAACTATCCTGATGCAAAGGAAAGATAAGAGGAAACTTACAAAAAGTGGAAATGAAGACAAATTGCTAAGGAGGAGAAAAAATAAATAGCACAAGCATGTAGGGACAAAAATAAGACAGGTGAAGGCATAAAAATGAATTACACGTAGCAAGGGACATAAGGCAATAAGAAGAGGTTCTTAAAATACATTAGGAGCAAGAGAAATATGAAGGGAAGTACAGGACCTCTACTTAGCAGGGAAGGAGAGCAAATAACTGATGACATCAAGAAGGTGCAGTGTTTAATGCCGCTTTTGCTTCAGTCCTCACTATGGTGACCAGATGCACAATACAATTATTAACAAAAAGGGGGAAGGAACACAAACCAAAATAGGGAAAGAACAGGTTAAAGAATAGTAAGTTAAATATAATTGACTTGGCAGGACTTAATGAAATTCATCATAGGGTGCTTCAGCTAGTTCCTTAAGTAATCTCAAAATCATTAGCAATTATCTTTCTGAATTCATCCAGGATGGGTGAAGTCCCAGAGGGCTGATGAAGGGCAAAATGTAATACCTATTGTGACAAAGTTCCTCCTCTACCTTGGTGGGTCCTGCGCTTATTGGCAGATTTGTTCACTTCAGTGATCTTCCCCTTTTGTGGAACCCACAGTCTGGGTCAGCTCCTCCTGTGTCTGATCAGGAGTTGGGAGGTTTGGGGGGGAACCTGGGCCCGCCCTCTACTCTGGGTTCCAGCCCAGGACCCTGTGGATCGCAGCTGTCTATAGTGCCTCCTGTAACAACTGCATGACAGCTACAACTCCCTGGGCTACTTCCCCATGGCCTCCTCCAAACACCTTCTTTATCCTCACCACAGGACCTTCCTCCTGGTGTCTGATAACGCTTGTCCTCCTCAATCCTCCAGCAGTACACTCTCTCACTCTCAGCTCCTTGCCTTCTTGCTCCCAGCTACTCACTCACACTCCTTCTCCTCTGGCTCCTCCCTGCCTGACTGGAGTGAGCTCCTTTTTAAACCCAGGTGCCCTGATTAGCCTGCCTTGATTGGCTGCAGGTGTTCTAATTAAAGTAGCTATCTCTACTGCCTTCTAGAAAGATCTTAATTGGCTCCAGGTGCCTTGATTAACCTGGAGCAACTGCCATTTGGTTACCAGGGTACTAGGGATTTGTTTAGCCTGGGGCTAACATACCTGTTTCTCAGTACTTTACTGTAGCCATCTGGCCTTGCCCCATCACACTATCTTTGAAAAGGGGAACAGAAAGGACTCTGGTACCAATCAGCTTAAACTTTAATACCTGCTGTCATTTGTTATGTTTGTACAGTGCCTAGAACAATTGGGCCAAAACTGGATGGATATTTCAGGTGCTACACTAATAGTTTACTACTACCACCACCACCAGGCAGTTTAATTCATGTGTCTGGCAATCAGAGGCCAGGGACACCCAGAGCATGGGATTGCATCCCTGACCCTTCTTGCTAATAGCCATTGATGGACCTAATTCATTTTTTGAACCCCTTTAGTTTTGGCCTTCACAATATCCCCTGGCAATGAGTTCTACAAGTTGACTGTGCTTTGTGTGAGAAGTACTTTTGTTTTTTTTAAAGCCTGCTGCCTATTAGTTTCTCTGGGTGACCTCTACTCCTCCTCATAACACAAGAACTAAACACCCACTTCCTTATTCACTCTCTTCACACCATTTACGGTGTTATGAACCTATATCATATCCCCCATATTCTTTTTACCAAGCTGAAAAGTCCCAGTCTTTTTGATCTCACTTCATACAGAAGTTGCTCCATACCCTAATAATTTCTTGGACTCTTCTGTCCTTCCCCCTCCCCCTCAATTCTAATATCTTTTCTGAGATGGGGTGACCAGGACTGCATACAGTATTTAAGATATGGGCATATCATGGATTTATATGGTGGCATTATGGTATTTTCCATCTTATTACCTATCCTTTTCCTTATGGTTCTAACATTGTGTTAGCTTTTTTGACTGCTCTGCACATTGAGCAGATGTTTTAAAGAGAACTCTCCACAATGATTCCAAGATCTTTCTTGAATGTAACAGCTAATACAATCCCGCCCATACACACAAAATGATGGGAGCTAAGTTTCCAATGTGCATTACTTCGCATTTATCAACACTGAATTTCATGTCGTTTTGTTGCCCAATGACCCAGTTTAGAGAAATCCCTTTAACTCTTTGCAGTCAGATTTGGACTTGCCTATCTTGAGTAACTTTATATTGTCCTCAAACTTGCCACCTCAGTTTACCCCTTTTCCAGATCATTTATGAACGTTGAACAGCATTGGTCCCAGTACAGATCCCTGGGAGACACCACTCTTTACCTCTCCATTCTGAAAATGGACCATTTATTCCCAACTTTTGTTTTCCATCTTTTAACCAGATCCATGAAGAGGACCTTCCCTCTTATCCCATGACTGGTTAGTTTGCTTAAGAGTCTTTGGCAAGGGACCTCGCCAAAGGCTCTCTGAAAGTCCAAGTACATTATATCCACTGAATTATTGTTGTCCACATGTTTGTTGACTCTCAGAATTCTAATAAATTGGTGAGGCATGATTTCCTTTTACAAAAGCCATGTTGACTTTTCTCCAACAAATCATGTTGATCTGTCTGATGATTCTATTCACTATAGTTTCAACCAACTTGGCTGGTACTGAAGTTAGGCTTACTGGCCTGTAATTGCCAGGATCACCTCTGAGCCTTAAAAAAATAAACAGGAGTCACATTAGCTGTTCTCTGGTCATCTGATACTGGAGTCAATTTAATGATAGTAATTCTGAAGGAACTCAAACATGAAATAGCAGAACTCTTGGGTGAATGTTATCTGGCCCGGTGACTTATTTGTTCTAAAACGTGGACTCTGACTACGGACCGGAGGTCACGCTAAATGATCTTAAAAGTCCCTTCGGGCCTTAAAACGAACATCTCATTGAACTTAAATACAAATCAAACGCTGTACAAGCATATGGGTTACACTGCCAGGTAGTAGTATTCAACCAGTTTTGGCTCAATTATTCTAGGCACTGTACAAAAATAAATGACAGTCACCAGCCCAAAGATCTTACAATCCAAAAGACAAGAAGTAACAGAAGTGAAGGTCATGGGTGTTGTGCTGCTTAGGCTAGGAATTAATTTCCTCTTCCTAAAAGCTATTATAGGGCTTACCTGAGGTATAATTCACTGAGGGCTCTGCATCTTGTGCAGTCTTTTATACCGGTGCAATGTGCACATAAATGGTTATGGGTCTGATCTGGTAGTTTTACACCTACTTTGTACACCTGTTTCACTGGGGTAAGGGGTGGCACAAGGCAATGGTCATTCAGGACTATTGAGTATAAGAGGCCTTGTCTGGACTAGACAGTTGTACCTCTAACTATACCAGCATAATTAAAGCAGCATAACCTCCCTCCCCTACTTATACGGCTATAAAACTTTTATAGCAGTACAGATATTTCCATATGGGAAGGGAAATAAGCCATACTGGTATAAGACAATAATCGTGGGACTGGTATAACAGTATTGTTAAGAGAGTTACTCATCTAGCCAGCAGTTATACTTATACAAAAACTGTATAGACCAGGCTAAGGAGAACTATATGCTGCTGTAACTAATAATAAAAAATAGTTTGATAGTCAAGTAAAACACATAGCCTACTGGTTTTGACAAGTTTAGTGTTTTGAGTTTATGCTAAAGCCAAAGTATTTTGCCATACTGACATGAACAAAACAAGAGGTGGAACACAAAGGATGTGCTACACTTACAGACAAAACTACTATTTAAGAGTTTACAGTGATTGCAATATAACTGTGTATCTAAGTGAACAGAAGAGACAGCCTCGTTTGTTACCCTCCTTTTCCCAGAGCTGCTGAGCCAAATGTGAGTAATAAATGATCTTTAAGAGTCCATTCAGCTGCCTCTTTTCAAACGTGGTTTTACAACTGTTTGATTAACCCACAGTCATACTAAATGCTAATGTGCAGAAATAAGACTTCAAATTACATGCCTGCACGTCCACCACTTGTCATGTTCAAGAACTGCAAACAGACATGTTGATTGCAGAGATTTTTACTTCAAGCTCTTTTAAACTTCACTCAAGTGGAGTGGTTTTGATGCAGTGTGTACTGTACAAGGAGGATGGGCCCTGATCCAAAGCCTACTGGAGTCAATCGGAGTCATAGCTGTGCCAAGGTGCCAGAGCAAACCAGAACACAGAACAGCACTTAATTTTTTTTAAAAAAGGTAAATACAGCTTGCGCAGCTCAGTACAATTTTAAGCGTCAAAGGCGGTAGAACAAATGGGTGGGATTTCAAGAGTAAGTTATTTTATAGTTACATTCTCAGGCATATAAGTTTTAAGCCTTGCATAACACTGAGTAATCTGTTATCTCCAACTTTCTAGCTAGCACTGGTCACAGACACGATAGTACGAAACAGGTACATGAATTAATAAGCTCTCCAGTGAGGATAAACTCTGTTATATCAGGCCACCAGGGAGCTGCTTGAATCAAAGCACTGAGAAATGATCAGGAGCATGACTGTCAATTTAAGGTGAATTCATGCAGTACAGAGGTTCAGCATATACACCATTTAAGCGTCACTCAAAAATAGAGCTCAGGATATGCAGACCTGACGCATGGGGTGATTTTTCCACCATGTAGGGGTACCCACTCAGCACTAACTCCACATGTAGTGTCAGAACCTCAGCTGGTGTAATTCCATTTACTCCAAGGGGGTTTCCTTAACATGGATTCAGTTCAGCGTGAAGCATCCTCAGTCATTTCAGAGTTCTATACAGGGGATGTTCCTTTGTTTTCACTGAATGAATTTTATTAAGTCAGTCATTCTATTGCCAAGTAATTTTGGGATGGCCAATGTATTTGCAGTGTAATTTCTAGTGATAGTTGGACCTCAAATGTAGGTTTGTTTGCAAAATAACCTCCCACTATGGGTTATCAAATGAGTAATGCTATGAACTAGAATCAGTGAGCTGGCTCAGACCCTTAATGGAGGTTTGGCCACTAGAAGGTGACAAGATATCCTCAATAGCATAGTTACACCTACCAGTGGCCAGATACTGATTAGAAGGTCTGTTTTGAAAACTGGTTTCAAAGTCTTAAAGTTGGTCACTGAAGTTTTCACAACTTCCTGTTTACACTTTCAAAGGAAATACCACTAAAATCAGCCTCTTCGCGGTATTTCACTACTTCTGCTTCCAGTCCCATCCCAAACTAGGGCATGCAGAAACATGCAAAACATTTCTAAGGCCCATACAACATAATCAGACTTGGCTTACTTGTTGTTTCGAAATCATTTTCATATAATTAACAAATGTATATGACGACGACTAGATTCACAGAATCTCACTGGGAGATTATTTGCAGCTGTTTATTCACTACTAACCCCAGATCTTTTCCCAGAGTCACTGCTTCCCAGGCTAGGGACTCCCAGACTAAGTATGGTCTACATTCTTCTTTCCCCATTTAGCCATATCAAAATGCATAGTTTGCTTGTAGCAAGTAGACTCTGAATCAGTGACCTGCCCTCTTCATTATTTGCTACTTCCTCAATTTGAGTCATCAGCAAGCCATCAGTGATAACCCAAATCCAGACAATGCTCGTCTGTCCAGCTGTTCAAAATCAGAACCCATATTTGCAAATGGACTCTATTCTTATGAGTCAGACCTTTGGGACACTTATGTCAGTTAAAATCATGGATTTCCAACTCTAAAACATACAACTGACAACAAGCATGCTCCTTTTATTGAGGACAAAACTGGCCTTTATCTCCAACCTGATCATACAGAAACTCAGACTAAATTCCCATTTGTCAGTGTTTACACCAAATTAGACTCTGAGACAGCAGTAGAGGAGTCTGTGTTAGTCACTCTGTTAGCTAGCAAGTTAGTGTTAAGGGACCCACCTTACATATCAATGCTGAACTGGAGTCCATGTGAATTTTGGCTTGAGTGCAGAATCAGCCCCTTTAATTGTTGCAAGATACCATGATAACTTTAATACACTTACAGTCCACTTTAAAAGGAAAAAAAAAATCTTGCTCTTTTGGCACCCTGGCAATGGAATATGTGGAGGAACACAGATGCACAGTCAGATTTGGGAGGGTTCAGGGGCATGGCTAACAAGAAAAAGCCTATTTCTGAATGGTGCTTTTCATCGGTAGATCTCAAAGCACGTCACAATCTTTTAAAGCAATCCTGGAACACCCCAGAAGCAGTGAACTATTACCATCCCGTATTTACAGAAGGGGAAAATGAGACACACATGACTTGCCCACGATCACACAGGAAGTCCAGAGCAGGGAATTGAACATGTGCTCCCAAGTTCTAGACTAGTGCCATAACCACTGGGCCATCCTGGAACAGGGATGTGTGTGGAAGAGTCACAGTTGCTTTGACCTTCCCTAGTCTTCCCCCTCCTCATAGCAGCTCTGTATTAGCCATTGGAGCAGCTATGTAGTCACTTTGTGGGTTTGGATAAGGGTGCCCTCTCCTCACTCCCTGTGTGCCTCTCTCCAGTACTCATAACTGTGCAGACTGCATAATGGAGTGAAAATGTGGCTTCTTAGCCCTGATCCAGTAGGGCACTTTTAAGCATAGGCTCAACTTTGTGCACTTGGGTGATCCTTAGCAGGGTCAGTGGGACGGCTCATGCCTTTGATGTTAAGCACCTTCTCAAGTGCTCTGCTGGATCAGGGCCAAAGTGCATAAAGTGATATGCAACAAAAATCCATCTCTCCACTGGGGTTGGAGATCTTTAGGGGAACTGAATGCTGAAGTATTTTGCTCCTTCGTCTCCCATGTGAAACCCAGAACCATGGCAGGAAGCTGAAAATGGTGGTTTCCCACAGCAGCTGAACGGTTTCAAACCTCAAGTCACTTAGTGTGGAGTTTTGGGGTGACCGTTCAAGTTACTTCTAGCTTTATTAGAACTGGTTCTCTTGCCTCTAAAAGCCATGGCACAAATTCCACTCAGAGCCCAAAATGGCTCTCACTGAGGTAAAAGGGAGGGGTGCTATTGATTTAAATAGGGACAGGAAATGTCTCTGGGCTACTAAGCTTTTTAATTTGCTCAGCTTGTTTAGAAGGCATAGTTCCCAAAAACCTTGGGAACAGCTAACAGACTACCTCCTGCACACCCTCTCTTTTATCATCATCAAAGGACATTTCTCAGTCTTTCCCCCCCCCACTCAGCTTTGTTGCATTGCAGTGAGTAGCACTTCCTTAGACTGGGAGTTTGGATGATGCAAGTGCAGAATCATTTGCCTAGCGATAGCTGTGTGGTATTAATCAGTGATGCAAGAGCTGTCGGAAGGAAAGTACAGTGCCCAGAGACCTTGCAAGTTTACATTCTTATTGTAAGTATTTTTTCAAGAAGTTTACCTAGACAATGGAGCCATAGTTCAACTCTCTTTTCACCACTGCTTTTATAACTGTTACACGAGACTTAAAACATCCCTTATCAAAGATCCGCCCCCCCCCCCCCCCAGAACAGTTGTAGTCTGGGATACATTTTTCCAAGAGCTTTAAGTGACTTACAACCTAAATTCTTAGTCTCAAGTGATTTAGGCACTGAAAAGCTTAAGTCTCAATGAGACAGGCTAAAGAGTAAAATTTTCTTAAACACCCAAGTGACTGAGGAGCCAGAGTCTCACTGACCTTTAAGTTACTGCTGAAAATGAGACCAGCTCCTAAGTCACTTATGAAAACTTGGTCATTACATCTGTCATTTTCAAAAGAACCCTCAGTTATCCAAATCCCATTGCAATTCAATGGCAGTTGTGCCCCAGCTTCCCACACACCTTTGTAAACATCTAGCCTGAAAGCTGTGGTCAGGTGATAAGGAGACAAGAGACCAGATTCTATTCCTGACCCTTGTTCTTGGTACAACCTGGGGCAAGTCACTTCACTCTGCCTCAGGTTTCCATCTTGTAACATTGGAATAATAAAAATAAAATAATGTTTGCCCTGTGAAAGTCTACTCACCACAGACATCCCCTCATGGCTGGGCATGGCACAGCAGCAATTTCTCCTTTGGTAGGCCCTGCCAACCCTCAGTCCTTTCCTGCCATAGGCTGCTTCTTTTTGCAACTTAACTTTCTGTTCAGCTCACTGTTAGTCCTTCTTCATTCAGGTTAAATGGAGTCCAACACACACCAATACCATGACAGCATCATGCCAGAGCTTCAGCCCACCTTTCTGGCTTTGGGGGCCCTGCAGCCTTTGACTCTGGGGGTCTTCACACCACCATCCTAGGTGGGTCAGTAAGGGAAACTCACGCCCAGTCTTCCCTCTGGGTGCCAGCACAGGGACGCTGTACCAAGTAGTTAAAGTCAGTTTGTTCAGTCCCCTTGGTATGCCCCTGGGCTGTTTCCTACCAGGGCCCATAACAAGGCCTTTCTCACAGGCTCTTCTTGGGCTGACATCTCTGCAGCTCCCAAAATAGGGCCCCCTAAATGAGTAATACAGAGCAAAAGATCCCACACCAGAGCTAACTGCCCTAAAAAACCTCTAGCTAGGCCACAGCCAAGCTTTCTAGCACAGAACTAATTCAAAAACCTGAGTCTCTCTCCAGCAACTAGGGATGAGGTAGGATTTTCCTCTTTTAACTGACCCCTCCAGACTAAGGCTTGATAAGTCACACAGGTGTAACAGGGTGGGGCTGATTGGGCCCACCAGCTCTCATTAACCCTTTCTTTGTCAGCGTGGGTTCTGTATACCCCATCACACTTCACCTTTGTAAAGTGCTTTGAAACCCTCAGCTGGTTGGTCTCAGATGTGTATTTACTGCACCATTGTCTCAGGGAGCTCAGCTTGGGCATACTCATAGTAAAATAATGATAAGAAGAATGATATAGTGCTTTTCATCAGTAAATATCAAAGAGAGAAAAGAAACCAAATAAATAAAGGAGAGCATGTTTTTAAAAGTGGTAACAGAGACTGAGGACAGAGAAGTGGAGACATTGTTACAATTAAAATATTGAGGTAGGTCCTCCCCTATGACACCAGCTGAGGCTCTGATCTCATCAATCAGTTCTAAAGAGCTTACAGAACAGCTGTATGACTGTAAGGTTTCACTATATGTCAGAGGTGGCCAAACTTACTGACCCTCTGAGCCACCTATGACAATCTTCAGAAGTCTGAGAGTGAGGAGTATGCTTGCCAGGATTTGGGGTTTCAGCCCTATTCTTGTTGAAGCCCTGAGCTTCGGCAGGTGCATCCTATGGGGCTGAAGCCCTGAGATCCCCGCCCCCGCCCACACACACACATTGGGAAGGAGCCCCTACCTACCCCACCATCCTGCTGCAAGGGAGAGGTCCCAAACTCCCCTGCCCCACGCTCTCTAGTAGGTGGAGAATGGGGGGTAGTGTAGGTGCTCAGTGAGCCACACTTTAAAGGTAACAGAACCACATATAGCTCGCAAGCCACAGTTTGGGCCACCCCTGTTAGATGTCATGGTAATAACTCTCTTTCAGCTCTTTATAAATAAAAGAAAAAAAATTACCCTATTAGTCATTTTACAGAAGAATGTAGAGCTTTCTTAACTCACAAATGAAGAACATTCTCTCTCTCTCTCTGGATGGACACACACACACGTATTCAGGCCAGGGTAAACAGAATCCCAGCTAGAAGTGGATTTTTGAAATGCAAAGCTCTTTCTCTGGGTAGTGTTGTGACTATAGGATAAAAACATACAATTCAGACCTCTTCACTTCAAATTATCACCAGGACAGCAGTGTGACTCAGCCTATTAAAGCAGGCTATAAAGATAGGAGGTAAAGCAGAAGATTTGTATTATGTCCCTCATGAAACCTGTTTCCTCCTTGTTTCCTAAAGCTTTTGAATTAAGAAACAAATACAAAGTCAGCAGGTATGCTTTTAAAAATGCTATTCCTATGGGTGAGGAAGATTGCAGCTAGAGAAGAGTCCCTCACAAAACCCTAGATCCAAACAGCCCCAGACTTGAAAATTGTTATCCAGTTCTCCCTGCCTCAACCTACCCATATCTTTATAAATGGTCTAATGTTCCCCAAATATGTGGGCCTGTGTGTGTATGCATATGCATGCTTTGCCTATAGCAATCTATACTTGTTTTTTTAAAAAAAAAAGCTTAGGAACAAAGTACCTTAGAAGGCAAAATAGCTGTTTGGGATGCCTGGGTTCTTATCCTGGCTCAGCCACTGATTGACAATGTGACCTTTGGCAAGTCCTTAAACATCTCATTTTGCTTACTTATGGAAAAGTCGTAGGTAAATTTAATAGAGATGTTACCATTAGGTTTCCACAGTGGTGGAGTCTGTCTTCACTGCACAGATTGCATGAGTTCTTACTCTACTGTTACTCTTAATCTGAATCTGGTCCTCACATATGCCATGTAGGCAAACCACTCAAGTATTTCCATAACTTTAAGCACGTGCTCAGACCCACTGGACCTAATGGGACTATTCAATGCACTTAAAGTTAAGTAGGTGCTTATGTGCTTTGCTGGTGTAGGGCCATAACAGGCTTTTATATAAATTACTCTCGATCTAATTAGTATTTATCTATAGAATAATCCAAATGAATTCTAATTCAGTAATATCATTCCCTCTTAAGATCTAAAAGGAAGGTTGGAAAAAAAAATATAGAAGGATCTCATTCTCTATTAAATACTACACAACTTTTCCATAAAGCCTATATGTCTAATTCCAATGTTATGGAAGTTGACTTTTTGGGCATTCAACAGCATAAATAATATTCTGCCATCTGCAAGGCAGATTTCAAATTAGAGATTATTGATTTTCTAAACTGCTTTTGCTCTTATTTTAGAAATAAGTAAGGATACTACAATTTTGTCACAGAGGTTGCAGAAGTCACGGAATCCGTGACTTCGAAAGACCTCTGTGACTTCAGCCCTGGCAGCTGGGAGCTTCAGGGTCCTGCCGCCTCCTGCAGCGGTAGGGAGCTATGAGGTACCAGCAAGGGAGCACCTGGCCCCCAACCTCTCAGCCGCCATGGGCAGTGGGGTACGCTGCAGCTCCCAGGTGCTGCTGCAGACCGGGAGTGAGGCGGTGCACCTCGCAGCTCCAGCTGCTACAGGAGACAAGGGGATCCCTGCAGCTCTCCACCACCACAGCGGAGCAGGGTGACCCCTGCAGCCCCAGCCTGCCACTTGGGGCAGGCAGACCCCCACAGTTCCCCACTGCGGCGGTGGCAGGGGGATTTCCAGCTCCCCGCCCCTAGGGAGGGAGCAGGGGGACCCTGCAGCTTACCTCCACCACTGGTGGCAGGGGGACCCTGGAGCCCTGAGCTCGCACCGGTGGTGGGGACCCCAGAGCTCCCAGCTTCCTGACAGCTGCCCAGTCCCTTCCCATTTTATCATGGATACTTTTAGTAAAAGTCAGGGACAGGTCACGGTCAATAAAGAAAAATTAATGGAAGCCTGTGACCTGTCTCTGACTTTTACTAAAAATATCCATGACAAAATCTTAGCTTTGATATGTTGCCTTTGTGTGCACGAATATCATACAGATTGTCTCATATCTGGTTTTCCATCAAGTTTCATTCTGACTGGCCAATTAGTTGACTAAATTGCAGAATAAATAGACATGTTGAATTAGATTTTAGCTTGGCAGTTTTCTTAATGCACTGACTGTTGACTTCTTCCTGCCATCAAAGGCTGTTTGTTGGGCCCAGAGTGTTTGTCCATGGAATACAATAGCATCAGGTGATTTTTCCATTCTAAGCCGAAATAAAAATAGCAAGGAATTGAGGACCTAACTTCAGAGATGATAGATATCCAATTTCTCTCTGCTACAGGCCACCATCCAGTTTCTGCCCAAATATAACCACAGGACAGGGGTTATTTCCCAGTACATTCCATGGGAAAGCCTTTGTTTAAATGTCACATTGAATGGTTATTAGTTAGAGATATTAGACACAGGTAGGATTTGACATGGTATATTATGGTGCCCATTCTTTTAGGATTAGGGCTGTCCCTTTAGTGGCACTGGTGGCTTTGCCAGTGCAGGGGATTAGACAAAACTAGTCAATGACAATAGATAAAAGTTAAGTTATATAAGGCTACAGGTACAACAATGAAGAGTGGGCCTGAGCAAGTTTCTGAGAATAAATTGAAAATATTGCATGGACAGGATTGGAACAATGAGGTTGCCTACAAAGTCATATGGCCTATCTCAACTGCCATTAGCAAATAGCTTTTCAACAGCCGGAGATAGGACACTAGATGGAGAGAGCTCTGAGTTATGAGAGAGAATTCTTTTCCAGATGTCTGGCTGATGGGTCTCACCCACATGCTCAGGGTCTAACTGGGGTTGGGAAAGAATTTTCCCCCAGGTCAGATTGGCAGAGACCTTGGGGTAGGAGGGGTCGCTTTCCTCTGCAGCACGGGTCACTTGCTGGTTTGAGCTACAGTAAATGGTGGATTTTCTGTAACTCAGAGTCTTTAAATAAAGATTTGAGGACGTCAGTAACTCTGCTAGAGGTTACAGGCCTACTGGAGGAGTGGGTGGGTGGGTGAGGTTCTGTGGCCCGCAATGTGCAGGAGGTCAGACTAGATTATCATGATTGTTCCTTCTGGCCTTAAAGTCTATGAGCCTTGGAATAAGAAAAAAAGTTTACTGAAGGCTTAGGTTTGAACGTGAAATCAACTTCTCTGGGTATAAACTTTCTATAGGGGTTTTGGTTTAATCCAGATTGACATGGCTATGATTAACGTCTCCAGTGGCCCATTCCTTCCATCAGGTTCTATAAGCAGTAATTCAAATACACCCCACAATAGAGGCTGAGATTTTCAAAGGAGGCAAAGTGAATTAGGTGCCCAACTCCTATAGAAAGTCAGTGGGAGTTGGGCAACAAACTTTCTTAGATTCCTTTGAAAATACCAGCCATAAATGGTACCGGGATAACTCCTATGTTTCCCAGAGCTCCCTGCCCTGCCTTCTGGTCACCACAATGCCTTCCTGCCTCCTCTAAGTGTCCCTTCCTTGAAGGTGTTAAGGCAAATTTGGTGCAGTTGTATATAAATTCACTCCCAGGTAGGAATGCTGCCCTATGCTACCTCTGAATCCTGGCTGGGAAATATCGCAGAAACCTCAGCCCCTTGTCTGGCTTGGTAGCAACTCCTGAGCATTTACTGGGGCTTGTGGGCAGAATGAGCAGGGTCTGGGGGTTCCCTCCAGAGGGTGCTAATAGACCTGTACACCCCATTATATAACTAGTAAAAGCAAAAGCAAGGGTGAACATTCAGTCAACCCCCGGCACAATAATTATGAGTTTTTCTTTATGATTTTAAGATTTGCTGCATGAAAATGATTTGTGTGTTTAGGTTGAGATTCTCAAAGTTATCTCTGGGAATTGCATGCATAATTCTCATTAAAACCAATGAGAGCCAGACATCAAAATCTCTGAGGTAGTTTTGAAAACCTCAGCTTTCAACCATGCACTGCGCAGTGCATAGAGCTTGGGATAGGTGTATCCGTGAATTGTAAATAATAGAGAGACATGGGTGAATAAGGCATATTTGCAATATATTTGATCAAACATATTATGCAATGTAATATATACAACTAAGGTAAATTAGGTGAACTTGAAGACCCTGGGAATTAAGTACCCATTTAAATATAAACTGTGTGAGTTTCTGAATTGTGTAGTAAATGAGCAGAAGGTGCTAAGATACCATGGTGATGGGCATGATATGAGAACCTGAACAGAAGAGAAAATAGGAATTGTGGGTGCTCATAACCTCTCAGGTATTAAGCCAAGTGCTTTCACACTCTTGATCACAAACTTTCATGGATTGCTAGGGGCACCTGACTAAATCCAGGTAGTGAAAACAACTTTTCCTTACATGTTTTATCATGTACAGTAAAAAAGATTGAGTAAACCAGCTAATGTGTTTGCTGCATTGCTAAGCAATGACTAAAATAAACATTATATTGATTAAATAGGGCAATAAAAGTCATTTATTTAAGGGAGTGCACATAGTTATCCATTGCACTTCATTAATATATGATTGGCGTTAAAGTTTCACTGACATGCCCATTGTGCCCACCCTAGAAACTTTTGAAAATAAGGGGCCTTTACCTCAGCATAGTTGTTTTAAATTAGATCCGTGTTTTGTTCTGTTAGCAACAGAAGTCCGTCAAAAGGATTTAGTTCTGTAGGTCACTTATCCAAACATATCCGAAACCTTTTTATTCTAGAAATTATGTAAGATTTCTTTCTCATCAAGCTTTTTTTTCACTACTACTCGATGGCATTTGTTGATCTGGAAATACTGCAAAAACAACATTTGTGCAGTGTGCTGGCTCTTCTGTGCCCAGAACTGGCTAAAAGCAGGATGTTCAGAATAGCATGAAAATTTTTTTTTTTTTAAAAAAACCCTTTTCCTGAAGTTTTATGAACATCAAAAAGAAGTTTGGCTTTGGATTAAGGTCCCAGAGAAGGTTCCAGGGCTGGTGTGCCCTTCCCACATTTTTATGGTTTTAAAAATATATATTTTATGTTAATTTTCCTACGAATCAGATCAGAGCTTAAAAATATCCACCAGACTTATTTTAAGAAAAGGGCTCAGCATGGTGGGTGCTGAACTCTTCCAAAATTCTGGCCCTAACTGTCAGAATGGGAGCCACTGGATGGTGAAAACTTTGGAAAAACTGACCCTCATTTAAGGGCCAGAATAGGGGCTGAGCTTTGAAAATCTAGCCATTTGTGGGTGCTGAGCCCTGAAAAACTTGCCCTGAGTTCATTTAAAATCTTACCCTCCACACTCCTCCCCCCAAAACCCCCACAAACAGGAATAACATTTGAAGTGTGAGTCTGAGCTCAGACTTAACCAGCAAATGACAAGCTTAGAAACATATTCCAGTGGTTTTTCATGAGGGAATAGCTGATATGTGCACCAATGGATGGATATGCTCACACATCGCTTGTCAAATCAGGAGTGTAATTTTGCTTGTTCTGTCAGAGAGTAGCAAGCTGTCCCTGCTATATCACCCTAAGGATGGACCAGGCAAGACCACTAATCTGATGAAAGAGGTGAAAAAGTATCAAGGAGCAAATTTACTGTCCTAACACAGGCTAAAGCCCTATTGACTTCAGACTTATGGACTGTAGGATGAGGTTATTATTAGTATTGGCATTAACTGTTCACTGCCAGTAGGTTAGTTCCATGCCAAGATATAGGAACACACTGTCTGTGTCTTATTTTTTATTGTTATTAATTTATATTTCAATAGCACAGTGGCCCCACCCAAGATTGGGGATCCATTCCACTTAGTGTTGTAAGAGATACTAGAAGACACAATTCCTCTCCTGAAGATACACGCAGACATACATAATACATAGGTTGCTGGTAAAGGACTAGCAGCTGGTTTCCATGACACTGACACAAATTTAGAAGATCTCAGGTGCAGTTAGCCTAGTAGAACAGGAGTCTCATGGGCTCTGTTCATGGTTTACCACTGAGTGGTTGCATAGTATTGGAAAGTCTCTTCCTTCACATGCCACTACACAAACCTATCTGCATAATGAGAAATAACATATCAGCCTGTCAATAGGGTCTTGTGAGTCTTCACTTATGTGCTAAGATCCTCAGGTGAAAGACACTATGCAGAGTGGTTGCTTTTAGAAAGTCAACATTTGCCAAACTAGAAGATGACATACTACAAAGTAATGCTGTCATAAGCCAGAATCACTGTATGGTCACTGTTGGTCAGCATTGACAATTGTTGTGTACATAACATAAGAACATAAGAACGGCCCTACTGGGTCAGACCAAAGATCCATCCAGCCCAGCAACCTATCTTCTGGCAGTGGCCAATGCTAGGTGCCCCAGAGGCAATGAACAAAGCAGGTAATCATCAAGTGATCCATCCCCCATTGCCCACTCCCAGCTTCTGGCAAACAGAGGCTAGGGACACCATCCCTGCACATCCTAGCTAATACCCATTGATAGACCTGTCCTCCATGAACTTATCTAGTTCCTTTTTGAATGCTGTTATAGTCCTGGCCTTGACAACATCCTTTGGCAAAGAGTTCCACAGGTTGACTGTGTGTTGTGTGAAGAAATACTTCATTTTGTTTGTTTCAAACCTGCTGCCTATTAATTTATTTGGTGACTCCTAGTCTTGTGTTACGAGAAGGAGTAAATAACACTTCCTTATTTACTTTCTCCACACCAGTCATGATTTTATAGACCTCTATCATATCCCCCTTAGTTGTCTTTTTTCAAGCTGAAAAATCCCAGTCTTATTAATCTCTCCTCATACGGAAGCTGTTCCATACCCTAATCATTTTTGTTGCCCTTTTCCGAACCTTTTCCAATTCCAGTTGAGATGGGGTGACACAGTATTATCTACCCCTTCCTTAATGACTCCCAACATTGTTAGCTTTTTTGACTGCCGCTGCACATTGAGCGGATGTTTTCAGAGAACTATCCAGAATGACGACACAATCTCTCACTTGAGTGGTAACAGCTAATTTAGACCCCATCATTTTATATGTATAGTTCTTTACATGTACAGTGTGGGTCATCTGTTACATGCATCACATTTTCTCCTGACTCTCATGAATTCTTTGGCAAGATCTGTGCTTTAAAAAAAAAAAAGTTTTATGAGGCTGAAAGCAACAACAACAACAGGAAAATGTGAAGCAACCTTCCAAAATATAGTCAATTAATAAATCCACTGTGTTTATTAAAACAGGCTAACTTCCAATTACATTTCACCATTAGGTATATTCGGAAGTTTATTTTTGCTTGATTTTCTTTCATAGAATTGTACCCTTTGCAGGTAATAATTTTAAAGGATCTTGTTCTATTTAAAGGGCCTGCGTATGTTTGCGTTGGCATACAGCAAGTGTACTATTTAAACAGGATGGTCAAAAACTTCTCCCATACAAATGTAATTTTAAAGCCTCTTTTGCTTTTCTCCCAATGAAAATACATGAAGTGTCCAACATTCAGAATGAAGTCAGGATGATGGTAAATCAGTTTCATCTCGATGACACCAATTAAAAGTTGGCTAGGTTCCAGGGCTAAACAAAAAATGAATGCAGGTCTGCACAATTTAAGGTTAGCTAACATTTACACAGTGAGGGTGGACAGGCTGGCACAATGGTTTCTGTGCATCTGTTGTCTCTTCTGTGACATGGTTATGTGGAGTGAACACAGGTGTTTGTCTCCAGAGCTGCGACCTCTCCTTCTATTTTTTTGGATGAGTCATGTCTGAAAGCATTCCACAGTATGGCAGCAGGATGTTGCAACCATAATGATGAAAAAAAAGTACTTAGCAGCAATATTTGTGGACAGTTTTGCTTTGATTTAAAATGATTGCAGAGCTAACAAAAATATAATGGGGAAAACAATTTTAATCATTCCATGATACTAAAATAAATAAGAGTTTTTGGGTCAGATTTTCTGGTCCACTGTACAACACAGAGGGGGCACAAAGCACCTTTACAACAACTGAAGGAGGCCAATGGAGCATTCACCTTCTGCAGGGAACTCTCCACTAGTGGAATTCATGAGAGATGCACTCTCAAGGCTGAGCACAGGCAGGAGGAGAGGCTAGCTCAGGGACATTCCATGGGTGGGCCAGGCATGGCTCCACTCTACCCAGTCCTTTATTGGTGTAAATTAGGGCTGCCTCCCTACAGCCCTCACATGCGCAGGGGCCAGATAGTTTTCAATCCAGAGGCCAGAGCTGGCTCCCAGTGCCCCTTCCCCTTCTAGAGCTGATGGACTAGAGTGGAGAACCCAGGCCTTTGTGTTTATCGAGTAGTTTTCACAGTGTTTCACAAACATTAATGATTTTAGCCTTAAGACACCCTGCTGGCAGACAGATGATCATCCGCATTTTATAGCCGGTGAAACTGAAGCACAAAGAGGAGGAAATGATTCACGCAAATTCACTCAATGAGTCAGTAACCGCACTGAGGGATAGAACCTAGAACTCCTGACTCCAGGTTCCACTAAATCATGCTGGTTTTAGATGACTGACTCTGGTGACATATCTGTACACTACGAGTCTAACTGCTAGGAATGGGTCACAGTTTCACTTACACTAAAAGCCTTTAGCAAAACTATACAGAAGCTCTTTAATGTTATCACAGAATCACAGAAGATTAGGATTGGAAGAGACCTCAGGAGGTCATCTAGTCCAACCCCCTGCTCAAAGCAGGACCAACACCAACTAAATCATCCCAGCCAGGGCTTTGTCAAGTCGAGCCTTAAAAACCTCTGGAATGTTATGGAATGTGCCAGTCCCATTGAAAAAAGAACAAAAAACCCAAAGCCTTCTGTTTTCCATGCAAGTAATTCTATGGTACTGAAGAGAGTATTTTCAGTTCAGGTGTAGAATTGTATCAATTTTACATAGCCAAAGTCTGTTTTCAGTTACCTCCGTGTAAATGCGAAGTATTATGGCCGCAGTGGAGTTATTCCAGATTTACATTCGGCTGAGTGAAACAAAACCTAGCCCACAATGAACAAGGTAATGTTAGCATTGCAGATAAGCGGAAGTTCTGTCTGTCTATGTCCTTACATGGTCCCTATCACTGAGAGCTGAGCAACTCACAAACATGAATGAATTTATCCTCACAGCCCCACTCACAGCTCAGGAAGATTATAATCCCTTCCACTGCCAATGGGAAATTTGTAAAATGGGAAACTGGGGCCCAGAGGCCCAAATCCTCAAAGATATTTAGGCATCTGACTCCAAATGAGGGTTAGGCACCTAAAGACCTTTGAGGATCTATGTCCATGAGTGACGCATGCACCCCCCATTCAGGAAGGCTAGCCTCCTGCCCTGCCTGTTCAATCTGGAGGGGCCCTGGCCAGCAGGGGCTGAGCCCAGGCTGCCCAGAGGAGCTCTGAGCCCTGCCGCAGCCCAGCCTCAGGCCTGCGGCAGGGAGAATTAGCAGAGGTTTGGGAGGCTTAGCCTCACCCAGCCTCCATTACACACTGCCTATAGCTAGGTCAGAGTGTTTCAGGCTGTACTAAGGTCTCATAAGGAGTCTGCGGCAGAGATAGGAATAGAATTTAGATCTCCATGGTCCTAACCCAGTGCCATAACTGCAATCCCATCCTTTATACAACATGCAGACGTCACATGTTACATGATATTAAAAAGAATGCTATGGTAGGAAAGTTATTATTATTATTCAAACACGCTAATGCCAAGTCATTATCAGGTGAAAAGAAAGATGACATGAGAATGCTACAATGGATTATGCAGCCTTTGAACTTGTAAGGATTATTTTCTTTGATAATTTGCTTCTAGTTAGCTGTTCACAGAATGTGATGTCTTTGTAAATTCTGGTATCTTACAGTTTGTCCAGAGACATAAAAGGTGCGGCTTTCTGGAAATGAGAATTTCCAAGAACATGAAAATACACTGCTTTCTCTCTAAAGGGATGATAGCTTGATTTATATACTAACCATTCTGAAGATAATTTCTCTTACCATATATTTATTTGCAGAATATTTTTAAACCCCTTTGAGAGCAAACCAATATAAAAATAAAAAATGACTTACCACCAGCAGAATTTTTCTTCAGCATATTTTGCTACTGTTGTGTCAATTAAATCAAGTTTTCCAAACTAGGCCATTAATTTTTCATACACATTTTTGCATGCACTCCCCCTTATGCACCAAAAGATTGCCTTTGTAAACACGTGCAAATTCTATACCTAATTGCAGGGTAAAATTTCCAAAAGCACATCTGCCATTTAGGAGGCTCAGAGCTTGTCTACACAAGGACAACTCAGGAAAACGAATCCAAATTAAATAAAGGTGTGACTTTCAAGTGGATTAGTTAAACCTCATTAAACCCTGTGTGAATGCTTTTATTCAGAATTAAAGTGGCCTTAGTTTGGTTTACCTTAATTTACTTAAGGTCACCTACATTCTCAATAAGAGCACCTATACAGGGGTTTAATGCAAGTTAACTAATCCACTTTAAAATATAAGTCCTGAGCGTCCCTGTATAGACAAGCCCTTAGCCTCGATGACTTTCAGTGGGACTTCAGGTGCATTAGAAAATGATATTTAGGCTCCTTGGTGATTTAGGGTATTTTTGAAATTTTACCCACATCATTTGCATATGCAGATTTTGTTATTTATATCTGCAGCGTACTAGTGTGTGCAGAAATATACATTCAAATACATACTTGTAAAATGTGCAGTCATAGAAGCCAGGGTCAGACTCCTTGGAAAATTTGCTTTATCATAATAGATTCTCACTTAATATAAACTAGTGCCCACTTATAAAGCAGAGCCAAATCCTGCTTCCATCTCTTATTGAATTTGAGGGGAGTTTAGCCCAAATAAGGATTGCAGGAATTGATCTACGGTGAATCAGGACCAGTGACTCTTTGTTTGTACTACAGTGCATGATAGGATGCAATACGCAACTCCAGTTATAGCAAAACTCTACTAGGAATGCAAATTTTCTGCAAAAATAAATGCTGTTGTACTTAAGTACCATGACCACGATGGGGACAGTTTCTTTACATTTAGATTGGATTTGCATTTGTGTAACTCCATTAATCTCAGGGGAGCTACTTGTGATTTGCTGAAACAACAGGAGAAGATGGCCAACACTTGAGTGTACGTTCCAAGGGTGAAGCTTTACCTCATGTTAGCTTATATTGAGACAGGTCTAATCAGTGTAAGGCTGTAGTATAGACATACCCATAGATTCCTCTGCAAGAAGGTCCTCCTGTGTTCCTACAGAGGTAGCTTTAAAAGAAGCAATAACCACTAATGGAAGTTTGATTTCAAAACTGGAATATAATATCTACCTTTCTGCTAGGCTTCCATTGCATAGCTAGAAAAGAAATAATTTACTTTGTGAGTTAGGGAGACTGGTAATTGTTTCATAACTGTTTTGTTAGGTCTGTTGCCCAGATCTGGTTCTGATTTCTAAGAAACTAACGGAAGAATGTTCCACCCAAGGCAGCTTTAATGTGCAGCATTCGGGATCCTTGACATCATATTCCAGGAATGATGAGTTCATATTCCTCATGCCTGAATTAGTAACTGCAGCTCTGTCTGCAGTGGGGTAAAAAAGTCACAGAGGGCCAGTATAAGGTATCTCCCACCACAGACCTCAAAATAGGGCTTAAGTGGTACATAGACCTTGGTACTGGCCCTGTGCACTAGTGTGCATTTTATCATAGGCTCAAAGAGTTCCATACACTTATCTGGAAAATAATATTAATTAGAAATATAGAATTTTCCTTTTGTGGGAAATTTCACTCTGTTAAAGTTATTCTCCGTTGTGAGTTGGAACAAAAAGTCAAAATATTGAAAAATTTTCACCAAACAAAAAATTCCAAACATTTCAAATTGGATGTTGACATTTTCAATCAAAACAAAATGATTCAACATTTCAAAACCAACATTTTTCACTTCAGTTCTCCCTGTAGGAACATTGACCAAAAAAAAAAAAAAAAAAAAAGAGAGAAATGAAAATAGACATTTTTCCCATGGAAAATTTCAATCTTGACAGAACTATATTTTCCTATGGGAAGATTTTTGGCAATATAAGTTTTAACCAGCTTTAATATTAATGTTTCCTTGTGTTTTCTAAATCTATCATAATGTTACCAAACCTACTTCTCCAACAGAGCCCATATGGATGGACGGGAAGTGTTAGAGTCACAGATCAAGTGCTTGTACATGCGTGGCTGGCAGGGGCATTCCAGAGGCCTCATGCTTCTAGCACCAAAACCTATTATCATATCAGAGATGCACGGAGCTTATGAATAGTATAGTATAGAGGTCAGAATACAGCAGGAGGGATACTTGTGGGCCATATTTTAGTCTCAGGAAAATCAGAGTAAATGTGAGATAATTCTACTGTCTTGGGTCTAAAACACCAGATTGAGACTCATGAAACCTTGGTTTTAGTTCCTGGATTTGCTATTAGCCTGCTGGATGACCTTGGGAAAAAGTCATTTCCCCTCTTTGTGCCTCAGTTTTCCCATCTGTGAAATGGGGACAATAATACTGACCTCCTTTGTAAAGTACTTTAGGATCAACTGATGAAAAGTGCTATATAACAGCTAGATATTATTCTTATTAGATTCATTGGGTCAGCTTCTCATTCATAATAAGGCAGTGTAAAAGGACCTTAAAGTGTGTTTCAGTTACATTCACATTCACTTTACACTCTCAGAGCACTGTAAAGGGTGCTTAGCGTAAACAAAAATCAAGCCCACTCTGAATTAAACTGGCATAACAGAGAATTTGACCCCTGCATAGTTGTTATACCAGGGCAAAGCAGGTGTAAAATTTTGTAGAGTTTTAATCCACTCTTACATTCACTTTGCACACAGATATAAAGAAGTGCAAAACCAGGTTCAGAGCACTCAGCTTACTGGACCAAACCACTAGAAATGGAGGCTGTTTTCTTCTAGTCAATCAGGTCTGGAGTCCTGTTTCCAGCAGTGGCCAAAACCTGATGCTTCAGATAGAAGCTAAAGGCAAAATGTCCCTGGTTAATTATAGAATGTAGTATTGTGGAGGTGTGGGGAATTCTTTCCTGTCCCCTGTGGGTAAGAAGTCAATCACTTACCAGATAATACCTTGCTGTAACCTCCACACGTCAGTGGGGGTGTATCATACAAAAGAGCTGTTGTATTTTCTATCAGCTGTGACTCAGTTGTGGTAAGAGTCAGAAGCAGGAAGTTGTATTCACAGAAAACAAAAGGGCCAAATTCTCATCTCAGTTCCACAGGGGGTAAATACAGAGTGACTCTGCTGAAGTCATTAACAGGCTTGATTCTTCACTGCTTTGTATCTTTTGTAGGGATTTACATGTATGCAAAGTAGGGTGACCAGATAGCAAATGTGAAAAATCAGGATGGGGTGGGAATTAACAGGTGCCTTTATAAGACAGAGCCCCACATATCGGGACTGTCCCTATAAAATCGGGATATTTGGTCACCCTAATGCAAAATGGGTGCATTCCTGGTTGAAGAACTTTTACATTCTTGTTGAATCAGGGCCCAAAAGCTGGAAGGCAAACTCCCATCAACTTCAGTGGTAGGAAGATTAGACCAATAGGATAGATCAGGTAAAATATTTGGTATGTGCTGTATGTGACAAGCAATCAGAATCCATTGCAGAAGCATCATCCAGGTACAACTATCTCTGCTTCGCCCTTTACAAATAAATAAATACAGACAAAAGGGACGTGCCTGATTCTCTTCTGAACTTTTCCCAGTGACGTAAATCTCCAAATTAAAATTAAGGACCAAACCGTGACCCAGCTTGCAGGACAACACATAGGACCAAAAAGGTGTAACCGGCCCTTTAACTCGTTTGCACTGGCTAACTACACCAGCGTTCGAAGCATGGACAGCAGACTCCACAGGTGGGATGGAGTGGAGTTAGCCTTTGCTCCATTCCTCCAATGCACTGGCTAGAATGGCTGCACTGATATGCTGGGCCAGAGAGGCGAGTATGCTGCCCTAGATATAATCCTGGAGTAGGGTGTTTCCTCGGTGGAGCATGGGAAGACCAGCATATAGGTTGTGAGACTGAGGCCTTGTCTACATTACCAAGTTTTGTCGCCAAAAACTGCCTTTTGTGGCAGAACAGCAAGAGTGTATACACTACAATGGGACTTCTATCGTGAAGAACGCCCAGTTTTGGCGACAAAAATCTTCCACCCCTGTGAGAGACTTTTGTCTTTTCCCCTCCCTTCATTGCCAACAAAGAGCCAGTGTAGATGCTGCTGATTGTTTTGTCGACAGAACTGGCTTCCACCAGTATCCCACACTGCCTGCCCTGATTGCTCTGCTTCCCTCCCCTTTCAAAGCTCCAGGAAGTGTGCTGCTCCCTTTGGGGAACCAACAAAGGGCAAATCATTGGAATGCTCCTGTTCTGCCCGGCACTAGGAACACACCAGAGGCAGATTGCTACTGCAGGGGGGAGGGGGACAGACTGCTGAGCTGCTTTGCAATTCCTCAGCACAGAGAGCTCACAGAGCTGCTCACGATGCTGCTCTCAGCAGCTGAGGGGGCTGTGGAAGAACTCGGAGAGAATCCCAAGATGTGCAGCGATCAGCTCTTCCATCCCACAACACTGCATGGTGCATTGCTCACCCTGTCGATGATGGTGTCCCCAGTGTGGACATGATCTGTTGACAGAGGGAGCAAGCGTGAACACCCTTTTGGTGATTTTTGTTCTGTCGACTTTTGGGTGGCGACCTAAGTTTTGTCAACAAAACTTGGTAGTGTAGACAAGCCCCGAGTCACAGACTTGCTTCCTTCTCTTCTCTGAAGCCAGCATAATGACTTGCTGCCCCTTTGCAAAGCCACACCTTGATTTGATTTTAAAGGAGAAAGGAATGTCTTCTAAAAGAAGAGTTTGATGATAAAAGGGCCTGATCCTCTATTGCTTTGCCTCATCATTTACACTGCACACTTTGCACCGGTGTGAATGATGGCTTGGGATGCAGGGCAATGGGGAATCAGGCCCCTATTAAGACAAATTGTTAAGAGAAGTTAGTGTTTCTTGAGTATCAGAGCGGTAGCCATGTTAGTCTGGATCTGTAAAAGCGGCAAAGAGTTCTGTGGCACCTTATAGACTAACAAACATATTGCAGCATGAGCTTTCGTGGGTGAATACCCACTTAGTCGGTAGAATACCGACACCGACGAAGTGGGTATGCACCCACGAAAGCTCATGCTCCAATACGTTTGTTAGTCTATAAGGTGCCACAGAACTTTTTGCCGCTTTTATAGTGTTTCTTGAGTTACTCCCTCTTCTGCCATGCTTCCTCCTGCAACATGTGCTGTGCCAGTCTTATTCCTTGTAAGTACTGATGCGGTGGAAGGATGAGGTAAGCAAAACACAGTAGACGTAGCGGAATCGGGCAGGAAGCTGTAATAATAAATGAATTCCTTTAAAATAAAAGGGGAAGGAAGGAATAGAGGAGGGACCTAGGACAGAGTTTTCATTATCATCTATTTATATTATGCATATGCTGTTGCACAAGACAGAAAGTGTGACATGGGCCCAGCCACAAAGATTTTGTGATCTAAGGCCCTTCCTTAGATTCTAAATGGACCTGAGTGAGAAGTGAGGGGATTCAGTATCACACTGGAGGGACTCTGCACCTTGTGAGATTGGACCTTATTACAAGTAAGACCAAACAGGGTCATCTAGGGAAATGCAGGGAGACCAAGAGAGGGGAAGGCTTCATGGAAGAAGTAGGTTTTAAGGAGGGATTTGAGGGACAGAGCCAAAGTCCCTTGAAGAGAATAGCAAGACTTGCACTGACTTAACTGGGCTACAGATTAGCTGTAGAGGAGGGAGTAGATGCTAGGCTTGCAAGAAGCAGCAATATGTTGGGGGAAGGTTAGAAAGTAGCTGAGAACAGAGAAAAGAAGTAAACAGGGAGGACAGTCGGCCTTGAACCCTGATGCTCAGAGACCATGCAAAAGCTTAATTGTTCTGTTTGTATCACAGAAAATATTTTTTTTTGGATGTGGCTTGGGTTTGAGTTCTGCAAAAGGAAATGCAGAGAAGGCAGGGAAGATGGGCATTATTATTTCGTCCAAATCAGTTTGCCCATCACCGAAGGAATGTTCTGGAATGGCAATTGGGTCTCTGAGGTCACATGCTCACTGAAAACGTACCAGTGGGGACTAACTTATTAACAGTCCCCATTTGCTGAGAACTAGAAGTTGAACCACTCACTTAAACTGAAATTGTGCAGGGGGCCAGCATGAAGTCTCTGCTATGGTAGTTACATGGCCCTCGTTACCAAAGTACCTGAGCACTTCACAGCTGCTAATGTCATGAACCTCACAGAACTCCTTCCTGTGAGATAGAGAAGTGCCATAATCAGGCCTCAGTTCCCCACGAGTAAAATGCTGGAGACCCAACTTCTATTGAAATTAATGGGAGTTAGGTGCTTCATCTGGATCTTTAGGCATCTCAAAACCTTCGATAATCGATTCCTAATTGACTTGCCCTAGGTCATACAGGGAGTCAGTAGCAGAGCGGAGAATGGCACCCTGTTTTCCTGAGTCCCAGCCTAGCATCCTAACCGATGGACCATACTTCTGAATTTAATCCCCATTTAATTCCTATTCTAAGGATGAAAATGGAGCATAAGGCTGTGTTGGGCCTCTGCACAAGGCTGAATTTCACCCTTAGAGATTATAGATTACTGTGGGATTTTGATAACACATCTGGTTTTTTCCTCCTTTCATTAAACAAAGCATGGGTTGCATATTTAAGGTAAACTAACTAGCAGTGAGATGCAAAGATGTTAGTTATTGAAATTAAAGGTGGAATGAAACAAACTTGCAAAAACCGTAATAAAATTTTACTAGCCCAGGAACAAAAATCTACTTGCCTGGCCATTACAGCGAGGATGAATGACACCAAAAAAGCAAATGATAGCTCACCTGCCAATCAGATCATACTGTATGGATATATTTCTGATCCCCTACTAAAGAGACACTAGAAAGTATTAGGCCATTAGGAAATCCCTGAAACAAGAGGATAAACATTTAAAGTTACATCCAAGGCCCTTTCTACTCCATCCAGGGACTTTGTGCACCATCACATGGTCTAGTGCTAATATTGTCAGCTTCTTGGCATGCCGTAACTGTCTTCAGCATTAATTTGTATTCATTTAGATTTTGAAAGTGTAGTTTGTTTTAAAACAACAATTAATTTATGAGATCACTATGGACACAGATGATGTTCAAAGGCATTGTATTGAGTTCATGCCTTGGGAGGAATGCTTGGGAACAAGCCATACAATTGTAAGCAAAATTGTTCAGATGCAGGTAATTTTTTTAGCAATCGAGTGCAGCCATATTTATACTAACTGAGGATATGGCCCAGTAGATTTACTTTATTAGTATTGTTTTAAACAAAAATGTTCCCAGATTTCTATGTACATTTACAATAAACAAGCAAACAAACAAACAAGTAAATACCTAGCTCATCTTACCATTCTTCATCCATAGATTTCAAAATGTTTTCAAGGAGGTCAGTATCATTATCCCCATTTTACAGATGGGGAAATAAAGGCACAGAGGGGCAGAGTGGCTTGCAACAGGCATCCAGCAGGCCAGTGGCAATACATTCCAGGTCTCCTGAGTCCCAACTGAATGGTCTATGCAGTAGGCAACACTGTCTTTATTTATAGTGATACATATTTTCTCACTTGCATAAGACCTCTCAAATATCTTACATCAGCTAGACACCTTGCAAACACAAATTAAACCATGCAACCCCTCTGCGAGGTTTGCTGTTATTAAAATATACTTACATTGTGTGTGCACACACCCTTCGCAATGAGGCCTCTTGAGGTACTAGTGTTGATGGCTCTTGCCCTGTGTGGAGCAACCATGACTGGTTACACCTCTTGCTTTAATTGGAGGCAGCTGTCTTGCAGAAAGTAAACATTCTGTGTCACCAAGCTGGAGTGCCCCAAAGTACTTACCTCCAAAGATCCTTTCTGTCCCAGGGGTGTTGCATTACAACTTTGTCTCAATGAGGTTTAGCTCCTGTCACAAGAGGTCTGAAGTCAATGGAGATGGGAGGGAACCGTCCATCGTAGTGTTCTTTGCGTGGGCAAAATACAGCCTGAAATTAAGACAGGTCACATCAGCAGAAACAAACAGAATTAGAGATTATCATTGGCATCAATAATAACCTAAGAATACAGTTGTGGCTTGTCAAAATGCCTGGGTTCCATTCTTTGAATATAGGAGGGGCAAAGACCTAGTCACCAGTACTGGAGATCAGGCCTGTTCCACATGTTTTCTTCCACGTTCTGCCACTGTGTGGCCTTGGGCAACTCACTTAATTTCCCTCAATTAAATGCCTCCTTGTTACCCATCTGGGAAATGAACACACTGCATAGGGTGTTGGGAGGCTTAATTAAATAATGTTTTTTAAACCTCTATGAAAAGGGAACAAAGATATTGGGTACAAATATGTGCAGTTCAACTCTTTTAAGCCTCAATTCTGTGGCAGGTTCTATTGGCACAGACTTCACTTGAAGCCAGTGGGTCTCTTCATAAGCCACAGGGTCTGCACTAGTAGATCCCAAAGCAGGACCAGGTCCCAGATAGGGTGTTTGGCCCACATGATCTCCTGTGAGGAAGAATTTTACATTCGTGACGCTTTGTAAAAAAAAACGCTGTCACTGTGCCAAAGCTTGGGCTAGATTCTCCACTGCCCTGCACTCTACGTAGTCATTTATACTAGTGCAAAGTAAATGCAAAGTGATTTCAAAATGCTACCATTCTAATTTGGTGGAGTTTTACACCCACTTTGCAATAGCTTTAGTTTAGTATATAATGACTACAAAAAGAATCAGGCAATAGAGGATTGGGCCCTTATCTTGGAATCAGTTTTTATTAAATTGCTACCTCTACTGATAGATTCACATATTGCAATCAGCCTTGGACTTGTCTTACTAATCCTTGTGAATCTAAACTATTCATGAAAGCTCAACGTATTGAGACTTACAGTATTGACTGACTGACAGACAGACAGACCCTTAACTCTCACTGCACCCTGTAGATTAAATACATGTTATCAAATTGTTTTAACCAAGGGTTAAAACTGAAAAACATGAAGGTTAATACCAATATTTCCAAATGGGGATGCTTTGAAATAGACACCTAAAACTATGTTTAAACACCTAAGTAAGGCCTGTTCTTCACTTGAAAGTTGTTCTGGTATAACTACTTCTGTTAGGAAATGGAATTTTTGCTGATATAGTATAGCAGGGGGGGAAAAATCGAGTGTGGACAGGGTTATATCCTATCAAGATGGCTTATACCAACACAGATATTAACCTTCTCAGCGCTAAACTGGCATAAAGCCCCTTTATTCACCTAACTGCTTCCACTCTAGCGGGTTTGTACTGCTTTAGTTACACTAGTATAGTTAAAGAAGTACAACTTTGTAGTGTAGACAAGGTCTAAGTTGTAGAAACTTACTCTGTTTCTTCTCCTCTAGATTTTTGATTTCTGGGTTGTTCTCATTATTGATTTCATGAATTCCATTTTCACTTCTCTGTAATTATGAATCTACATCATCAGCCCAAAGTGAACATCACTAATGAAGGCATCACGGGGGAGGGGACATGAGTGTAGTGTTTAAAAATAGAAATGATTCAGGGACTGGCCATTACTTTCCCCTTACTTATTGCGCAGAGCCCTACCCTACCTTACAAGTTAAATGTTAATCAGCACAAACTGAAATTCACATTGATTTAATGGTGATAAGTCAGGACCTGAAACCTTTGTGGTGCTGAAATCCATTGCATATCTTTAAATCTCCATGGAAGTATAAGGTGCTCAACATTCCACAGTCTCTGATCCTCTCTTCCCTAACCCTGTATTTACAAGTAAAAGGCATGAACATACATATAATCCCAACTCTAATGGCATAGAAAGAAAAGCTCCCTGCATTGTAAGCAGCCATGTCTGTTTTCTACCAGCCAGGCTAAACAAAAAGAGCCTTCGGACAATTCCAGTCCCTTTGGCAATAGGCAGCAGCTCTGTGAAATCATTTGAAAGAAGCAATCAATAGATCACAATTCACTTGACACCAACTAACTGGCAGCAACTTCCGCATGCAGTGGCATTGCTGTAACTTGAAAATTGTGCAACACCTTTAGTAAATACTTCCTCATGTAGGAACAAGAATAAAGCCGAAGGACCCAGTCTCCCTCCTTCACTGCAGAAGGCAGGGCAGGTTAAAGTAGGAAGAAGCTAGGGGCCAGTCTTTCTCAAAGCAAGGAGACCGCTTTCCAGGCTTAGCTGACATGATTAAAGTACTTCTGATTTCTACAGTATTGCTCCTTTCTCAACACCGAGGTAAGTTTTTTCTCCTTTTATCAAATCGCTGCTAAGTACCGTGTACTGATAAGTTTCTATAGCTTTTGTGAGCTTTTAATTAACAACAGGTGGCTGATACTGAAGAACCATGATTGCATTTGTTGTACTCACACCAAATGAAGTCACTTGAAGACAATGGCATTGCTGAATATAGAGGTTTTTGTTTCACTACCAAAGTTAAAAAGTAATCACTAAAATTCTCAAGAAAGACAGATTAGTAAAGAAATATTTACCCGACTGAGTCAAGCCTTGGAACAAGTTTATTCTGAAGAAGTGAGAAAGCCATTTTTTGACAATTGTGAGAGAATTTATTCAACTTGGCTAATTTGTTTCTTTTACAACATTTGAATTATAATTTTTTTGTTGGAATTAAATGAATAGTCATCTACTTACAATTGAAATAGAATGATAAACATATATTTATGCAGCACCAGGATAATATCTTGAGATCTCCCAGAATATGATTAAATAATTAAACATTAAGTCCTTCCCAAATTAAGTCCGTATAATTATTTAACTGTATTCTATATGAGGTGCCATACGTTAGTTTTTGAGTGTATTCTTGCTTGCTTGCTATTTGAATCAGGAGCAGATTTTCAGACCACGACATGCACAAATATACACACATTTGCACATGCAATTCATGGTCACTTGGACATGTAATTGTCTGCAGTTCACACACATATTATGTACAGAATTAAACACATTTTCTTGTGAAGAGTTCTGAAAATCTTTCCCTTGAGACTTTATATATCTTGGTCAAAGAGATTTAATTTTTATATGTAGATCCACACTAACTAGTGGTGTTAATTCCTGATTTAAGATGGTTGGGAAATTGAGGTATTTATTTATGCCTTATCGCCAATTTTTTACCTGTTGTAACAGATCCAGAATCCATTTCTTGCTCAGAAAAAACTGAGTTAAAATCATGCCTGAAGCAAAACAAGATGACCGTACATTCACTCTGAAGAACTGACTCTAGGAAAACTATTAGAAACAGAACAAAATATAACTGCCTACTTAACACACCCAGAATCTTGTAGCTAAAAATCCTCATATGAAATACATACCAAAGGTATTAAACTATAAGGCTTGTCTTGATTAGAGAAAAGGTCAGGTTTAGGTCAGGTTACCTAGCTAAACCCAACCTAACTTGAGCAACCAAGGCTGTAATTTGACTTCCTAAAAATCAAGCTAAAGGCGTTACCCTGGATCTGCAATAGGAAATTTTGGTTAGGTTGATTTTAGTAATAACAGTCAATCACTTTTCCTATTCTAGTCAAAGCCAAGCTAGGGGCTGTTTCAGGAACTCATACTCTCTGATTAGTGCTCACTCACATTATTCACTGAAGAGACCCATTGATTTCACTGAAACTATTTACATAAGGAACTACTTCTCAAATGGAGTAGCTTCAAAATCAGACCCATAGAAAGTAACATTCGTTGGGTGCTGGGCTCTTTTGAAAATCTATCTACAAGTGTCACAATGGGAGATGCTGGGTCCTGAGCGCTTAGGAAAACCTGGCATTTATTTATGTGATTAAAATAGGAGCTGACCTATTTTTGAAATTCTGGTCACAAATGTAGGTGCTGAACCCATGAAAATTTGTCCCTTAGGGTGAAATTCACCCCCATGCAACAGGATTAAAGGGGGCTTATGTGGTACATAGCCCTTGTGATGTCTCATAGGACAGAATCTGATTTTCAGGGACTCTGAACACCTTCAAGGGAAGTCACATGTGCGAGCACCTCTGAAAATCAGGTCGTGATACACTGATGTTCTTCATGTGCAGAAGTTGAAAAACTCTTCTTACCCTTAGTAAGCTCTTCACTACAATACCTCTAGCACATACTTCACTACTATACAGACAGACATACAACATATCCACGTGCACAAGGGGAGATGGAAAAAGGCCATTTGGGTCATCTAAAATGTCTCCCCTGCCACCTCCATCAGGTACATGTGTGTCCCCTACCTCCGGCACATTTTCCAGTGCTTTGCCCAGTCCATTTCAAATGCCACCAGCCACAGCAGGTCAAAAATGTCATTAAAATAGAAACTTTCCATGGGAATGTGTCAATTTTAACGAAGTTTCCATTTTTTAAAAACAAAAGTTGAAATGAAGTGTTTTGACCTTTTCAGAACAAAGCATTTTGAAGGTATGCATTGAAATGACTTTTCATTACAAAATATATTTTAGTTTATATTATAAATTATGATACAGCATAACATTTTAAAAAGTCAAAAATCAGAAGAAAACATTGCAACTTTAACACAATGAAATGCTTTGAATGGCCCAAAACAATGTCTGTCCTCCCCCCCCACTCCCCCCAATTATTTTGGGGGAAACTTTGAATTTTTTTTGGTTTTCATTCCAATTTGGACCCAGGAGTCCCAGCCTCAGATTCTACTTCTGCACATATTTCTACTTCTGCCCTCTCACTCTAGTGATGGTAATGGATTCTGGACATGGCTCCATGCTCCAGACAGGGATATCAAGAGCTTGCACATCACATCACACTGGTACTAGTGTATGATCCACAATGGGTGTGATCTGTTCAAAACAGGAGAGTGGCTGTAGTCCAATGCAGGGGTTCTCAAACTTCATTGCACTTTAACCCCATTCTGACAACAAAAATTACTACATGACCCCAGGAGCAGGGACTGAAGCATGAGCCCATCCAAGCGGGGGGCCAAAGCTGAGACCCCAGCGCTTCATACCCAGGCTTGGGGCTTGTAACCTGAGCCCTGCCTCCCACAGCTGAAGCCGAAGTCTGACCCCAGGCAGTGGGATTCGGGCTTGGGCTTCAGTCCCGGGCCCCAGACAGTCTAACTCCAAACCTGATGACCCTATTAAAATGGGGCCGTGATCCACTTTGGGGTCCTGACCTACAGTTTGAGAACCGCTGGATTAGAGAATGAGGGAACAAGAGCAGCTTGGAAAACAAGAGCAGCTGTTACCACAGATATTAGAGCATATTTAATGACTCAGTTCTGGATTAGTGATAAAGAAGCTATAGGGATATGGAGATCTAACAGGTGCAGAGTAACCATAATACTCTGATCGAGATCCAGCAGCTAGGATACGCTGAACCTCAGTGGTACCAGTTCTAGTCATTGTTCCATACCTGATGTAGCGGGCACTGTACAGCCATTTACATTCAGATCACTTTGCAACGCAATGGCTAATACTGCTCAGAAGGCAGCACAAGAGAACATTCTTGGCTACCAAATATTTTCTCAGCCTGGCAGCTGCTTCTAGCAGCAGCAATGCAAAAACTACGAGACATATTGCCCATTGGCCCAGAACACTCTGGGGCCAGGTGCATCCTCTTTCTGCTGGGAATGATAAAAGGGCCTTCCCTCCCATTGTGCGACTATTTCTGTTTGACTCATAACATGAATAAATGTCAGCAGTTTTAGCTGAGCTGTTTGTTCTGCGGATACAGAATAGTGTCCAGAGGACACAAAGCTAGATCTTCTCTGGAATAGTTTAGACCAGGGGTTCTCAAACTTTATTGCACTGTAACCCCCTTCTGACAACAAAAATTACAACCGGACCCCAGGAAAGGGGTCCAAAGCCTGAGCCCTGGCACCCTGAGGTGGGCAAAGCCCAAAGCTTCAGCCACCACAGGGGGCCTGTAACCTGAGCCCCGCCACCCAGGGCTGAAGCACTCAGGCTTCGGCCCTGCGTGGTTGGGCTCAGACTTTGGCCCTGGCTCCAGCAAGTCTAATACCAGCCTTGGCGACCCCATTAAAATGGGGTCTCGACCCAGTCTGGGGTCCCTACCCACAATTTGAGAACCACTGGTCCAGTGCATAAGTCATATGGTTTCTGCTATCTCAAAGCTTGTTGAAGGGGAGATCATGGTAGATGGAAATAATACAGGAGTAACAGATGCACAGCAGCCACCTGGGATAGGAAGATAGATGGACTCATGTATATACCCACATATATGTCTAGTAATGATCAACATCACAGAGGAATCAGTAGCAATCCAGAAAAATCAAGTTCTTCCTGAAGGAACTATCTCAGAAGACCCCTGTGCAGCTGGTCTGTTACAGCTATTAGGTAATATGCTAATCGTACCTAATGGTATGCTAGATGCTACCCAATATATACAAGTTCTCTGCTGCAAAGAGATTAAAAAGTAAGTTAGACCCGGATTCAAGAAAGCATTTCTATTTAGGACAACACTTAAGCACATGTGCTTAAGTCCCATTGGACTTACAGTGAAGTATGGGCCTAAGTGCTTTCTTGCATTGGGGCCTCAGATGTAATGCAATAAAGGGGTTGTACAGAAGGTTGGAGGAGTGCGCCCATGGTTAAGATCATGGGGTTACTCAGCAGAGGCCGGTGTACAGCATGATGGAATAATATTTAGAGTAAATAGACATTAGCTGGCACTAGTATATAAAAGACACACAGGTGCCACATATCCTCTGCAGCCTGAGCAGAAATTCTATTTATATTCCTCCCACTCGGAAACAATCACAAATTATCCTGTTAACATGAAATAGGTCAGATTTTTTCAAAAACCATTCATGTGCCTTGAAACAGACGCTCTGTCCCAGTCTTTCTTCTGTGCACTGCTCTGAGGTCTGAGTTTGTCAAGTGTAACAGAGGGATCTAGAAGCAAAATCACATCTAGCCAGAGCTACAGGCTTAGCTAATAATTTAAGAAGGGCTGAGGTCCCACAGCCAAATCTACAATGCCCATCTGAAATGCAATTCGCTCTCCTACCCTAAGCTCAGCACTATACCCAATAGAGATCTGAGAGCCCTGAGAGGAGAATTTTGCTCTTTAGGTAGGACAGAAGAGACACACTGGCAAAAGAGCACTGGCAACATGACTACGGCCAGATCATGAGAGCACAAGGGGAGCAAGAGAAGGAATGAGGGGTTGGCTCTGCACAGAGAAGGTACAATTAAAACCCCCCAGGCCCTCCTCAGCTCATGGTCAACTCCTTGCTATCATCCATCTGGTTGTAATCCACCCAAAAAGAGCTATGGTCCTGCTCCCATCTGCACACCCACCAGTGAAGATGGCCAGATGCACTGTGTGAGGGGAAAGCGGGATGGGAGAAGGGTAGCTTGCTGCACCTTCCTTAACACAATCCCCACCCACACCTACTCACCAGCCCCTGTGATAGCCAGATGCACCTGCCCCAAAGAACTATCCACCTTCAAGCTAACACTGAGTTGATGCAGCTCTGAAATGCCCCCAGTGTGGGCAGGTGCCTATCAAAGTACAATCTGACCCTTAATACAGACTGCAGCTCTCCCATGCAATAATGGAACAGGAGACAACTACCGGGTACTGCAAAACGTGCACATGCTGATGTACTGACTAACCATGAGGCTCCCTGGTTACCTAACTGGTTTTCTTGTATTCTGGCATGATGATTAGTGCTGTGCACATCTGTTCACAGTGAAGTGTGCTGTCAGTCAGTCATTATCAAAGTTTCATAGCCTCAGGGCCTTTTGGCATTGAACTCACTCTGGTCTTGGATATCTACTGTGCTTTTGTGTTAATCCATTTAAATAGCCTCAAGAGGAGTTAATTAATGAGATTTGTCCAATCCGATGGCCATACTAATACATACACTTTGCTGGATAAAATATCCATATTCTACCATCTGATACTTCTAGTATGCAAGCACCTGTATGTAGTCTGTGAAATGTATTTTTTCCCTATGATAGTTCCCTCTCAAATTTTTCTGATTTTGGCATACAAAGATTCAGATTTTCAGGTTTTCAGTGAAAACCCTCTTTTTTTGGACAAAACCAGAACTTTTTTGGCAAAAAATTATGTTTCATTGACAAGCCAATTTCCATAGGAAAAAAGGACATTTTGATGGAAATTTTCCAACTTACTCAAGTGAGGAGGGGCAGAGAAAAATGGTTAGATCACATGCCTAGCCATCTAGCCTCTTGGGGTTTATTCTCAGCTCCGCCACTGACTCGCTATGCAACTTACTTACCCTTTCTATGCCTATAAAATAGGGCTAATAAAAATACCTGTCTCACACATGAAAGGCGCAATCTCAGCCCAGGCTCAGCCCAGGCTATTAATGAGTTCTGGCTAAATTTTCAAAAGAGACTAGTCTCCAATTTTTCCAATGCCCAACTTGAGACAGATGTTTTAGCAGGGCCTGATTTTCAGAGCACGTCTGCTTAGCCCTTAATGAAAACCAAGCCCTCTAAAGTTGTTGCAGATTGGACACCCAGAATCCAAGGCACCAAAAAAATCACTAGTCACTTTTGAAAATTTTGGCCGCACAATCCAGTGTTGCGTTTGGATTCAGCACCATGTGGCGTCCAACTGCTTGTGCTATGGACTGGGTATAGTTTCTGCATGAGGAATGCAATATAGAAGCTCAGTTCTAAGGAAACATGGTGGTCACCAATTCTGCTTCCAGAAGAGATAGCTGTATCCTCTTGGCCGGCTGAAGATGAGAAAAAAGCCAATATGGCTGTTGCTGTCCCTGGATATTCCAGCAGCAGCTGAGGGGCTAACCACAGACTATGAATCCAATCAACCATGATGGGCACACCCTCAGTCTAAGGGTCTGATATCACTCCTGCCATCTCTTACAGTTCCTTCCTGTGGCCAGCACCACTTGGACTGTATTATGCAGGAAGCCAGATTAGCTGATTGTAAAGGTCCCTTCTGGCTTTAAAATCTATGAACCACTCTTTCTCCTACAAACGTCCTTGTACACAACTATATTGATCACAAAACAGCTGGTATGGAGTGTTCTCATAAGGAACTAAACATATTCCATACTCCTATATAAAACCCCAAATAAAAAGCGGGAGCAGGGAGCAGGAGAGGACTGAACAAAAGGAGAGAAAAAGAAGACAATAAAAAGCAGAAAAGAGAAAAAATTTTCAACTATCACATGCAGATAATCACACCCAGTAAGATATAATAGGTGAAACATGCTACAGGAGGAGGATTAACTGGAACTATTTCTGTGAAAAGACTAGTTGAAAATATCTCTAAAGAATTAATCTGAGATTGCTCCCAGTCCCAACTACCCATGAATACTGTAAACTTACTTACCTACCATACAGGAGGAATTCTTTGTTAATTTACATGACTTTCTGTAATAGAGTCTGGCGATCATTAACTCTAGAGAACCACCTGACCTCACCTGCATCAGTTGCAAAACAGCGAATGCAAAAGTAAAGGTGACATCTTGAAAATCTGGCCCAACGTGTTGGTATAAAAATTGTGCAGTGCTAGAATACGATTCTATGAAATGCATGAAAATTAAATAAAATGATACAGCATTTAGAAACTGTGGAATTTAAAAAAATAAATACATTTGTTTTGACAAATCTTTTTGTTTCCCTTAGGGACTGCGCGAAGGGAATTACCTGGGGTGAAGGACTACGAAGTGGTATATCCACACAAACTACACATGTTACATAAAAGAGATGTAGCAGGAAATCAAAATCCCAACAACGGGGTAATAAAGGAGGCATTTTTTATTTGTTAGCATGGGAATGGATAGTTTTGTCTTGGGTCAGAGTGTACTTAACCTTCAGGACAAGTTAGATCCAGACATCAGATCATACTAATGGAACAGAATAACTAGACTACTGAATCCATTCCCCTGCAAGGGGAGGGCATGATAGTCACACAGTAAAAGTAGGTGGCAAAGTCTAAATGTGATTGGTGAGTCTCCTCCTAGTTCATGACGATACGTTTATTCACAGTGTAAACCAACTCATTAGTTGCATTAGTGGCACTTTTTGCTCAAAAGTAGAGCTCAGTGGATAGTGGAAAACAGTAGAGCAGAAGCACCTAGCATTCTGGGGTGTTGAGTTTTTTAGATCCAAAATATGCAGCAGAGCCACATCCTCCAATCTACCTTTGGGTGGCGGTGGAACAAATCAGTGGGTAGGGTTCAGGACAGAGTTCTTCTACTCCTAGCTCTGCCACCAGCCTGCTGGGGGATGTTGAGTAAGTCACTTCTCTTGGCCTCTCTTTCTCCATCTGTCAAATGGGGCAGCAAGACTTGCTGTCCTGAGATCTATGGATAAAGGCCCCAACACAGGAGAGCATAAGCACATGCTTAACTTTAAGCACTTTAATAATTATTACTATTATTGAGATAGTGCCTAGTGATCCACCAAGTGCCTATTGTGTTAGGCACTGAATAAACTGAGTAGTAGATGGTCCCTGCCCTGCAAAGTTTGCAATCTAAATAGAAAAGACAGACAAAGGGTAGGGGAAAGGGATATAACATACCACTGAATTCAGCTAAAACAATTCAAATGCTTGAAGTTAAGATCATGCTTAGGTGCTTGGATGAATAGGGACAGGATTATTCACATGCTTCAAGTTAAGCATGTGCTCAAGTGCTTTCCAGAACTGGGTCTTAAGCGAAGTAGAGTCTCCTATGGAAGTCAGCAGAGCTGTACATGTACCTTTGAGAGCAGACTTTAGATTTTAGAGTTCAATTTATTAACGTCATTTAAAAACTGATGCTTAGTCTAGAACTGCCAGCAAGTTTATTGTCGTGGGGGAGTTGGTGTTAGCATCTCAAGACCAGTAAATTCACAGTGAGGCTGGTGCTTATTGCTATCAACATTATAACACTTAAATATTTGCAGGCAAGATATGATGACAGGATGCAATATGAAATTAAAGTCAACGGCGAGAAAGTGATACTTCATCTAGAAAAAAATAAGTAAGTTCAATTTCTTTTCTTATAACATTATCACTATCACTCAGGTCACCGGAAAAAGGTACTATAAAGCATTCAGGATACAGTTTCTAAAAGCAAATGGGACTGAGGGTCCTAAGAGATGGGTGTATTTGAAATTTTAACTCTTAGATATCATAGTGATGGCAGCAAAATAAGAGCCTTAACAGAATAGAATAGAATCAGTGGCACTATAGCAGAGCCTGGCTAGCATGCCACAACTCCAAAACAGATATATGACATTTGCTGTGATTGTAATGACATTCCTGCAGCTCCTGCTGCTTTCTGTTGGATTTGAAAACCTTGGCTGCAGCAAACATGACTTGTGATGACCTGTCCATGCCTCAGTTTCCCTATATGTAAATAGGCAATAATAATACTGACTGACTTTCAGGGATATTGTGTATTCACATTTATAAAGAATCCTGAGATCCTCATAAGGAATAAATTATAAAAATGCAATTGTTAGACAGACAGACAATTACTGCCCATTTATGAAATCATACCTGCCTTTACTGTTAACTTTGCTCTCTCACTCCTACTTATTAGTCTAAATTAACCTGTTGTTTATTGTCTAAATCCTAGATTATAAAATTTGTGTGTCAGGGGTTGTCTTTGTGTTATGTTTGTTCGTTTCCTAATGCAGTGGCGCTTTGATTCCTGTTTGTGAGTGTGTAGGCGCTCTCACACTGGAAAATATTATAATAGTAATAAGAAGAAGTCATCCTGACATTTTACAAGTGATCAGACTTCTAAATCTTACTGGGTTCTGAATTAATATTGCAAAATAAGAAACACATCCTGGCCTAAGAAGCTTAGTCTACACATATAGTATATGCAAGGTACATAGAGAAGAGGCTATAATACAAAACAGAGAATATCAGAACACTATCGGACCATACAGAGCAAACATGAAATAACGTGTAATTGTTATTTTGCATTGGCTGGGTGTGTCTTTTGAATTCTTTATGTTTGATGTTGTGTCATTTTAGGTACGTTTTAAGTGGCGTGTTTTTAAAGATTGTGTAACTATTCCTTAAAGTGGCAATCGGTTTATATTAAATGTATCAGAAATAGAAACAGAAATAGAAATAGAAACAAATAAATGTTAGTCTCTGTTTTAATCTAATCAAACTATTTGAAGGGAGCAGACGAAGAGGAATTGGGAAGCCTTTTGGTGTTAGCTTCCTTTCTTTAAAAAGATGATGATCCATCGAATTGCTCATAGCGGTTTCGAACATTAGTACTAGCTGAAGTGAATTGGGCCCCAATTCATGACTGACTTCTGTGGGACTGCTCTGGTTGCTTTAAATTAAGCATCTGTTTCAGTGCTTTTGTGGATTGGTACCAGCGTGCTCAGAATTGAGCCACTGATAATCAGTGTGCATGCAAGCAAGTCAGAATGCAAAATGAATGCAGTGTATTTAGTGGTTGCTGAATTAAAAGAACGTATTCCAGGGATATCATGTCCACATATTTAGTGTTTTACTATTTCTGTATCTACACTTATATATGTGTCTTTCTAAATGTAGATAGACTTACAGTGAAAAAAAAAATCAGCCTCAACTACGAACCAAGTATGGACAATTTCATCCCCACGGGGGAAAGTTTGACAAAGTTATAAATAACTGGAAACAGAGGGTAATAATGGAAAGTATTGATCAATCTCTATATATGTGTGTATGTGTTGTACATAGATGAGCCAGATCTTCCATTGCTCTGCATGTTAGTCAAAGTGGGTAGAAAGCACTAACACATCAGAATAGTAGCGTTTCACACTCACTTCGAACTGGCACAAATGACTACCCAAGGTGTAGTAGCTCAAGAAAGAATCAGGCCCATGTATGTATTTAAAAATGATATAGTCTTGTACTCTCAGGAAGTTATTTTATATTAATACAATGAATAGGCTTTGGTTTGACTTTAGAAGTCTCTCTTTGTTTGGATAAGGGTTGTGAAGAGGCCTAACTGTTCAGCGGTCTTAATTCTCTAGTCTTTTGATGTTAAAAATAACAACACTATGCATACTAGTGTTTAAAAAATGGTTTGAAGCTCATTATGTAATTACTTCTTCCCTTGATTACTCCAGCATCATTATTAGCTGGAATAACAGGCCCATTGTATTCTTTCCAGGGATCTATTTGCCAAGGACTACTCTGAAACTCATTACTCACATGAGGGTCAAGAAGTGACAACAAGTCCTCAGATCAAGGTAACATACGAAGGCTCTTCTACATATCTGTAATCACATGGTGTTCCATGGGGGATTCACCGGCACATTAGCAACAGCACAATCCACTCTTTAATGAAACATATAGGTCCAGATCCTAAGCTCATATAAACTGACATAGCTTCACTCGCCTTCATGAATGAGTGAATGAGGTTGTGTTTCTTGACCTCAATGGAACTGCACTGATTTACACCACTTGAGAATCCGAACCATAGCTTTCTTTATAACAAAGAAAACGTTTTTCATGTCTACAGCTTTTGAACACATCTCCCAACCTGTTAGAATTCCCAGAGGAAAGGGAATGGGGCCCATTGAGACTAAACATTCTATGGCTCTGTATGCATAACTTAGTTTCACAAAAGGAGCAAAGTTATTCATTTAACGAGCCTAATCTCAGTGAGATCATGAACTCAGATAAACACACCTTCACTCACACACTTACCCTGCCTCCCACCCACACAGCAGATGCATTAAAATGTATTACAGGTTATACCAGATGGCTTCCTTGGACCATGACCAATCAGTTACTCAGTTATAAGCACAAAGGCAGTCACTGTACAAGTTTTTTTTTTTAATTAACTGTATGTCTGTGGGTCTTAACCCACTGAACTACAAAACTCCCCTATTTTAAGCCATTGTTCACTGTATTTTTTTAACAATTACAATTTGAAATGCAGAAATAAATATTCTTTGTCCTGGAGAAGGCAAGAGTAACAATAGAAATTTGGACGGGTAAAATCTGTGTAAGGACTTCAGGATTCCTCTTCTTAATATTACAGAGGCCATGCCTCATTGTTCTATCTATTTCTCTCACCAAATGGAAGTTTGCATTTGGTTAAAGATTATTCCAAACAAGGCATGCTACACAGACATCTGATACGCTGTATGACTGAGGAATTCCAGCTTTGCTCATACTGCTCTGTGGTTAAACATTTTTCAGCTTACCTTGCATCAGCATGAAGTGTACAGCAATTGTTTGTTATTTTCTCTAATAATGTTCCTTTCGTCAATGACTCTTTCATTGTAAAGAAGCTGACATATCGAGATGAATGGCTGCTAAACCGTAATGTGAAACCCAGCATCCATGAGCAATATAAAGTACATTTGTATGTGGGTTTAAATGCCATTTCACAAGCTTGTATTCAAGAAAGTAGTTAGAGTAACATTTTCAAAAGCACCCAAGTGACTTAGACATCCCATTGAACCCACTTGGCTCTATTGGAATTTAGGTTCTTAAATCACCTGGACATCTGAAAATTTTATCCTCAAACACATGTTCACTTTTAAGCATATTCTTAGCTTCAATGGGACTTGACAGGACTTAATCATGTTAAAGTTAAGCACACAATTAAGAGGTTTCCTGCATTGGCATCATAATGAAAGAACATAACCCCTGGTTCTGCAAAGCACTTAAGCATGTGCTTAACTTTAAATATAGGGGTAATCCTACCCTATTCCACATTTAAGCACATGCTTAACTTTGAGAACATGAGAAACACACGTTTAAAGTTAAGTACATGAAAAAGTGCTTTGCTGAATCAGGGCAACAGAAGGCAAACAAACTTGGCAGCTGTAATCCACTGGAAGATTCTTCTATGGAGGGGAAAGCCTGTGCTGGTTAGACTTGCCAAAGTTAGGTCAGCTTTGTGCCAACAGACCAACAACAGAGCTGCTGTAACTGACCTGGGAATTGTCACCCTCCATTTTCATTTCAAGCAGGAGGTACCACAGGTCATAATTTCCTTTTGAAAGCATAGGCAATTAAAGTAAATGGTGGAGAGGGTACCAGTCTCCTTTCTGACTAGAACACCGTAACTCAGATTTGATAGAAAACAAAAACTACAATATTCAGAGAAAAATCATCTCCAAATGGGACATATCCACCAGTAATGTAATATGACATAATGCTACAGCTGTAATTGGAGCTAAGCCAGTTCACACCAGCTGAAGATCTGGCCCAATATGACAATTTATCATTGCTTCCTGACAGGACCACTGTTTTTACGACGGTCACATCCAAAATGATAATGACTCAGAAGCAAGCATCAGTGCCTGCAGTGGTTTGAAGTAAGATTGTAGCTAATAGTCTTCATGGTGAAATGATACATGAATGTACTTTTTAATCTACAAGACTTTTTGTTCACTTGCTCTTTATTTACAGTCACAGTTGCAGCCAGTGCTATGAATCAGTAAGATCTCAAAAGTTTAGCTTTATAAGGGTGAAATCACTATGAGAATGGGTCTGAGTAGTTATCCTACAGATCTCCCAAAGAGAACTGTTTATGAAGAAAAGAGAAAAAGAAAGAAAAAGCCAGAGGGTATCAGCAATTGTTTGGAGGGGGTGCAACTGCGTATTTTCACTCTGGTTCTAATACCAGATAGGAAACTAAAGGTACACCGATGTGCTGTAGGAAGTTATGTTGATAATTCAGCAGGACATGATAAACCAGTGCTTGAATATGCTTGAATATGGTGTTAGGTGGAGCTGTGTTGATGAGATCCAGTCTTCTGCATGAGACAATCAATTCAAAAATCTGTCCTTTTGTAACCATTAAAGATTCCATTCAATTTGAAGGGCTGGGAACATTAGTCAAACAATTTTAAAAGGAATATTGTTCCATCAGAAAATGGGGTTTCATCCACGCAGAAATCTTCTGGGGGAAAAGATTGATTTCAGCAAAATTCTCTGTCAGAATGTTTTGTTTCAGGTTAACACACAGAAATGAAACCTTCTGATTTCAGAATGTGAAAACATTTTGTTTTGATCACAAATGTCAAAACAAAACATTTTGACATTTCCAGTTAAAACATTGAAATGAAAAGTTCTGCACAATTTTAATCTTTTCTTCTTGAATTAGGATGAACACAAACGCCAAAATATCAAATTTCCCACGGAATCAAAATTCCACTTTCTGGTCAGAGCTCATCTGTATAAAAGTCATGAACAGAATTCTGTTCCACTGGCTTAATTCCAGTTTGAGTAGTTTTACTTTTCTAACCTAATTTCCCCGAGAATTTCAGTTTCTCATGGCATTTTTTATTTCCTGTTATGTACTGTATTTGAGGGCTGTTAAAATTCTACTATGTACCATTATACCAGTGTGTAGTGTGATCCTTATACTAGGGGAGAAAAGTACTCCACAAATGTGAGTTGTCATTATTCTGATAAAATCCTATGGATTCTCAAAGATCGCACCTTCATTCTGATCTGAGGAGTTTAAAAAAATGTTTCACAGAGGATATTTCAAGACCCATGGTCAGCGATACCTTATCCAACCCCTGAAGCTCATAGACAGTGAGGAACATGCAGTCTTTAAATATGAAAACCTGGAAGATGTTGAAGGCCCAAAAACTTGTGGCGTAACCAACACTACCTGGGAATCAGAAGATCCTATCAAAAAGTCCTCTAGATCCAGCACCAGTCTGGAAGTGAGTACCAACCTGAAGATAAACTAAATCATTAAGAACATTTCTGAGAATTAGTTTTTGTGATTCAGGCATAAAGGGGTGAATTACTCCATATTTTGAAAATAATCAATCAATTATTCCTACCCAGAAGGGCAATGTGAGACAAGATCTTAGGTGTAGTGAGGGATTCACCATGCTATTGCTGGAATAGAGGCAATCCGTGTTTCATGTTGTATGTGCTGGGTAACGCCATGAGAGAATTACATGCTTGTAAAACTAAATGGGTTCTTCATTAAAGCACCTATTTATAGAGATTCTGCAATTGTGACTAGCATTCTATCCATGTGTACACAGACTGACTCCTGGTGCCTGCTCTGAATGCTTCTCTCCTGCAACCTGTGCTTCTCCCTCCTAGTTCCATGCAGGCTGCTACACTGTATAACTTGTTGTTTTAATTGGGAACCACAGCTTAGAAAGGGAGGAAAATATTATCTGTTTTCAGATAATTTAGTTTTAAATCAGTACAGATACAATCCTAAAGTCAGCTTCTGTAACCATGGGCCTGATCCTCAGTTACAGCTCCTTTACATCAGAATCAGTCCCTGTGCATGAAAAATGCGCACATCCGTCCAAATTACACCTGAAATGGCCCAAATTTAATGTGCAAATATTGCATCTGCAAATGCACATTTTGCACATGGAAATGGCACAGTTTGCACACACATTTTTGGAGGCATTTTGAAAATGTGGCCTTGACAGGTATACATTTTTAATATGAACTCACAGATCTGAAATGTGACTCAAGCTGTTGAATCCTGTATACAGCTGAAGGGAACGCAATTTATCTTCCATTAGTATTGGGCAATGTTAATTAACATAGTAGCAGGCAGCTTTAAACACAAATAAAGGCAAATTCTGCCTGCAGATAGAAGCATGCAATTGCCAATGGGGAATCAATGGATTGAGTTCACCCACTACAGTTTTGAATATTATTGGTCAATACGTGTTGCACATTAATCTAAGGCCAAAATTTAATTAATTTAAATTAAAAAAAAGAACTATAGGCTGGATTTACAAAGGTATTTAGGCTTAGTCAATGTGACTTAGATGCCAAACAATATCAATGGAAGTTATGCACCTAACTGTCTTGGGTGCTTCTGTAAATTCTACTAGGTGCCTGTCTGCATCTTTAGGCACCTAAATACCTTCAAAAATCTGACCCTGAGCTTATCAAGTGTAAAATGGGGATGACAGCATTTCCACTCTCAGTAATTTAGAGAGAGAGATTATATGATTATAAAATATTCTTTTTGAATCTAAACGGGGCAGATCAGACCAGCTCCTAACAATCTTTTGCAAAATGTTTTTCTTAGAAACAGGAATATCTGAAAGCAAAGAAGTATGTTGAAATCTACATAGTTGTAGACAATGCTGCGGTGAGTATTCAGACAAACATTTTTCAGTTTACCTTTACAACTATGGATTTGATTTTTCAAAGCACTCAGCACTGGTCTAACTGTGCTCCTATTGAGATAAATGGGAGTATTATCCTTGACTTCAGCGGCGGGAAGTATTAAGCCAACTTTCAGCAAGGAAGATCCTGCCCTATGAAGATTTGAAATTCACAGCGGACAGCCAAATACAGATCTCAAGTAAGACTGCTTGAAAAATGTTCGTCGACACACTGACATTTTTTGTATGACAATATACGTGTATGGCCTGGTTCTCTGTTGCCCTGCAACTAGTGTGAGAGCCTATCCCACATGCCTTCCCCAGTTGCACCACATAAGAGAGCTATAATGGAGTGAAGGAAACCTAAAATCCCCAGTTCTAGCTATGGGAGGATTCCCTTAGAGCAGGCACTGAGAAAGACAGCTGTAAAGCTGTTCTCTGAAGATCCTTCTTAAGCCCTGGCTTATGGGGCATGCTGGGGCAGGGCTGCAGAATCCCAGACAAGGTTGCCATAACTGAGACAGATCCCCAGGGCTATCTACATTATATCAGGCATCCTGGAGCGGGCAGGACCCAAAGGTGACTTAGCCACCATAGTCTTCTCTGTCCCCCTGGGCTGCAGGTTCTGTGCTGTGCCTTTAAGAGGCTCAGGACAGGATATCATATGAGCTAACTGTCACCCTCAATGTGGACTAGCCACATGACACACTTTGACCCTGATCCCACAAGCTGCTCAACACAAGCGAATCACTGTGCCCAGGTGGAACCCCCAACTACCTCAATGGGACTCTGCAGAAGCGCAGGGGTCCACATGTGCAGAATAGTGTGTAGGATCAGCTCATTGGCCTGTGTGATCTTGACCACCATCTCGTCCCCAATACCTTTAACAAGTATTTTCAGCAGCATTTCAAGGATTTGGGGCCCACCTGACCAGAGGGAATATGGAGAGGAGCAGAGAGAGTTATGGTCACCAAAAGTATTTATGAGCCAGGAGAGGTTTGCAAATAAAGATGGAGATTTTGAATACAAGAGAATCGTAAATAAATAAATAAAATTAATGGAGATATACCTATCTCCTAGAACTGGAAGGGACCCTGGGTCATCGAGTCCAGCCCCCTGCCTTCACTAGCAGGACCAAGCACTGATTTTGCCCCAGGTCCCTAAGTGGCCCCCTCAAGGATTGAGCTCACAACCCTGGGTTTAGCAGGCCAGTGCTCAAATCACTGAGCTATCGTAGCTGATCAGTTACACAACCTGCTGTGTAGGTAAAATATGGATATTATAAAAAGGTCCTGATCCTGCAAACAAATACATGCTAAACTTCAAGCACAAGAGTAGTCTCAATTGTAACCAATAGTCTTAAAGTTAAGCAACCCGTGTTTGCAGGATCACGTCCACAGCTGATCATATTTCTGATAGACACTTTCATGCTTACTGATTCATGCTCCTCTCCATCCACTGGACACAACCGTCGGAAGTTACATCACAAATGAATGTGTTTCCATTAACTAAAACAGCACAGTACCAGGAAAGGTGAATCATCTTGGCATGAAAAATAATGAACAAAAACTAGAACAATTTTTTTTCCAAATTGTCGTCGTTGTTTCTTCTTTTTTTTTTTCCCTATCAGCATATTTTCTAAGAACATTACTATATTTGGTGTTGTGAAAGTATGACACTTCCATCATATGTCCCAGTTTTCAGGGGGAAGTTTACTCAGCCTTAAATATTAGCCAAAGGCAGAAACTTGACATCAGCCCAGGAGCAATTTCTTTTAAACTAATTTTCATAAAATCTGCTATTACCTTTTTTTTTTTTTTTTTAGATTCTAAGGGCCTCATTTGTACTACAGCCTCTTTACACCACAGTGAAAAGGGGCCTTAGAGTGAGTGGAACTTTACTTTACACCTATTCTAAGGCTCCTTATTCTGTCAGAACAGTGTAAAGGGGCTTTAACATAAACCAGACCCTAAAAGGACAGGAAGAAACTCAGATCTGTATGAGTTTAGGCTACTTTGTCAACTTTGTACAGCATCCTCTGACACTCTACAAATCCGATTCTTCCTCACTTGCACTTGTGTCAATCAGGATTAAATCAACTGAAATCAGTGGTGAAAAGTGGATTTTGGTTGTGATCAGAATCAGGCCTGGGTTGTGTACCTTCTGTTTTAGCACACAAAAACACTACCAGATGTAAAGCCCAATCCAAAACCTATTGAAATCAAGGCAAGTCTTTCCACTGACTTTAATGGGCTTTGAATCAAGCCGTTCGTGTTTATTATGAGAACTAGTGCCAATGATTTCATATTAATAAACACTTATGGTAATGCTACACCTGATAGTAAGTGTTTGCAGGCCCCTTAGGGTAAGCCCACCAGGCCACCAAGGCTTGAGAGCCTAAACTGCAGTCCAAACCACAAAGTCCACACCGATATTTAGCTCAAACTCCACTAGCACTATTCTGTCTGCCTCGGCTGGGAGACTCACTCCCAGCTTCAGTGTTGACGTAACATTAGATATTTACAGGTGCTGGTCATCCTAGTCTCTAGGCACTATGCATTAAAAATAATAGGTCAGATCCATAGCTGGTGTAACTCAGCATTGATTTCAATGGCACTATGCAGATTTACATCAGCTGAAGACCTGGCTTAATATCTAGAACGGTTGTCATTTGACAAAGAAAAACAAGAATAGGGGGACAGGATTTGGGGCGTAGTCCCTGAGCCTTAAATTCTCAACCTACACTATTGTGATTGCAGTCCAGTAGGTGTTGCGGGCTGCAGTACCTATAGTGCAGTGTGTAGCTGTATGTAGAAAAGAGACAAATAAGGGGGAATATGATTGAGGTCTAAAAAATCATGAGTGGTGCGAAAAAAGTGAATGGAAAAGTGCTGTTTACTCTTTCACATGACACAAATACTAGGGGTAACCTGATTAAATGAATAGGCAGCAGGTTTAATAAAACTGAGAGGAAGTATTTTTTCCACAAAATGAACATTTACCCTGTGGAACTCGCTGCCATGGGATGTTGTGATGGCCAAAAGTGTAACTGGATTCAACAAAGAACTGGATAAGTTCCTGGCAGATGGGTCCATCAATGGTTATTAGTCAAGATGGTCAGAGATATAACCCCAGGCTCAGAGCGACGATAAACCTCTGACTGCCAGAAGCTGGGAGTTGAAGACACAAGTGGATCACTTCATAATTGCCCTGTTTTGTACACTCCCACTGAAGCTCTGCTACAGGCCACTGTTGGAGACAGGGTCCTGGACATAGGGTGACCAGATAGCAAGTGTGAAAAATTGGGATGGAGGGGGTAATAGGAGACTATATCAGAAAAAGACCCAAAAATCAAGACTGTCCCTATAAAATTGGGACATCTGGTTACCCTACCTGGACAAGATGAACCATGGACTGACTCAGTATGACAGCTCTTATGTTCTTAACATCACCATCTGCTCTCAAATAGCTATTCACTTCTCAATGACTAAGGGGTGAAATTCACTACTGTGCAGACAGGCAATACAAGGTCTGTGCACCACCAGGGCCAGTGCAACCATTTAGGCAACCTAGGCAGTCGCCCAGGGCACTAGGATTTGGGGGGGCGCCATTTTCTTCGGCAGTGACTGCGCGGCCGGATCTTTGGCCGCCCCGGTCGCCGCTGGCATTTAGGCGGAAGGAGCTGGGGCAGAGGAGCACGGGGAGGGCCGCCTGCAGCAAGTAAGGTGGGGGGCGGCACACAGGGGAACTCCCCACCCCAGCTCACCCCTGCTCCTCCTCCTCCCTGAGCACTCCGTGGCTGCTTCACTTCTCCCGCCTCCCAGGCTTGTGGCGCCTAAACTGATTGACGCTGCAAGCCTGGGAGGTGGAAGAAGTGAAGCAGCCACGGCATGCTCGGGGTGCTCGTGCTCAGAGCAGGAGTGAGCTGGGGCGGGGGGGGTGCTTTAGAGTGGAGGGTGTGGAGCTGCCGCAAGGGGGGTGCCTCGGGGGGGGGGGGGGCGCAAGGGGGAAGTTTCTCCTAGGGCACGAAACATCCTTGCACCGGCCTTGGTTGTAGCCCCTATGTTTTGGAAAAGAATGAGAAATTNTGGGCGGGGGAGGGTGCAAGGTGGAAGTTTCGCCTAGGGCGCGAAACATCCTTGCACTGGCCCCGTGCACCACTGAAGTCTCACTTAGATGCATAAAATAGAGCATAAAGTGGGGGACTTCAGTAGGCCTTGTGCTCTCTCTGCGCAAGGGCTGAATATCATACAATGTGAGGGATTTGAAATATACAATATGATATGAACAGGAGATAAATAGTAAACTGAGATCAGTTGCTATACTAATACCTTCATTTCACTTTAACAAAGACCACTCATTTGTTGCGCATTTTTATTTGAAATGTTTCAGGTCTTTTTTCCCCAATCGTCGTTTTATTTTTTTCCCTTATCTTGTTACTGATGCTTTCATATTTATTTTTGCAGTATAGGAAGTACAACCGCAACATGACGAGTATAAGAACACGGGTTTTTGAAATAATCAATTACATCAACATGGTAAGCCCTGTTATTATTAAGTAAAAATGCTACATAATTGATTAAGTTTTGCAGTCTTGGGAGGTTTCTATAATTACACCTAGAAAAGAACGAAGAAAATTGGATCTGCTGGCATTTATGAAAGTGAATAAAGCAGAAATAAAGGATCAGATGGAAAAAATGAAAGGAGAATCTGTGCCTTCACATCTATAAAAGCAGCAGAACCATGATATCAAACTAATGAATTTTTCTCTCTCAGTCCACAATGGTTTGGCTGAAATCAACTGTCGACACTAGATCTGATTCTTTACTGCCCCATGCCTTGCACATTTTATTCACAGCAGTGAAAAGTGGGTCTGAAAAGCTGCCAAATCAACATAGTGGTTTACACCATCTTTGCACTCAAGCAACTTACTACACAAGGTCAAGTCAGTGGCAATCCATGCTCATGTAAAAGGCAAAATTATAATAAACACTACAAAGGTCTTTTTTTTTTTTAAATTAAAAGACCAGCTCTTCACAAAACCTTACAATTTCCATCAAATTTTCAAAGAAAATTCTTCCTTAAGAGGAAACTCTATGCCAAGATTCTTATAGATTGCATTTTTGTACAGTTAGGCTCCAATCCTCCAAATGCTTATGCATGTGCTTAACTTTAAACATATGATAAATCAATCCAATTCAACTCCATGTGCCTGATTCTCATTTACATTAATGCCCCATATATTATACTGGTCTAAGGCCTGGTCTACACTGTGGGGGGGAGGAGGTGGTCTCGATGTAACATATGCAACTTCAGCTACGGGAATAGCATAGAGTTCCAAAGTCGACAGGAGTGCGTTCGGGGATCTGTATATTGCGTCTAGATGAGACGTGATATATCGATTCCCGATAGATTGATTGCTACCCGCCGATCCAGTGAGTAGTCTAGACATACCCTTAGAGGGTAAAGGAGCCTTACTAGCACAGCAGCTAGAGATCTAGTCCCGACTGTATGCCACATGTCCATAATATCCCATGCTATATGTTCAGAAGTGAGGGAGAAATAATTACATAACTAAATCAAATATTTTAAGGAAGGGTTTACAACATCAGTGTCTTTGCAATTGTTACAAAGAACTGATTAGAGTTCATTAAAAAGGTGTAAAAAATTTCCACATTTTTTCCTCTCTTAAGTTTGTAATTTCTTTAAATATCCTGCTACAATTTCAAAATGGGACTTATTTTGACAGTTTCTTTAGATGGTCCAAAAATTGGGGGCAGGGAAGGAGAAAGAGGCGGAATTAAGAAAAATCATATTTTTTGCTTTTTTTTTTTTTTTTAAAGTTTCAAAACTTCATTGGAATTTCAGAATTCAGAAAAGTTCATTTAGTTTTAGAAATGATCAAATGTTATCAGAATAAGTCCCTGCTGTCCAAAAAAAATTATAAGTTACTTAGGATATGTCTACACTACACGCCGGATCAGCCAGCAGCAAATCGATCCAGTGGAGATCAATTTATCGTGCTTAGTTTAGATGCGATAAATCAATCCCCAAGCCCTCTCCCCTCGACTCCTGTACTCCAGTGCCGCAAGAGGAGCAAGCAGAGTCGACGGGGGAGTGGCAGCAGTCAACTCACCATGGTGAAGACACCACGGTAAGCTGAACTAAGTACGTCAACTTCAGCTACATTATTCACTTACTTCTTCTTAATTCTTCTGTCCATAATCTCTCCTTATGACAGGTTTATAAAGCCATAAACATTCACGTGGCTTTGATTGGTCTAGAAATCTGGTCAGCTGGGGATCCATTCACTGTGAATTCTTCAGCCGGTACCACGTTGGACAAATTCTCAACATGGCGTCAAACGGACCTGCTGAAACGGAAGAATAATGACAATGCTCAGTTACTCACGTACGTATCATGTCCTTTTCCACTTGTATTTCCAAATATGCTAGAAGAATTTGTACCCAGAAATTTGTTTACAAAAGATAACCAGAGGTGCAATTTATAAGGGTCCTAGTTTTGTCATTTCAAACAGCGGGTTGTAATATTCACAGATCGATAGGGTGAAGCCCTGGCCCCGTTGAAGTCAACAGGAGTTTTGCCATTGACTTCAACGGGGCTAGCATTTCACCTATAGGTTTTTAAGGGCAAAAGAGATTGTTATGTTCATCTAGTCTGAGCTCCGGCAAAACAGGAACACTATAAAATGTGGTACAATGCAAAGTGTTGGTATAAATGCAAATAAAATGAATGGAGATGGACTCAAGCACCCATGCATTTTGGAGGGGGGAAGTTTAATATCCAAATGAGGAGCTGGATATGAATTTTGCAGCTGGCTATCTAGCTATCTGGGCCTGAAATACAGAGCTCAGACCCAGATTCTGATCTGAATCCAAACTTTGGAGAGGTGCCCAATTCAGTATTCTGGCATGAGTCCACTGGGCCTGGTTTATCAAAGCACGTGTTTTACATTTAAGCATGTGCTAATGTCCCATTGATATCAGTGGAACTTAAGCACATACCAGGCATTAAAAATGTACTTGAGTGGTTTGCTGAATCAGGATAAATTTAATCAAATATTTAAATGCTTTGATAAATCTAGTTTTGCAGAAAAGGGATGAAAGCACTCACACAATTAAAACTGAACCTGTGCTTAAGTGCTTTACTGAACTGGAGCCAATATAAATATATATCTGAGCTACAAAGTTGGGATTCAAATCCAAAATTCAGGATTATTCAGCTGCAGTGTCGTATTTGTGACCCTCAGGGAGAGAGCCAAGGGCACAAATGACAGATAAGTGCCTAAATCCCACTGAAGGCCAATGAGAGTCAGGCTCCTAAGTATTTGTGCCCTTGAAAATCTCTCCCCTGTCACACTGGTTCTGACTAAGGGGACCATGCCTAAGGGAACCTCCAGTTCAACCAACAAAACCACCAGCAACGTCATCAGGTTTGCATCCTTGTGACAGATCGCTGGGCCTCACCCTGTATGTTTTTGCTTCCTTTCAGAGCGATTGACTTTGATGGGCCAACAGTAGGACTGGCCTTTGTGGGAACCATGTGCAGTTCTACTCATTCCTCAGGCATTGTTCAGGTCTGGTTGTTTTTTGGATAACATTTAACCAGCAGGCAACCGTCACTAGAATTTTTAACACATCTATTCGCTGTGTGGCATTATTTGGGGTACATTTCATTGCTGCATCAGGCTGAAGAGCATACAGAGCTGTTTATTTATGAACTCATATAAGGGAGAGAAGAACCATATACCGCGATTTAAAAGAAAGGGATAAACGATGGAATCACTTTTGACCAGGATGCCCCAAATCACAACAGTGAGCAACTTTAATTAGAGACGGATGAACTGGTTTGGAAAAAACAAAAAAAACCCTACTAGATATGGGCCTAAACCAGAACATTAGATGCAAAACCTCTCCCTGAAAGCAGGGGAAGTTCACGTCTGGACCCAAAGTTCACTGACTGAGCCAAATGCTTTAAAGGACCGAGCCAAATCTCTAAAACCAAATACCCCCTGATTTTTAAAGCAGTTGAGATTTGGATGTGAAGCCAGACAGAACATACTTTAGAACACACAGGGGCCAAGAGGTAGCAGAATGTACTGCAGTGGCTGATGGGGATTATGGAATAATGCAGCACACCTTGACTTTTATGTCATTCTATTATCAGACACTGCTTATTTATTTAGATTTCCACCCAAAAGCAACTTCTTACCAAAGAGATAGCCAGCCAGAGTTCCGGGACCCCTTGGCATATATTTAAAAGCACACAACCACAAGAGATATAAAAAACATGAATAGTCCCTAGCAAGAGTCGTTCTCTTTACCCCTTAACACTTCTCCCTACCACACATCATTTAACAACATGTAAACATATTACAGTGTTAGATGTGATAGACAGAGGGAGAGAGGCTGGGATTTTCGAAGACGTTTAAGGGATTTAAGTGCCTAATTCCTATTACAATTCAGTAAAAAAAATCTGCCTCTCTCTTAGGCCTGGTATACACTAAGAAGTTATACCAATATACTTAGGTCAGTTGGGGGTGTCATTCCCCCCCTCTCCCCCAATATAGGTATTCCAGTGTAAACCCTAGTCTGAATACAGGTATAAAGATGCCATGTTTTGCTATAGTTTGCTCCACTTCCTGATCCAGAATAAGCTATCCTCGCATAAGCACTTGTATACCAGTTTAACTGCATCCACACTGAAAGGAGGCAAAGAGTTTTACTGCTTTAACTGTACTGGTATAGTTTCTAGTCTTAAGACTCTTTTGAAAATTCCAGTCTAGAGAGATAGATGGAGAGAGAATTTTGAGCTAAATAATTTTGTTGCTTTCTAATTAAGATGCAATTAATTAAACATTTTTAAAAAATCCCTTTCCGGGTTTACACAAAGTAAAAAAGCCAGTTCTTCTGCATTTGGGGATATTTATTTTGGGATTTCTATTTCTTAGCTATGTCATTTCTCTTATGCTGTGCTCTTATGCTGTTCCAAACCTGCTTGCAGGCTTATAGGAATAACTGAGTTCTATTGTTCCCATCACCGCAGGACCATAATTCCAATCCAATTTCAATTGGGGCCACCATGGCACACGAGATGGGGCATAATTTTGGTATGAATCATGACACTAGCTTCTGTCAATGCAATTCTGGATCTTGTATCATGGCAGCACAACTCAGGTGAGGCGTTTGCATCTGCAAAAAGGGAACTACACCTCTACCCCGATATAACGCAATCCGATAATACACAAATTTGGTTATAACACGGTAAAGCAGAACTCGGGGGGGGGGGGGAGGCGGGGTTGCGTGCTCCAGCAGATCAAAGCAAGTTCAATATAACGCGGTTTCACCTATAACATGGTAAGATTTTCTGGCTCCCGAGGACAGCGTTATATCGGGGTAGAGGTGTACAAAGCCCATGCGTGCTTTAAAATACAGGTGGGCCCAATCGAAGGCCCATTGATGTCAATGGGGAGTCTTCCCATTCGCTTCATTTTGGATAAGGCTCAGAGTGTACTGTTGAAATGGATCTGTCAACTACGCCACAAACACTTACAATAACTATACCATGTGAAACGATGCGCCCAGAAAGCATGACTCTTCATGCGATTGTGGTGAGACAGAATTTACCCAGTCTTTGCATATCCTGTTTCATATTCTGAAAATCTTGCTTGTAATTTAAGTGGATTTCTCTTACAGGGAGACTTGCCTCTCCAATAAGCAGCCAGTTGAAAGCATCCCTGAGGTTTCCAGTACAATTTTATGTAACCTTTAGATAAACACCCACCTCTCCTAGACATCAGTATTCACAGTTCCCACAGAGGCTTGCTTAAGATTAACTTCCCTTTATACTCATGATGGTTCACTTCCTTTTGTTTGTGTTTAGCTGCAGAATTGCTCTTTTCTCAGCATTTTGTTAATGTGGGTTTGCTACACTTCTGCCAGTGATCCCATTTATACTCAACTCATCCAGGGCCCACTGACGTCGGTATAAAGACTTCCATTGATGTAGATGGGCTTTGAATCAGATCCCAACTGATTAAAATTTGTGTAGAACAAGCTTGACTCCTCTAGAAAGGTGGCTTTTCATTCTGTGTAAACCTCCCCCTCTCTCTCTTCAATTGTTTCACCAGTGTTTCTCTTACAACCACACATCCTTTATTCTCTTCCCTTTTGTTATGCTATTTTTCTCCTCCTTTTTCACGTCTGAAGCGATTGAGGTAATATATTTTTGGTTAAGAAAATAAAAATCCTGCCACTTTAGTCCATGTGCTGAAACTCCAGTAAGAGAGGAGGAGAACTTCCTGAGGACAAACTATTCAACACTGATTTGAGACTTTATGATGTTGGTGGTTGAGACATAGAGATTACTGATTAACCTTGCTGCCACAGGACCATAGTAGGGGAAACTGGGTACTTCAGATGCCAGAAGTAACCACTGTATCACATTAGTCTTATCCAGCTAGGAATTTATGATCTAAGAAGATGATCTCTCCATGTTGTCAGTATCTCCAAAAAAACTTTGTTTTTGTTTTTTTTACTTTTTCACCCCAACAAAAATATATGTAAATGCCCAGAAATTAAACTAAACATTTTAGGTTTTTAAAGAGTATTTGGGGAAACTACGGTATTTGATTAATTGGGACGAGGGTATTCATTTAATTCATATCCTATACACTGTTGTGTGGTGTTGTGTAATTAATTGTCACTGAAATTATGTTGATTCATCTATGCAGCTACAACATCCCCAAGGATTTTACTGCATGCAGCCTCCAGGATTTTCAGAAATATATTTTGGACCGAACACCAGTATGCATCACCAATATGCCTGCCCTGAAAGACATAGTAGCACCCCCTGTTTGTGGGAACAACTTTGTAGAGACAGGAGAAGAATGTGACTGTGGAACTCCAGAGGTACCTCTGAATAGTTGTGAAAAAATAATATTAATCGAGAGGCAGAAACCCTAGATCAGCTTCTGGCTCTTTGAACGTAGTCTTGTTTTGTAAGTCCACCTCACTCTTCTACAAGTAACGCCTGATTGTCCAGAGGTCTTGGGAGACAGCTGAAACCTTCTGCTACTTGAGGGTGCAGAAAACTCCTAGTTGCAGAGAAGGTGCCAGATTCTCTATTGCTCTGCTCTTTGGGTAGCCATTTAGCCCAGTGCAACAAGGTTACGAAATGCTACTACTCTGATTCATACCTTCCCCACTGTCCAGGTTTCATGGGGCTGTTCCACTTTAACTCACAAATGTCCTTGTTCCCAGTTAAAGCGACTCTGGACTTGGCTTCCCATTCTGGGATGCAAACATTATGACCTACTCCCCATCCCCCTTCTCCTTCCTGGCAGCCTCTCCCCTCCCTACTCTCCCCACTCCCAGCTTTGTCCCTTCACACCCCCTCCCTTCTGTAAACCAGGGCATGCGCTCAGGCCACTGGAGCCAAGCCCAGCCAGCTCTGCAGGACAGGAACTGCAGGTGCTGCCAGTGCTGAGTGAGTGCAGAGCTAACTTGCAGCTCCCCCGTGCTACCCCTCCCCAGTATCCCACCTCTGGGGGCAGGACCTGTCCACTTTAGCCACTGGGAATGTTGGGAGGTGTGCTGATTTGGTAGCATTTTCCATCCAGTTCGCAACTACCCCTACATTAAGGCCCCTGCCTGGGTTGTGCAAAGGAACCTTAGTGTAATTGAAAATGAGGCCCTTTGTCTTCAACCCTGAGAAGCAGAGGAACTCTGCAGGAGGGAAGGTTACCAGTCTTGCAAATGGGGAGCTTCAGTCAGTGCCGCCTTAGAGAGCTCAGACCGCATCTTAAATTAACCCTAATCTTCAATTAAGCCAGTGTTATGGCTTGTTGAGTTTTACATGCTTCTGAAGTATAGCTGGAAGAATCAAGGCCAACTCAAATGTACATTAGCCCAAATGAAAGAATTTTCTTGCTCACTGCCAGAATGAACTTCTGCCAGAATATGCTTCAGTAGCATTTTTCCATGGAATATCCATTCAAATGCCACGAGACACACAGTACAGTCATTAGGGCCACAAAAACAGTGTTGAAGCTAGTGTGGAAACTTATTTCTAGGAACATCGCGTTTACAGCTGATTGTCAAGGCAGAATGTGTGTGTTGGGGGACAGCGGAAAGCTGAGTGGGGAGGCAGAACTGAATTGTAAGCTGATTCAGTTACAATAAGGAAGAGCTGTATGTGATCTGTGCCTAAGAAGAAGAAAAAAAAAATCAGCCGTTCCCTGAACCACTTGATTCTGCAGTTTTATAATCAAGCACACTTTGTTGTCACGCACAATCCTCCTAAAGAATGATTAGTATCAGTTTGCTTTGCCGTAAAGCCATTTTAGATACGTGGTGTACAAATGTGTGTCTCTCTCTCTCTCTCTTTAAGCGAAGTACAGGCTGTCCTATCAGAAATGTGTTACTGGGGGGGGAACAAAAAAACAAAATACAGAGCACTGTACCGTGCCCGTAACTTTCTCTGTTATTGTTCCACAGGAATGCACAAATAGCTGCTGTGACGCTGCAACGTGCAAGCTGAAGCCGAATGCTAAATGTGCATTTGGAGAGTGCTGTGAAAACTGCCAGGTGAGACCCCATTTGTTCTCAGCTATTTCTTCACATTTTGGTGGTGTTTTGGGGCAAAGCCAGAGGACCCCTTTAAATTGGAACAATGGCCATTATTTATCATTGATGCAGCATTGTAACAACAATCATACTTTGCACTTCTCAAGCACCTTCCACAGGAGTACCTCAAAGTGCTCCACTGATATTGATTAATCCAACCTGATGTTAATTAACTTAACCTCCCAGCATTCCTGTTTGCCTCGCCTCTCCAGATAGGTTAACTGATGCATGGAGCACCAGATTCTGAGCTGGTGTAAACTGACATACCTCCATTGAAGTCAGTGGGACCACCCTACTTTACACCCGCTGAGGCTTTGGCCCAGAAAGTTTGTGTGATTCATGCAGTGTGGCTGTGGAAGAGAAGGGAATATGATCCACATCTGACTCTCATGCTTGTCTCTTAGCCACAAGATCATCCATTTCCCTTATATCCTTCCTGCTAAGTCATGGGTGGCAATGGTATGTTAAGGACAACTAAATAATCGCAGGGCTCTTCTCCAAAGAGCTTGCAGTCTAACTTAGCCATAACACAGCCAGGAGTGCTTAGAAAAAGTGTGCAGGGGAGAGCATAGGAGGTACACAAGGCATCATTGCCACTCCAGCAAGCCCCATGGCTGTCCCTGTGGGATATGCCGAGTACCTTTTGCTATAAACTGCGAAGTATTTTATTTGCATTATTATTAACACCCATTGTGCTGGGTTTGCCACATCTCCGATTCTCAGAGTATGATGTAGCTTATTTTTTCCAGTCTTCTTTAAAACAGCAGTTGCTGCTTAACCAGGGATCTCTCTGAATCTCATTGGAAATAACAGTAGCCAGCAAATAACTGAACTGCACCAAAGCTAAAATAATCCTTTCCCTGGAAATTATATTAGGTGTTTCAGAGCAATGGCACATGACACTGAAAGAGCACTTGCTAGAAGCATTTTATAGCTAGCACCACTGAGTTTATAGGATGCCTGCTAACGTCATTGCTTAGCAGGCGCAATGAAAGGGCCCAATGATGCAGTCATTATATATGCACAAGTCCCACTGATTTCTCTGGGAATTGGAAGTTCTACTAGTTTCAATGAGGGAGGCATGCATGAAAGGACTACACAATTGGTTCCAGGTGGCCTGGTTTTCAGATACACCAAACTCAACCTTTTCCCTTAATGGGTAACACGGGTGTTCAGACCATTAGAGACTTTTAAGTCCTGTTCAACCCTGGGGTAAGTCCATTGCTGGGTATTTTAAATGACTTGGCGGAATGGCATGCCTAAGACCACTGCGCGCTCTCTCTCTGCTACAGCTTAAAAGAGCAGGGACTCTTTGCCGACCTATAAAGCATGACTGTGACCTGCCCGAGCTATGTACTGGCCAGTCCCACCAATGCCCAGTGGATCGATTCAGAGTCAACGGCTACCCTTGCAGAGATGGCCAGGGTTACTGTTACATGGGGAAATGCCCCACCCTGCTGAGCCAATGCATTGCTCTTTGGGGATCAGGTGAGTGGATACTACCTTTAAATGAATCAGATTGTTTAAGGTGAGGGGGAGAGTTTAGGACAGATTGGAGACAATTCGTCAAGTACATTTTGAGAATGGGAGCCAATACATCAATATAATTGTGCTATGAAGTTATGCAGGTGTAGTCCTACAGTCATAACATTCCACCTGTTGTGGAGGGGGCTGTATTTACAGCATTGTATTTACTTTGTCCGCCCAGTTTATCATCAGGATTAACTGGTTTTCGCAAGTATTCAATTACCACTTTCTCAGCATGGCAAAACATGTGTATAAGGCATGGAGCGGGTGCATAGTTTTAAGCCTTTCTTCCATTGGAAAACCTGGTTAATCTCTTTTTCTCATAGTCACATTCATTTAGAAAACAAAGCCCATAGAAGAGTTTTGAAAATCTGTTAATACTTCCTTTAAAAAAGGGAGTGAGTGGGTAGTGAAACTAACTTCCCTTTTCTGTCTTAATGCCTCAGCGCAGATTTGCTAGTACCGAGGTTCCTTGAGCGCTTGTGTGTACAAGCCACATAGTTTTTCTTGGTAAATCAAATGGTTGATGGTGGCTGGGCTTCAGCATCCCGGAGTGTGAATTGCAGCGTGTATTAGCATGGGCTAGTGTGCTGTATCGTAACTGCCCCGGACACTTCCAGCGCGAACTAAAAGGTCCAGGATCCCAAACTAGTTTGCGTCAACAGTGTCCACACAGGAGAGCAATAGCACAGCATTGTAGTCCAAACTGCAGGGCCTTGTAAATAAGTACCAAAGGCACCCTTAATGCGGAGTAAGTGTGTCCACACAGGGAGTTAGTGCAGAGTAGCTACTGGGCTTTAAATTCACACCCTAGCTCACTCCCCACTAACTTTCCTTTGTAGAGGAACCCTCAGTATTTGCAGCTGGTCTATCACACATCTCCCCTCCTCCCCCCAAAAAGGAGGAAGAAAACTTTAAAGATTTCATTCTGTTGGGGGGGTTTTGAATGTTGTGTCGTGTGTGCTTAAAATAGTATTTTTACACTGCCACTGTATCAGACGATCCCTACCAATTTCATAAGCTCAGTGCCTTATTTCAGACACTTTTTAATATGCATTTCTGGGGAAAAGAGGAAGCAGGAAAGCAATTCCTCTTTTGCACAATGTTAGAAAAAAAGTAGCCAGGGACTGAGTGGGGAATTATTTACATGATAAATTGAGGAACTCTCTCTGTTTTCACACTGATGTGATGATGATGATCATGCTTTCTTTTTACTTAATAATCAAAAATTTGTTTTTGGGACACTACAGGGCAGGGAGAGCAAACAAGATGCTACTCTCCCTTTCTTGTTATCAACAAATTTTAAACTAGGTGCCAACTGCAGAGTCTTCATTACTGATGATGTTTTAGAAGACAAAGAACTCAAATTAATCTTTAGATAATAAGCATATTGCACTTGTCTTAACACTTAGCCATCAGAAGCGTCAGCTGCTCTTCATTGGGTATTATTAGTTTCATCACACCTAGCAACTCCAATGTACAAGGCCCTGGGTGAACTGAGCTTATAGTCAACATAGGCAATGCAAACTCAGGGGCAGCAGAGGTACAGAGCGTGGTAGGGATATGACCAAGGCCACACAGCAGGTCAGTGGCAAGCTGGGAATAGACGTAAGGGTTCTTGTCTTACATTCCACTGCCCTATTCACTGGACCATGCACACCTCACAGTTTCTGGCACTAAAGGATCATCTGCAAATGTTGCCTTCATTTATAGCCAGGCACCCCTGGGTTTATATAGGTTTACATGGGACTGGAGCCTCAGCTATGTGCAAGGAACAGACAGTGCAGGTTGGGGGTGAGGCAGAGAACAAAAGGGTAAAGGTTTGCATAAAGCTCACCTTTGCCCTCCCCTAAACTTGGTCAACTAGCCTGGTCCTCCAGCGTAATCTAGAGCCACCTGAAATTACACCATGGGCCTCAAGGAGTCAAAATGAAAAGCTGGGAATTGGCATCTCCCAGCCATGCCCTCTGGCCATACACACACTCACTGATCTGAATGTACTTTATCCCTCATCTATTTCTTACAGAAATATGCTAGCACTTAGATCATGGGTGCTGCTATAGTGCAGAATTCATTTGAGTGATGTGCCACTGCAAATCCGATTAGATGTATGTGAGATATCAACAGAATAGATCATTTCCTCAGTTGGCACTGTCAATGGAGTTCCACCACTTTTCCATCAGCGGAGGATCTGGCCTATGGCATACTGTTTTCCATGCTCTTCACCGCTTGTCTGTCTTCTTTACCTCCTTCCCAGGTGCTACAGTTGCTGTAGACTCTTGTTATAAGACTAACCAGAACGGAGTTTATTATGGACACTGCAAAAAGGCAAACGGCACGTTCATCCCCTGTGCAAAAAAGTAAGTAAAAAAGCACTTACCTCCTTGAAGTCTGTGGGTTCTAGGAAACAGAGGTAATTCATGTCCAGATGAAGAGGCTAGAAGCTAGGAGAACTCTCTTCTAGCAGCTCTTCCTTTCATATTGGGGCTGGTTTGTTTTTCTCATTTTAACCTGGACGTTGCAGTAAAGCAGGGAAGTTTCTGATGGAGAGAGAGAAGTACAGTTTCTAAATACAATTCTGATTCAGGTAAAGAGAGCATAATAAACTAGAGTGAGATTAGTCAGAGAGAACAGCTTTTGAGTATGGAAGAATGAACCTGAAGAAAATCAGACGCTGGGTTCAGTTAAATTAAACATTCTGTCCTGCCAAGTACTGTGAGTATCCTCAATTCCCCATGGAAGTCAGTGAGAATTGAGCACTAGGACTTGTCTACACACAAACTGGAGCTGAAATAACATGGTTTATAATTTAAATCTTTAGTTACTTCAGTTCTAGTCTACATGTGGACTCAGAGATATGGCATCTGGTGAAGAGACAAAATTCAATAGGTTTGCTGTGCTCTGACATTATTCTAGAAAATAAGCAATTGTTTTCTTCCCAGAGATATACAGTGTGGGAAGTTATTTTGTACTGGTGGTTCACGAATGCCTACAGCTGGAAACCTACTATCTTTTGACTCATGCAAAGGCAGTTTTCCTAATGACAATAATGAAGACACAGGCATGGTCGCTGCTGGAACTAAATGTGGCAATGGAATGGTTAGTGAAAGAAGTTTTTATGCCCCCGTCATTTCTTTTCCATTCATTTTGTTAGTTGTTTCTGGTTTATAATCACAGACACTCTTACAAGACAAAAAGGACTTTTAAAAGTCATATTCAAGGTGACTCAACTGCATAAAGTCTGATTTTCTACTACCTCACTCTTTGTGCCATCATTTATTTCTGTACAAAGTGAGTGTAAGGTGCTACCTTCTAATCTGGTTGCATTTTACAGTCTGCACTAGGATAAAGTTACTAATGGAGAACCTGCTGCCTGCATGCACATTGCCTCTCCTGTCTCCTCCCCGCACCTGTAGCGTGAAGATGTTCTTCCCTTAGCCAATATTGTAGCTCTGGCTGCTGAAGCACTGAGATGCTCCCTCTTCAGCGCAGACTCCACCCTGTTCCTCAGGTGGCCTGCGGGAGCCAGTGTTGAGGAACTCATGCACTGAGCCGAGCGGCTGCAAGAGAAGCCCAGGCGTTAGGGAATCTGCTGCCTTCCTGTTACTGTGTGATTACAGTGAAGTCTATACCCTGTCCAGCTGGTTCTGACTGCAAGAGAGAGCACTAAGGGGACTGGGATGAAAGGCTGCCCTCTTAATTATCCCAACACCTGATTATCCAAATAAAAATCTGTGGCCCCCCCGCCCAGGCTATTCAGATAAACAGGAGAATGTTGTATTGTGGTAGTTTCTCAGTGCCCTAGTCATAGACCAGAACCCCATTGTGTATAAACACAGAACATGATATATCAAAGATTTAGTAACACCTCTTAGCTGCATTTGGTACAGTCAAAGCTGGTTTGGAAAACAGGGAAGGGGGATATTGGTATAAACACATATTTTTCCTTTTTAGTAACCTATTCAAAATTCAAAGTTTCAATGAAAAATGACATAACATTTCCAAGTTTCTAAGATTTTTACCAACCCTAGGTACAATGAAATAATGCTTTGGGCCCCAATTTTCATTTACATGAACTCCCCTGTATGCTGCTATAGCTTGAAATGTGGAGTTAATATAATTGACGCCCACTTTAACACCCTTTTAAACTGCTGTAGCAGTGTACGGTGGTCTTGTTGTAACTGAGAATCACACTGTTTTTCTTTATACAGTGTCTGATTCTTAGTTCTATTAAGGACCCTTTATACCTATATAAAATACATTTGTACAAACACTTTAATGCCCCTTTACACTGCTCACCACATTACAGTTGAGACAATTACTATATTGTGATGCAATTTATGAAACCTGAAAGTCCCTTCTTGTTGATCACACATGTGCTTTGCATTTCAGGTGTGCAGCAAGGGACAATGTGTTGATATCGAACGAGCCTACAAATCAACCAACTGTTCCGCCAAGTGCAATGGGCATGCTGTAAGATTGGAGTCTTATTGCTAATGACACTAAGAAAGGCTCATGTGTGAACTAAAGTCCAGTTATGATGTTATAGTAACAGCTATAGGATTTTTTTGTTTTGTTTTTTAAAGTCCAGGGGGTTGGGAATGTGTGATCAAATGAAAGAATCCAAATGAACTGAGTCCAAAACTTCCTCTAGATTCACAGGAGCACGTGTAACCCAATAATATATCAGTACCTTTGCTTAGGAGATCACATACACTGATAGCATAAATGATTTTTAGGAGGGAACATAGTCCTTGAGTAGCAAACTGGACTGGAAGGCAGGAGACCTGGGCTCTATCCCTGGGAAAAATTCACACCTCTAAGCAATGAAGTTAGAGCGATCTAAATTTTAAGTGTAGACCAGGCCTTACCCTCCTTTATAAAGTGCTCAGAGGTCTAGACATGTGGGACCTGATTCTCTGCTGCCACACATCTTGTGTAGTAATTTACATTGGTGTAAAATTCCACCAAGACAGACAGCGCACTCTACATTGGCTTTGCACAGGAGTACGGGACTGTACGAGGTGCAAGAGAATGGAGAATCAGTCCTGTGAACATGCATTGTAAGAAGTCAGTATTATGATTACGTAAGCTAACTTCTCATCCATCTGAATAGGAATTTTACACTTCTCTGCAGTGCCACCATCATTGGAAGCCTGATCCAAAGCCCACTGAAGGCAGTGGAAAGATCCCCATTGACTTCATTGAGCTTTCAATCAAGCCTGACATACTTACATATAATGGGCCAACTTCTGCTCTTACACTGGCATAAATGTGGATTAACACTAGCCACTGGCATTAAGCCAGCTTCTTCACTCTCTTGACCCCGATTTAAAGACTAATATCAGACCTCTGTTTTCTTAGGTGTGTGACCACGAACTGGTATGTCAGTGTGAAGAAGGATGGGCACCGCCCAACTGCGATAGCTCCACAACAGTTCAATGTGAGTAGGCTGTGATATAGTGAGATATTGATCAGACTATAAACTGTGGGCCAAACAGAGCTGGTGTGAGCCACACAGCTCCACTGACTTTAGTGAGACAACAAAAGGGATTTGCCTCAGCTGAAGCTATGACCATAAGGGCTTGTCTACCCTTAAAACACTGCAGCAGCGCTTCAGTGAAGACGCTACCTATGCCAATGGGAGGGGTTTTCCCATCAGGGTAGGTAGTCCACCTCCAGAGAGACAGTAGCTAGGTTGATAGGAGAATTCTCCCATGGACCTAGTGCTATCTACACCAGGAGTTAGGTCGGTTTAACTATGTTGCTCGGGGTGTGGATTCTTCATAGCCCTAAGTAAGACGATTATACCAATCTAAGCTCCTAGTGTAGACCAGGATACAGCACCCTTTGTCTCCACGTATCTGCTCTCTGCATGTCTGTCATAGCTGCTTATTTGAGTGACTAAAAAAAGCTGTTACTTCTGATAGTCCTAAAGAATTGGCACATCTTGGGGGAGCAGGGAAGAAGGGGAGTTCAGTCTTCACTGCTTTAAAATGTGTTTACACCTGTAAAATCCTGGTAGAGACCATCTTCCTGTAGTTTTTAACACAGAGTGAGGACAACGCTAAACCGCTTGCCCATGGTTGACTTCTCATAAATTTTGCCTTGTGGTCAAACTACAGTACATTTTCTCCACGAGAACTTTACAGCAGGATAGCTAATATGTTACCCCATGGTAGAAACAACGTTTTAAGCAGTGAAGATGAAGCCCCAGACCCATTCCTGCTTTCAAGTATCTACAACAAAATAAAAAGCTAAATTGCAGTGAGAGGGGGTCATATGCAGAACTGGTGTACCCAGCTGCAAACCCATTGTAGTTGGTTAGAGGAAAGCCGCCTACACCAATTCTGAATTTGGTCCAGAGTCCCCCAGAGGCACTATGAGGATTCGTGAGTACATGCGAAGTGCTTTGAAGACAGAAAGCACCCAAAACATACTGAATTTTATTAAGTCCTCACCTGCCCTCGCCCCAACTTGTGTTATTGAATAGAAAACTTAAGATCATTATGTGAGAGATTGAGCTTGAAGGCTGAGCTCTGAGTACCAACAATCTGACATTACACATCCTCAGGAGAGGTACTGGGGAGATGGGAAATTGTGTCTCAGAGACACCACTCTGAATCACCATTTTTCTGGACTTCCATCTTTCATCGGGTAGAGAAATATGCAGCGTCAGCCTTTTCTGTGACACATCCTCCTCCCCCTGGAAGCCCTCTGGCTGACACAATGTCCTGATCTACTCCCTAACCTTCTGCCCATCTCCCCTGTGAGGTGATGAGTGAATATCGAGCAGACGTGCAATTCTTGTTCTCCCTTTACATGCTCAGACCCAGGATCCAGCTAGACACAGCACTATATAGTCATACAGAAGAATGGAATGGAATCTGTCTCCCTCATGTGGCTGCTTGTGACAGGAACACATTTTAAACTTAAGAAAGCCCTTAGCACAGGAAAATGAAGAGGCCATATCTACATGCCTCTGCTACCTCTCAGTGTTGAGAAATAGTCACATGTTGCAATGTATCATCCCTGCAGATTTCGCCATCATTGCCGGTGTGCTAGCTGCCCTTGCTGTCATTGTGATAGTCGCTGTTTTAATCATCCGCTACCGAAATACTAAGAAGAAGCAAGCTCAGAGGTACAATGTTTATCCTTTTGGAATAAAAAAAAAATCTTGAAGGAATTTAGGCTGGAGCTCTTCAGTAGGAGATGGGCTCCTGGCTCCCACAGGCTTCTCTGAACTGTGCAGGGTGGATGTGAGATGTCACCCTGGGACCTGAAAGTGCCATGGTCTTACCCTGACCTCTCAGGACGAATTAGTGTCCATACATTGCTCTTTAAAAAAGTAAACTGCTATATAAGTGCTAAGTAAACAGTAGTAAGTCAGCTATTTAAACTCAACATGTGGAAAGCTTTCCATGGTATAATGCCTCTTTTTTTAAGACAATTGAGAACACATACAAACTGAAGTGCAAATTATAAGTCACATGGAATGTCTTTGTAGTGGCCAGAGCAGAGGTGTATCTGGAGAGACAAATCCAGGCTTCTCAGGGCAAGAACAGAAGAGAAGACCGAACGTTGCACCCATCCAGGAGGTGAGAATCTGGATGTATGGCTGAGTCACAGACTGCTTGATGCACCACATATATTCTTCCACTGTAACAGAGTGGCTTAAATTTCAAAACTTACCTGCAGTTACTGAATAATAGGTTACCTAGGGAGATGATGCAATCTACATCCTTAGAGGTTTTTAAGGCCCAGTTTGACAAAGCCCTGGCTGAGATGATTTAGTTGGTGTTGGTTCTGCTTTGAGCAGGGGATTGAACTAGATGACCTCCTGAGGTCTCTTCCAACACTAATCTTTTATGATTAATAAGGGCCGAGTCTAAAGATTAATTTAGTGATTAGAGCAGAATGCTTGGAATCAGGACTCCTGGGTTCCATTCCTAGCTTTGGTAGGGTGGGAGCACAGCTCAGTGGGTAGACCAGTTGGCTTAGAGTCTGATTTCTGTGCTTTGTCAGTCTGGAGCGGGGGTCTGCGAGCAAAATCAATAAGCACGATAAAGATTTTAAAGTAAGACATGTCAAGTTTCTTCTCTTTTTCTTTCTTCAGGTCCATGACACAAGATTCCTCCTTCCCACTCCTCCACGCCAGGCAAACAACCCACAAGTCTCTGTTGTAAGCACAGCTGGAGACTGTTTTCTTTTTAAAAACCGATTTTATTTTTTGATAAGGCTGCACACAGCATTCAAAGGGATGTAATGGTCAGCCACAGTGGGGGCCAGATCCCAAGTCCATGGAAAGGGGAATGACTTCCATTGATAGAAGTGGACATTGGATCAGGCCTCTCCATGTTCTTTCAGGGCTAACATAGATGGCTAGAAAGAGGGAATAATATCCAAACATATTCCTTACAAAATGGGCACTGGCAACTCATCCAAGGATTATAGATCCCAGTCTAGCAAAGCACTCAAGTACCTGCTTGGCCAATCTGTTCACTATCTGCTTATTCAATGAGAATTCATAGAATTAAAGTTAAGCATACACCTAAGGGATTTGCTCAGTCAGGAACATAAAGAACTTGCAACTGAGAAAATAATTGAATAGCTGCCCAACAGCGTAAGCTTGTGAGCTCCTATTAGGCCTTTAATTGCTAGCAGCAGTGGATGTACATCAGAAGTAGGTGATATATACACAAGAAAAGGTGAAAATGCTCTCAACCTTTTAGTGTCCCACTCATTTTGCTGAAGAACGGAGCCCATTTCACAGAAAAGTTTGTCAGGTTTCAAAGTTTTCACAGGAAAACGGACCCTTTCAAAATTCAAAAAGTCTAACATGGAAATCTTAAGCTTTTGATGCAAAGATAGTAATTTCTTCACATTCTGCTGGAAAGAAAAATGTAATGGCTGTGAAGTCACCAGAAACAAACACAAATATACCTTGTGCAAAAATTGCTACCAGTTTTGCTTAGCTCTAACATACTTCAATAATTTTTGGATATCTCTTTCCTCCTTGATGATGGGTGTCCAACTCCCATTAATGCTAACAGGGCACTTGCATGTGCATATCATGGAAGATTAGGCCTCAGAGTAAAAGATCGTTAAAGCAATTAAAACCACAAATAGTTAAACTGATACAATGTCATCTCCAAAGGATTAAAGAGAAGACCAGGACAAAAACTCCAACTTCAATTTGCAACCACATCCCCTCTGATAAAAGTCTGGGGAACGGATAGGTTTTTATCAGTAGTGTCCTAGATATCAGATACTATAATCTGTGCTGTATTCAGCTGTTTGATGTTAATAGGTCAGCATCTTATCTGCCATAAAACTGTAAGCTGCCTTTTTGTTCTGTAACACTAACATATTGTAACTTACTGTTGCTCCCTAGAATATCCCAGAGGAGAGATCCAATGGCAGGCCAGCCATCCACCAAAATACAAAAATGGTAAGAATCCCATAAGTGAAATATTGGTCCCACTGAAATCAATGGCCAAACTCCCCTCGACTTCAATGAGGCCAGGATTTCATCTCTAGACTTGTAAGGTTGGGACAATTTTGAATTAGGGACAGAGGCCTTTATGTTTTTTCTTTCTCTCATGCACAAGCTCTCAGAATAAACGTTTTACTGTCTTCTTTTTCAGCCTATCGTAAAGCCAACCAATCCACCACCTCCAGTTCCTACCACCAAACCAGCCTTTTCTCCTGTCATGGGTAATTCTGTAAGTAGACTTCCATAATTACGGTCCATTCTTTTCTCATTATCTTATCTAACCAAATGACACATATGAGATAATCATGAGGTAGTATACACTAGCTAGTAGTTTCAGTTTCTGGTTTTATGGTTAAAACTGATGGAAGCTAATTTGATTGTAAACTCTTTGGGGACAGGACCATCTTTTTGTTCTGTTCTGTGTTTGTAAAGCACCTAGCACAGTGGGGTCCTGATCCGTGACTGAGACAGCTAGTGATACAAATAATTAATGGATTTTGTATGTCCTATTTTTGCAGCGTTCCTATGTATACGGGTTGAGTAGTCACTAAAATGGCCTCAGATGTACTTAAAGGGCTGTACCAGGAGAGTAGGTCATTGATAATTTAATAAAATTGAGAGGAAAATAATTTTAAAACACAGAGGGCCTGGTCTGCATTTACACTAAGGCCACATCGCACTAACAGAGCAATAGAAAGCACCACTGGTGTAAATGAGAAAAAAGGCCAGAAAGTTTGCCTAAAAAACAAAATACCCAACCAAACCACCACGCAAACTCTTGCTGTCACAGGGATTGAGCCTCCAGTCCTTACTTAGACTAGGGATTACTAGCAGGAGTAGAACTCACATCAGTCAGTCAATGCTACTGCTTGCATGAGCAAGGATTTTTCATTAAGGTTTTGATTCAGCAAAGCACAAGCATGTCTTTAAAGTTAAGTGCAAGTCCCATTGGCTTCAAATGGGACTTAAGCACATGCTTAAAATTCAGCACGTGCTTAAGTGCTATCCAGAATAAAGATGCTTTCTTCGGTCATTGCCTCAAATACATGCCTGGCTTTAAGCGGCTGAGCAGCCCTATTGAACACCCTTTACTGATAGAGATGAATTTATATCCCATGAGTAAAGTTAAGCATATACTTAAGTGCTTACCAGAATCAAAACCTGTATTTCTGTTTACATTTGTTGTGTGTGTAGAGGAAAAGATATTTAGGATCACAATGCTACTTTTTGTCTCTGGAAATGTCTTGGTAAATATGAGAGAGAACCCCAATAGCAGCTCAGCTCTGTATTCACTTTAAAAGGAAAACAACTATATTTTTGTCACAGGTAGCACAGACAAAGTCCACTCCTTCACCAGTCCCTAAGGGCAAACCTGCACCCCCACCACAGGTAAGTCAAGTGCACTATACACAAGATAGAGATCAAGATGCCGCCAATTCAGGATTTCGCTGTGAGCTGCAGGATTCTTGGGGTTTTTTCCCCCACAAGGCGCTACCTCCTGGAGTCATGTTACAACAAACTCAAAACCAGTAAGTTTTTAGCACTCATGGCTGTGGAGAAAAGATAAAAAACATGACTCCTTAAAGGCTCAAAATTTTAAGACAAAGAGAATCCAGTCTGGTTACTTTGGGGGGAGAAATGGGGGAGCAGTGCAGAGCCAAGATTTTTGGACACACAGAGCTGTCAATACTGTTAGTAGCACAGTCCAGTAGTTGGTATTTAAAATGCTTTCACTTTCTAATTTTCTGCCCGTTTGCATTACAGTGCAGGGTTTGAATCCTGTGATAAAAATACAGAATCTCAGCAGCGATCTAGACTCTAGCCCTGCAGAGTATGCTTAACTTTAAGCATTTGACTAGTCTCAGCATGGCACAGGTCTTTGCAGAGTCAGTGCCTTTGAATGAGACCTCTTTCATTCAGGGATGATCATATTGCTTTGCCTAACGTAATGGGGCCTCTATGTACTACTGCAATACAAAAGTTATTCTGCAGAACAACTGTCGGCCAGATTTCAATGACCTTTACTCATGTTGAGTAGCATTTCATACAACATGTGATTCAGCGGGACCATTCTCAGAGTAAGGTGTCATTCAGAATGAATAAGGGTATCAGATCTGGCTCTTAATAGGGTTGCTGGAATATAGGATCAAACCATTTGTCCATCAAGTCTGGAATCTGCAGCAATAGCTATTCTCTGAGGCTACAGTGATATGAAAACCCCACAGTGCATCTCACCACATTGTGCAATGCTGAATAGAATTTGTGGAAAATCTTGTGCCAGTCCCTTGATTTGTTCATTTGTTTGTTTTCACTTAGGCTTTAAAACCACCAGTCAAACCCAGAGTATGAAGCTACTGAAGAATTATTGATCGAGATTCCTGAAATTCTGAGGGACTGTTTCCCTCTCTGTTCACCTTGTGGTTCCTGCCTTTGCCAAGGAAATAACAGTCCCAATAACTTTATTTTTTTTGTAAATGGACTGGCAATTTCCTTGAAAGAAAATGTGTTTTTTCACATAATGTTGTAGTCCTTGGATAGTGACATCAGCCTGCCATTCCTGGCTTTCCTGAGGAAAAGCCAGGGGAATAGCAAACTGCCCTGAGGGATAGACCCTATATGAGTTTTTAAAACCAGCTCAGTATGTGTTTTTGGTTGGACATTAAAAAAACACCAAAAAACAAACATCCTGTCAGGGTGATTAAGCCCTGGAATAATTTGCCTAGGGAGGTTGTAGAATCTCCATCATTGGAGATTAAGAGCAAGTTAGACAAACACCAGGGATGGTCTAGATAATACCTTATATTATTATAATAAATCCTACCATAAGTGCAGGGGACTGGACTAAATGCCCTCTCCAGGTCCCTTCCAGTCCTAGGAGGCTATAGTTTAAGATTTGGGAAAGTCTGGTGCACTGGATTCTGTCTGTAAATTGCAAACTACTGCACATGTAAGGTTAAGAACCATCAGAGTGGCTGGATCAATGACCCAACATTGCCTTTTGTAGTGAACAATTCCTGATGCTTCAAAAGGATGTGCAAAGCTGTCCATGGTAGAACAAAATTCCTTCCTGACTCTTGGAGGAAGTCAGCTTGTATCATTGAAGCATGAAGCTGGATTACCTTCCTTTTGGTCAGTTCATTAGCTCTTGCACTGACCAGCAACACTTGAGATTAAAGGGGTACTATAATCCCAAAGGATCTTTTCCGAACCAAAATACTTCTCAGATCTCAATTGCTTTAAAGGCCCCACAGAGAGCTATTTCGAGCTGGGAAGATTGGAGACATGATCAGAGACTGTATGAGAGTCAACCAGCTAGTTGCTTGGATCACAGGTGTCCTGGAAAGCATGCTTTGCCAACCTGACATGAAACTTCAGGTGTCATAATTGAACTCCAAGGACAATGAAAAAAAATCCCTTAAATTTCTTTTATTCACCACTTAGTTCCAGAAATACCTACTTCGCTCACCCCATTCCAGCAGACCCACACTGGTATTTTCTTAATTGTAGGACTACTCTTTGCACTCTGCTGTATTATTGCAAGTTTGCTAATGAGTACTAGGCTGGGCACATTGATTTATTATTATAAGACTGCTCCTGGGTATGGGGCTTTGCACACTAGTATGTTACTAGAGGATTGTTCATTAGTTCTGGGCTGTTGGCACTGCTGTTATTGATACTCGTGGCATTGATATGATTGATGTTGCTAGCATCAATATATTTAGGTTAAAGCAAATGGGAGTATGTGTCAAGAAAAAATAAGACAATGAACCTTGTATCCAAAGCACCCAAAATTGTATAGAGGTTCCAGTTTGAACCAGGTTTGGTTCTAGGTCAGATTCAAAAGCAGAATGGTCCTTTCATTTTCAGAACTGGTTAGGACGTGGCTCAGGAGGGCAGATTTCCATCACCTGAGCACACAAGTGTCACTAAGGGAGATCTTCTCCCTGCTGCAGAACCACCGAAGTGAAGTCATTGCCTGGAATTAGCCTCCACGTGAAATTTGGAATCGCATCCTAACTCAAACCTGTATCAGGTCCTGAGCATTTCCTATTTGGCCTGCTCTTTCAAATGAGCCATATCCTCAGCGAGTGTAAATCTAAGCTGCATAGATGTTAACAAAGTTGTGCCAATTTGCACCAGTTGAAATTCTGGCTTACAAAGTCTTATTTTCACAGTCAACAGCTACATTTAAAAAAAAAGTAGAAGTATTGACCTGCGCACTGTTTCTCTGAAACAAAAACGTGAAAAATATCCATTCCTTCTTTTATGCTCTGATTTCCTTTGGGCTATCAATCAAGCCCTATAAAATAAAGAACAATGCTATGAAATAATGATATTCTGTTACTTGCCTTGTAAGCTGTCACTTTTGGGTGTACATTTTTTTTTAGATTCAACTTTATTGTGAGAACATTTGTGTCTCTCACTGTGGGATCATTTCTTCTCTATTTGTATTCAGAGATGTATTTAATATAAGCAAGTTTAAACATGGTGTATGGAGATTTTAAAATGTTATTTTTATTACCTATAAATAATGTTTTTACAAAGATTTCTGTATTAAAATGTTCTAACAGTATTTTTTTTGTAGATTATCCATTGCATATACGTATGAAAGAGGAGTGGGATACTTTATAATCCTATAAAATCCACGGGACTTCAAATTTTGCTCCAAGTGCCCAGCAAAGTTTTGTATAATGCAATGGGATACATCTTCAGCTGATGTAAGTTGGCATAGTTCCACTAAATTCAGTTTATATTAGCTGAAGAAATGGCCCAATTGCTCTAAAACAGAGCACAAAAGCCCTAAATATTTGATGTAAAAATCCACCTTCTTTCAATTTGTCTATCCAGCTAATTTATCTAGCTGGTGGCTATATAGATAATTATGTGACCACAATCATCACAAGTATCTGAGCACTTTGCTTTACTCATTTCAAACGCCCAATGCTCAAGAGTTACTTCTCAACTGGACCAGTCTTCCAGACAATAGCGCATGTATGCAGCAACATATTGCTATCTATCTTCACTCTAGCATAGACTCCCGCCAGCCATAGCATATAAACTCCAGAGTATATTTGTACATCCCCATTGTTCTGTTATACAAACATGACATCTGCTGTTAGAGAGCCTCAACTGCAGGCAGAAAGCAGCCCAAATCTGAGCCAATAATATACAAGATGGAAGAATACTTAGGACATTTTCAGATGTCAAAACTTCCAGGGCCTGATCTGCTCCCCGCAGCTGGTGTAAGCCAGCAAAGCTCCATTAAAAGCCAATAGAGTTGCACTGATTTACGCCATCTGAGGCTCTGCTCCCAAATATTTGTTATCTTTGATCTGGCAACAGATTACATAATGCGCAGTTGCAAATGAAGGCTATGCTGCAGGGCTGGTAGGCCTGAGCGTTTGACAAGTCTCAAACCCTTGTGTTCTCACCAGAGTTCAGGCTGAAAAGGGGGCATGGCCAGAGAACAGGTGTGTCTTTGGAAACGTAGGTACGTCTATACTGCAGTCACAGGGTGCAACTGAAGTTTGAGCTGAGGTACTTGAGATAGCTAGGTTTAAGCTCAGGACCCAGATCAATGAAGACAGCAGTACAAGCTTCAGTGAGGCTTTTATAAACCTGTCTGGAACCCTGGGTAGTTACTCACGTGGCTAGGTCACACTGAAGTTCTGGGACCTGGCCTAGCTTGATTAAAACTAGCTCAGCTACATCATATGGCAAATGGCCAACACTATAGTGGGGGGTCCCATGCTTTTTCTTAGTGTAGTGGGTCAGGGCACTGCCCCTGCCCCTATTCTTGGGCATTAATGGCTCTGCTAATGCCCTGGTCACAGAGCCGGCTCCAGTCCCCAGCGCGCCAAGCACGTGCTTGGGGCAGCTTGCCACAGGGGGCGCTCTGCCGGTTGCCCGGAGGGCGGCAGGCGGCTCCGGTGGACCTCCCGCAGGCGTGCCTGCGGAGGGTCCGCTGGTCCCGCAGCTCCAGTGGACCTGCGGATGCTCCACCGGAGCCGCAGGACCAGCGGACCCTCCGCAGGGATGCCTGTGGGAGGTCCACCACAGCCGTGGGACCGCCAAGTGGCAGACCGCCCCCCATGGTGTGCCGCCGTGCTTGGGGCAGTGAAATGGCTAGAGCCGGCCCTGCCTGGTCGGGGAGAGAAGTAGAGTGGGAGAAGGGACCAGGGTCTGCCCCCTAATATGGGTTCCATCCCCTTCAGTTTAGTGGACTTCTTACCCTCTTTGCCCTTGGACAGGGTTTCTCTTGATCTTCTGTGCTGGGGGTAGTCCCTCTGCTTGGACAGGGTTTCCCTTCCCCTGGTACTCTGGTTCTCTGGTCAATAACTGTACCTCTCCAGACTACAGTCAGCTCTCCTTCCCACCTCCTGTCTGACTGAAGCAGGGGGTTATTAGGTCTCTGGCCTGGCCTTAATTGGCTCCACGTACTCTACTTAACCTCTCCTTAGTCCACAGGGAACAAGACTCTGATCATCCTGAGGCTCTCATCTCTCACTCTCCTGCTGCATCACAGTCAGCTCAAGCTGTAATTGTATCCTGTTAAGGAATGGTCTGTGCACAGCCTTACCTAATGGTTGGAACTGGGTAATCGGGCATAGCGGCCAGAACCCAACTCAGGAGAAAGTTACAAAGTCCAGAGAGCAAGCCAGAACTGGGGTGGGGGAGGAACCAGGCTGAGATTAGGAGCTGAATATCAAGTCCAGGTCAGAGCCAGAGTCAGACACCAATACCAAGTCCTGGGAGTGAGATGGAGCTGAGAGCCAGAAGTCGGAACCAGAGTATGAGCTGAAGCAGGAACCAAGAACTAGGAGCTAGAAACCAGGTGTGGGGACTGGGGACAGAGGCAGGAGCAAGTGCCAGGTATGAGGAGGGAGCTGAAAAACAGGAACAGGATGCGGAACCAGAAACACAGCTGTGTGTAAGGAACACTACAGAGCAGCCAGCAACCTGAGAGACTGTAGGGCTTAAGAATTTGACTACTAGAGCCTGTCAGGAGGTCAGGTTCATTAACTTGAATCAACTGAGTGCAGTGAGCCGGAAGTGCATTCCACTGTGGGTCCTTGACACACCCTATGATTGCAGTGTAGACATACTCTTATCTCTTAGGTGAGACCCTCATCATGCTATTTTGCTCCCATCTGTGGTTTCAATCCTACTACTAGGGAGCACCCCAGCCATGTGCTCAGCGTGCATAGGTCCAAGCCACCCTGTGTGCCTGGTCCATTCCACACATACACTGGACAGCATCATAAAGACCATACTGGGTCAGACCAAAGATCCATCCAGCTCAGTGTCCTGTCTTCTGACAGTGGCCAATGCCAGGTGCCCCAGAGGGAATGAACAGAACAGGTCATCATCAAGTGATCCATCCTCTGTTGCCCATTACCAGCTTCTGGCATCATGACCACTGTGCAACATTTTACTGTTATGGGTGTAAAAGATCTTGGCCTGGTGGGATCAGTGAGTAAATACTCAGGCTGGTTGGGAATTTCAGTGAATTGGGGTGGGGGGCAAATATTAGTTGCAACCAAAACAGTTTCTGAAACAGGTACAGTTCCAATGTATCCCGACTCCAAAAAAAACAGTGGTGAAAAAAGTTCCAAAATTGTCAGAAATGTCCCATTTCAACATTTTTGAACTGGAAAGTTTTGTTTTTCTGAGTTGAAATGACTTTTCATTTTGAAACATGAGGTTAAAAAACAAGGTTGAAATTGAAAAAATTGACTAAAATTTGAACTCTAAAGTAAATGTTACAATTCCAATTTCCAGTTTGTAAAAGTTTGAAATTTTTATTTTTTGTCCCAACTTGGAACATTTTTTTCACTCTCCCAAAGTTGTTCCAGGCCCAGGAAAACAGCTTCCCTCCCCGCTGTAGTTAACAGGGACACGGTCAGCTTTCACGGATGGAGGGATTCAAGTAAGGGGGAATTGTGGGAGAAATGCATCACTCCTTCCACTACTGCTAACAAAAAGGGAGAACTTCTAATCCCCTCCCTGGCTTGGATAAATGCTCCCCCCACAGTTGTCTCCCCTCCAGGGCTGGTGTTGTGAGAGCACCTCCTACTGTTTCCATTGACTTTAAAACCCTGCGCTCACCCTCCCAAGTCCCCAAGAAATTTTGCTGCAAAAAGTGGCCACTCCCTTTCCCCTGCATACCCACAAAGTCCTTGCAGAGCAACTTCCTGGTGTCAAGGGAAGGTCAGTGCATACTGCAAAATTACCACTGCAGCCTGGATCCACTAACATCTTCTACCTTCTGCAGGCAGGCTCTTTTGATCATTCAACCCCTCTGGCATATAGAACATAGACTATTTGGGGAGGTGGGGGATATAGGATGAATCCAGCTCAGACAATCCATTGTACTGTGAGAAAAAGCTCTTTAAATATCCAGTCAGAGCTTGCTTGGTAGCCATCATTTCAAATTAAATATGAATTTCAGTGAGCTGCATGTCTCTTGGCCTTCAGTTATAGATTGAAATAAATTAACAGTGACAGAGCAGGAAGGTAAAGGCAGCATGAGACCTCAAACAGGCACCAGCCAACTAATCAATAGGCTAAACTCACTCTCCAAATGGAATACCATGGAAAGTATATGCTCAAGGATATTCAGGTTTGGAGGAAGCCCTATTGACCATAAAGCTAAACTAAGGCTTACACTTATTCAGCACCAAATCAGATGGCTAAATGATGTATCACTTCTTTTAGCTTGAGATTAAGCCTTTTTTTTTTTTTTAAGCATATAAACTCTTCAGCTGACTCAACCTAGCCAATGAACTTGGGTGCCTTACAACATTGCATCCACACTTATCTCAAGGCAAATGAAGGACTGAAAGTCAGAATCGTAGCTGATGTGAATTAGAGCTGAGCAAATAACTGATTTTAGAAAGAAAAAAAACAAACAGATTGGGACAAACAAGAATCTGAATTTTTTCAGTGAACTGGAAGAGTCTATTGCAGGTCTGTTCCAGAGCTAGGATTCAAACCCGGGTCTCCCCCATTGCATGTGAGTGCCCTAATCACCAGGCAAAAGCTTATAAAGGGTTGAGGGGAGAATGGGGGGCGGCAGCACCAGCAGCTCTTGCCATTTTGTCAATGGCCAGAAATGTGTGTGTCAAATTTGTGACTAAACTATGTGCCTGAAAAATTCTACTCAGCACTGGTGCCACCATCCATTGAAATCAATGGAGATAGTCCAGCTGACAGCAGCTGCAGATCCAGACCCTAAAAGCTACTGTCCACTACCCAATATCCAACTGGGCCTAATGGCTCACATTTTCTATGGGACGGAAACAGCTCTTGCAGCAGGGTAGTTTGCTGTATACTGGAACATTTCCATCCGTGAGCCTCAGCAACTACCTACTTATTACTGAGAGAGGAATGACTATCTTCCATCATTGGCTTCTTGAAAGCTTCCCAAGTGTTGCATAATTGGATGCCTTTAATCTTCCTCTAGGCAATTGTGACACTGAAGGCCCCAGTGAGGCACAGTGCTATCTGTAGAGCTGCCAGCAACTGCCATGGCCACCAGGTTACTTTAGATCAAACGTCGGAAGAGTGGCATGGCTATCAGCATGCTATAATTGGTATTAGATCTATAAATAATTCTGCACAGTACATGACATCAGCCTTCAAAGGGTCTAGAGGAAAAAAATGGAGGCTGGAGTATTGATAGATGTGTCTATAGCAGCTATCAAAAGAGTGGAAGTGGTTTCCCTGGGATTTGTCAATGTCTCTTTACAAAGAAAGAGAAGGAACCTGGATTATCTATTTCAAACAGGAGAAATCAAAGCCCATCAGGACAAGTGACTTAGTGTACAGTGGAGAGATTTGCTTCACTCCAGCCAAACATGAACCAGAGCCACGTATCCAACCTTCCCACTGTCCAAGAAAAACCTTTGGTGTTTCAGCTGAAATGAGACATGGATCCAAACTATTAACTCTGCTTTATACATCTAAATTGGACTCCTTGATTGACATTGCAACTATTTAGCTAAGTACAGTGGTGGTCTCCCCATTGGCATTACCTAAAGCACTGCCCCACTGAGTAAAAACTAAAACACACAATTAGAAGAAGGCAGAAGAAATGTACCTTAATTCCAATTTCTCACGGTCACGACTTTGATAAAGGGGAGATTTTAAATTTACGAAGCAGGGGTAGTTTGGATCCAGGTCCCCTTTCTTCTGAAACACTTCAGTGTTACCAGATAAAGAACTAAAGGAAAGCCAACTGCTCCAAGACTATCAGACAACATAACAATGGATGCATTATATGGTAGATAGGTAGGTAAATGGATGCAGTGCTCACTCCAGTAGAGAGCAACATAGCATCAGAAGACTTCAGGGAGGGCATCTGCACTTCAACAGCCCAGAAGCCCCAGCCAAGGACTTAAAAGTGTTCTTAATCAATGGGCCCTGTCCACATAGGGTTTATTTGGATTTAACGTATACTGCAGGTGGGGGAAAGGTTTTATCTTTGGATCTTTTACTAAATGCAGGTGGAAAATAACTCCCTTTTCAGCATGCTGGACCCCTTTTGTTCTGTCCTAAAATGCACCAGCACGATGCATTTTCCATCTTACTCTTTAAAAATATTACAGGGGAAAGTGTTCCTAATACCAGTTTACTGGCATTTTATGTTCTAGTACTGTACGGATTTGCTAAACATTATATACACATCAGCTGATTCAGAGAATCCCTGACATACAAGACAGTTTCCAGAAGATGAGGCTTTGTAGCAGTAAGACCTGAGACTTGCACAGGAAGAAGAACAAAGAGGAGGGATAGTCTAGGGCAGTGGTTCTCAAACTTTTGTACTGGTGACCCATTTCATATAGCAAGCCTCTGAGTGCGACCTCCCTGATAAATATATAAAAATGTGTTTTTAAATTTAACACCATTATAAATGCTAGCGGAAAAGTGAGGTTTGGGCTGGAGGCTGACAGCTCGCGCCCCCCCATGCAATAACCCCATGTCCCCCTGAGGGGTCCCGACCCCTTGTTTGAGAACCCCTGGTCTAGAGGGATGGGACTCAGGAGATCTGGATTCAGTTCTTGGGTCCACCACAGACTCTGTGTGACCTTCCGCAAGTCACTTGGGCCCTGATTTTCTAGAGCTCAGCATCCTCAGGGTCTGGATTCTCAGAAGAGCTGAGCACCAAGATGTGCATGTAGTGTGCTGATGTCTCTGGAAAATCTGCCCTCAACTGTGGATGCTAAGCACTTGCTCGCTATGCTTCAGCTCCTCATCTGTAATGCTCCCTTTCTTTCACATGTCTGTCCTGGCTGTTAAAACTGCAAGACCTAAGGGGTAGGAACCATCCCTTATTCTGCTTGTACAGCACATAGGGCACTTGCTGTTGGCTGCGGCCTCTACGCATCACAGTAATTAATGCAAATAATAATGTTGCAACAGTACATCCAAAACATTGAAATGGAGAGGTCTACCGTGTTAGATATCAAAAGCAACATCCACCTAAACTGATCTTTGCGCTGTAACTATTTGAGAACAGCGAAATCTTGAAATGGTAAGCAAATAAACTTACGCTCCACTAGGTACAGCACAGAGCAGGAGATTGTCCTAAAAAGGGAAGTGTAGTGCAGCAGGACCCACATGTCTGAACCATCTGACGATCACCAGATCTCCAGATAGCTGTAATTCGCTGTGAATTTTCTATACCAGAGTCAGCTGTGCACTGCGGGCATGGATCAGAATGGAAAACAAACCTGAAATATTAATGACATCTATCAGAGGGCAGGCAGAATACAGAGAAAGGAGATAACTAAGGACAAGGAATATACAGACATTGGGAGAAACTGTCCCCTTTTTGTCCAAAGGCAGCTAAACAACTGGTTGCAACTAGGGTTGCGAATTTTGGTTGGATGTATTCCTGGAGGTTTCACCCCATGACAATATTTAATTAAAGATTCATCTTTAATTGCTGGAGATTCCAGGACAATCCAGGAGGGTTGGCAACTCTAGTTGCAACTCACATACCTGGTCCTTATAGCGTGGTTTGCAGAGGTGCTGAGCACCCACTGCTCCTATCGAAGCACACTGGTCTCTAGGAGGTGTCAAGTTGGATGCCCCTAAAAATTAAAATATATTTGATGATCAGGCCCTATTAGCGCATATAAAGGGTCAGATCCCTGAGTCCAGCCAAGCTGTGCTTGTTACAAGAGATAGGATCCCACCTTTCTCCCCTGATTTGCACCATGACCGAGGATTGAAGCATTCCTAACAAAGACAGACCCTGGTGCCAGGATTGTAGGATGTTCATAATCCATACATTTTACAGCTTTTATCCATCTCTGCACTGGGGGTATGAATCCATCTGAGCCAAAACCATTGTCACAAGTATTACCCAGCCAGGTCTGACCCAATTGTGCTAGGAGCTGTACACACATTTAGTGGAGCATTTCTTGACTAAACGTTTGTTGGAAAATGTCCATTCATTGAAAGGGTCTCAGATCCATGATAGAATTTCTGGTCATGGAGAGTGAGAGAAAGACCAAGAATAGTCTATAGCCCAATGATTAAGACGCTCACCTGGGATGTATGAGAGACAGTCAAGTCCCTGTGAGGACTTAAATCTGGATCACCTACATCCCTGATGAATGTCTCAAAACTCAGCTATATAGTTCCCCTTTCTCCTGCTTAGCCTCACCTTTTGGAGCTGTTCCACTAGTATAAAAATAGTTAAATATTAATTGGCCCAGAAGGGGAGACAGACTCTCCAACAGGATAGCTTGAGACTAACTCTATAGCTCGCTGGTTAGGGCATTTACCTGGGAGTGGAAGACCTCAGTTTACTTCGCTGCTCTGCCTGACATCCCAGGGAACTATCTTAACCACTGAGCTATGGAATCAGTCTCTCAGTCCCTCCTGTTGGAGCTCTTCCACTTTGTATCAATAATTACCTATACAAAGTGGGGTTAGGATAGAGGTCTATAAAATCATGAGTGGTGTGGAGGAAGGAATAGGGAAGTGTTATTTACCCCTTCACGTAACAGGAGAACCCAGGGTGACCCAATGACATTAACAAGCAGCAGGTTTAAAACAAACAAAAGCTGGTACTTCTTCACACAATGCATAGTCAACCCGTGGACCTTGTTGCCAGGGCACGTTGTGAAGGCCAAAAGCATAATGGGGTTTAAAAAAAGAATTAGATAAGTTCATAGAGGACAGGTCCATCAATGGCTATTATCCAAGATGGTCAGGGACACAACCCCATTCTCTGGATGCCCCTAAACAAGTAACTTCCAGAAGCTGGAACTGGACAAGAAAGGACAGATCACTCTAAGATTCTCATAGACTCATAGACTTTAAGGTCAGAAGGGACCAATATGATCATCTAGTCTGACCTCCTGCACAAAGCAGGCCACAGAATCCTACCCATCCACTTCTATAACAAACTCCTAACCTAGGTCTGAGTTATTGAAGTCTCAAATTGTGGTTTGAAGACCTCAAGCTGCAGAGAATCCACCACCAAGTGACCCATGCTCCATGCTGCAGAGGAAGGCGAAAAAACTCCAGGGCTCTGCAATCTGCCCTGGAGGAAAATTCCTTCCCAACCCCAAAATGGCGATCAGCTAAACCCGAGCATATGGCAAGACTCACCAGCCAGCATCAGGAAAGAATTCTCTGCAGTAACTCAGATCCCATCCATCTAACATCCATCACAGACCACTGGGCATACTTACCTGCTGATAATCAAAGATCAATTGCCAAAATAAGCTATCCCATCATACCATCCCTTCATAAACTTATCAAGCTTAGTCTTAAAGCCAGATATGTCTTTTGCCCCCATTACTCCCCTTGGAAGGCTGTTCCAACTTTAATTCCTCTAATGGTTAGAAACCTTCATCGAATTTCAAGTCTAAACTTCCTAGTGTCCAGTTTATACCATTTGTTCTTGTGTCTACATTGGTGCTAAGCTTAAATAATTCTTCTCCCTCCCTAATATTAATCCCTCTGATATATTTATAAAGAGCAAGCATATCCCCCCTCAGCCTTCTTTTGGTTAGGCTAAACAAGCCAAGCTCTTTCTGTTCACTGTCTCTGAAGTACCTGGCACTGGCCACTATCAGAAGACACGATACTGGGCTGGATGGACCAATGGTCTGACCTAGCATGGCCACACATGTTCTTATTCATTTTGCAAGAGAGAGGGAGGCACAGACAGTCTCTATAGCATGAATCCGGCAGAGCAAGGACTTGAAGCTGAGTCTCTCACACCTCAGGTGAATGCTGTAAACCAGTAGTTCTCAAAATGTGGATCATGACCCAATTTTAATGGGGTTTCCAGAGCTGGCTTAGACTTTCTGGGGGCCAGAGCTAAGGCCGAAGCCCAGGGCCGAGCTGAAGCACAAGCCCCACTGCCCAGCAGGGCTGGCACTTTCATTAGGCGACGCTAGGCGGTCGCCTATGGCGCCAGGATCTGGGGGGGTGGCATTTTGTGCGCTCCGCACGAGAGCTTCCGGTTCTGCTTCCGTTGCGCCGTCTGAAGAAGGACCCTCTGCCGAAATGTCGCAGAAAACAGCGGCAGGCAATCGAGCAGCTCAATGACTGCTGCTGTCGCCTTCGGCATTTCAGCAGAGCGTCCTTCTTCGGTGGCACGATGGGAGCAGAACTGGAAGCTCCCGTGCGCCCCATGGGGAGCGCACAAAATTCCTCGCCCCTCGAATTCTGCCTAGAGTGCCAGAAATCCTGGCGCCGCTCCTGCTGCACAGGCCAAAGCCCACTGCCTGGGGCTGAAGCCCTTGGGCTCAGGTTTCACTCCCCACTCCAAGGGTCAGGTAGTAATTTTTGTTGTTAGAAGTTTGAGAACTCCGGACTAAACCACTGCTATTCTGGGAGGTCTCTCTCTGGTTTTCCATGACAATTTTTAAAGAGGTCTAGCCTTCATTCCACATCAGAACGCAAACAAATCTGAAAACTTCTATATTTTTGAAAAACAGATTTGTTTTCTGGCCAGCCCTAATATTTAGTAACAAGACAGTCTCATCCTTACAATCTTGGCTAATGGCATGAAATGAGGTGGATTAAAACAACCAACAAGAGGGAAGAGGAAACAACGCAAGGATGCTTTTGCATAGACTATTGGTGCACCCAATATAGCTTTCCAGTTGCTTAGCCCAAACTGGCAGATAACTCCCCCCCCCCACTCACCGCCCTTAAATAGGGCCTGATCCAAAACCCTTTGAAGCCAATGGGAGTCTTTCCATTGTCTTCAGTGGACTTTGGGTCAGTCCCATATATCATTACCTAGAAATGAATGCGAGCTTTAATTGGTATCATCCTGAATTTCTTCTGCCTCTCAGCTTTTTGTACTTATGTATTTTACTCTTACTCTTCATTTACCTTGCCAGTTTCCTATCTTAGAAGGTTAGTGTGTTTTATCCAATTGTCCCGCTTCTTGGGAATATGGCAATCAGGGAAATATTGACTGCTCATTATTTAAAAAATGCAAACCAGCATGGATTTTTGAGAAGAATAGTCCATCTGTTGGCCAAAAGATCCCCAAAGGAAAGGGTCACACTCATATGCACCATTCAAATATCTGCAAAATAGCCTGAACCATGTCAGAGCAATATGGAGAGAATGCTGGCTTTTTAAAAGTTAAGGAACAGTGGTCTCCTTCATTCTAACAAGGCTATTCCTGGAGGAAGGTGCTACTCATGAGTAAGCCACTAAGCACCGTAGACTGTAGTTTATTGACATTTACCAACAAAAATCCTTCCAAGTTGAGTCAACCAGTATTAACAGCTAGCCTTATCCCCATTTATGTTTTCACACTTGTGTTACTGTGACAAGGGAGAGTCTGCTTATCCTTCAGCCATGCTACAAGCCTGCCTTCTCGTACTTAGCACGAGGCATTCATCAGAAGTAGTCCTACATAATGCAAGGAGCTAGCACATACCTCAGCAGGGCCAGAGGTAGACAAGGACAACAAATCTGGAGGAATTTTAAAAGCCCTTTAAGTGAGAGGCAGGTGAGGGTTGCTAAGGCCAGGCAACACTAGCTGAGGATCTTGCTCTTGTTTTTAAGTAGTGAAAGATTCTGGAGCACGAGTCTGACTCTGCGGCATGGGTTCTGTAGCATATTCTGTGCTTGTGGAATCATAGTAGACTCAGACCTGCCAAGCCAAGGATAAATGGATCTCACTGGGGATGGGCTCAAGGTGCAAGGAGTGGGCTAGGATCTGCGTTTGGGTTTCAAACCTCCCTAAGGGTGAAGAAAGAACGTGCTGCCTATCTACAATCAAACCACCACCACCTGCCTCTAAAGCAGGGGTCAACAAGCTTTCGGAAGTGATGTGCCGAGTCTTCCTTCGGTCGCTAATTTAAGGTTTCACATACCAGTAATACATGTTTAATGTTTTTAGAAGGTCTCTTTCTATACGTCTATAATATATAACTAAACTATTGTTGTATGTAAAGTAAAGAAGGTTTTTAAAATGTTTAAGAAGCTTCACTTAAAATTAAATTAAAATGCCGAGCTCCCTGGAATGATGGCCAAGATCCAGGCAGTGGGAGTGCCACTGAAAAATCAGATTGCTTGCCACCTTTGGCACGTGTGCCATAGGTTGCCTACTCCTGCTCTAAAGAATGAAGTATTGGACTACTGGCAGGGGGAAGGATATCAGGCTTAATGAACCAATGTGATAAATCCCGTGTTCTACTGTAGAGCACAAACAAAATCACAGAGACAGACAAAAGACACGTACATACTCTATGCTGGTCCCATGAGCTGCACATGGAATGAAGCTGGGTGTCTTTAGTTCCTAAAAGCTGCCAAAGAACCTACTTGCATTTTCTTCTCTTTGCCACTGGATGGAGTCAGGAAACTGCACATCAGCATGTGGTTCCAAGTAGCTAGTACAAATGCAGTATAAATGCAAACACAGCAAATGTCCCCCCGACTGAAAAGAACTGCTGCTGTCTGTACTGGTGGAATAAAAAAAAACAGCATTATTATAACTTTGAGAGTTCTTTTCACATTTAAAAGACTCAGAGTCAGATTCTTCTATACACAAGCAGTAAGCACCCTAACAGTTACACTTGCAAACCACATCAAAATGTCATCCACATCATGACACAGCAAATGTGAGCTAGCAAATAAAGCAGCAAATTCTATCCCCAGCCCATCAGCTCTCCCCAGAAGCCCTCCTCCCAGATAGATCATTTCTCCAATATGTCATAAAGGTCAGTCAGTTCAGGTTACTTCAGAGCCAAGGGGCTTTCCCCAGGAACCTACTACCTCCAGTCACCTCTCTGGATCTAATTCTGCATCACTTAAGTCATTTGGAACTTTGCCATTGATTTCAGTGGGTGCAGGATCAGACCTTCTTACAGAGCATAATGGAAAGCCCGTTGAAGTCAATGGAAATCTTTCTGCTGGTTTAGTTGGGATGTGTATCAGGCATACAGCAGAGATGGGACATTGTAGAGTCTGCTGGTTGTGGTGGTATGGCACGGGAGAGAGGCCATTTCTCAAGTAGACAGGCCTCCATGCCATTCAAGATTGTAGACTATATTCTATTGAGACATGAAGATACCACCGATGCCACATTTTAAAAAATAGTCATTTTTATGAACTTGAGACAAAAATCAAGGGCCATTGAACACAAACTTCAGGTTTCATAAATCTCAGATAGTTAATGATTCCTATATGTACTGTATATATCTATACAATATATGGAATACTGCATACGTAAATATACACAGCAGATACAGAGAATACTGCATACATGTAAGGAAGATGATGTACAACATAACCCAATAATCTTTATTTTTGTTTGATTATACTTTGGGTCATTATTTTCTTCCCTTCGTTTTTATTACACTCATTCATTTAATTTCATAGAATCATAGAAGATTGGGGTTGGAAGAGACCTCAGGAGGTCATCTAGTCAAACTCCTGCTCAAAAGCAGGACCAACCCCAACTAAATCATCCTAGCTAGCACTTTGTCAAGCCGAGCCTTAAAAACCTCTAAGGATGGAGATTCCACCACCTTCCTAGGTAACCCATTCCAGTGCTTCACCACCCTCCTAAAGAAATAGTGTTTCCTAATATCCATCTGTAACGGCCTTCGCCGCGGCTCAGCCCCGGGTCGCAGGGGCTAAGCGAATGGAGTCTGTAGTCCAAGCCCTTAGGTAAGACGGGGCAACGAACAACAGGTTAGGGGCTCTGGCCCTGTGAAGCAGGGCAGAGCAATACGCAGTCTAGAGGCTCCGGCCTTCGGGCAGGGCAGGGCTACCCACAGTCTAGGGGGCTCCGGCCCTTCCGGGGCAGGGCAGGGCTACCCACAGTCTAGGGCTCCGGCCTTCGGGGCAGGGCAGGGCTACCCACAGTCTAGGGGGCTCCGGCCTTTGGGTCAGGCAGAAGCTACACACAATTGGAGGCGATCAAGTTCGCAAAAGGAAGGGGGAGTCTGCACCCTTAAGAGGGGTGGCAGGCGGGAACGCAAGGCCCTCCCACTTCCACGCGTTCCAGTCCGGGGGCCCTAGTAGCGGCGGTCGCCGCATAAGGCTCATGGGGATCCTCGTCCGAAAACACTGACGCAGCGGTGAGCAAGCAGGGTCCCACCGAAACCACAGACCGGAGGGTCAGTGGGGACCTGGGCCGACGCACTACGACCATCGCGCTCGGGGCCTTCTGCGGCCTGACTGTTAGTCAGCGCGCCCCGGCGCTGCTTCAACCTCCCCCTCCCTGGGTACTTGCCCATTCGCTGTGGGTCGTTCCAAGGATTCCCAGACCATCGCTTTCCTCAGCTGGCCGGCAGCAGGAGGGTTTCCAGTCCAGTCCTCGGGGTACGGGGTCCAGGCGGTCGATCCAATCCTCAGGTGTCCGGGTTTGGGCGGGCTCGGTCCCGTCCTCGGATACCGGGAGGTCCAGGCAGCCCGCCGTCCAGTCTGCGGGTAATCCGGGGTCCGGGCGTCCAAATCCAGTCCTTCCGCAGGTCGACGTGTCTCGACGGCGTGGCCCGCCGTCTGGGTGCTGGCCCCAGGGGAGGTCAGGCCAGGACCCCTCTGGATACCGAGCAAGGGGTAAGCCGGGCCCAGCGGGAGCTCGGGCACCCAAGTCTGCCTTCTCTAGCGGCCTCCCTCTAACTGAGGGCTGGGACCGGGGTTTTATACTTCCTGTCCCGCCCCCTGACTTCCTGTGGGCGGGAACAGGCCGAGGGGGCCTTGCACTTCCGGTCCCGCCCCTTGGCTTCCTAGGGGCGGGGATAGGCGGCCGGGCCTCTGCCCGGGGCTGTAGGGTCCTTAGCCTATGGCCAGTCTCAGGAGCGGGAGGGAGGGGACCCCCCTCGCTACACCATCCTAGACCTTCTCCACTGCAACTAGAGACCATTTGTCCTTGTTCTGCCATCTGCCACCACTGAACAGCCGAGCTCCACCCTCTCCAGAACTCCCCTTCAGGGAGTTGAAGGCTGCTATCCAATCCCACCCCCACCCCCCCGACTCTTCTCTTCTGCAGATTAACTAAGCCCAGTTCCCTCAGCTTATCCTCACAAGTCACATGCCCCAGTCCCCTAATCATTTTTGTTGCCCTCTGCTGGAATCTCTCCAATTTGTCTGCATCCTTTCCGTAGCGGGGGGCTCAAAACTGGATGCAATACTCAGTTGTGGCCTCACTAGTGCCGAGTAGAAGGGAATAATCACTTCCCTTGATCTGCTGGCAATGCTCCTACTAGTGCAGCCCAAGTTGCAAAGCAGGCTAATAGCATAAAGGGCACAGAGATGACTCATTCAGCTTTTCATCCACTGTAATCCCCAGGTCCTTTTCTGCAGAATTGCTGCTTTGCCAGTTGGTCCCCAGCCTGTAGAAGTGCATGGGATTCTTCCATCCTAAGCGCAGGATTCTGCACTTGTCCTTGTTGAACCGCTCATTAGATTTCTTTTGGCCAATCCTCCAATTTGTCTAGGTCACCCTGGACCCTATCCCTACCATCCAGCATATCTACCTCTCCCTCCAGCTTTGTGCCACCTGTGAACTTGCTGAGGGTGCAATCCATCCCATGATCCAGATCATTAATGAACAAAACCGGTCCCTGGACCGATCCCTGGGGCACTCCGCTTGATACCGACTGCCAACTAGACAGAGTCATTGATCACTATCCATTGAGCCCGACAATCTAGTCAGCTTTCTATCCACCTTATAGTCCATTCACCCAATCCACAGTACTTTAATTTTCTTTCAAGAATACTGTGGGCTACTGTATCAAAAGCTTTGGTAAAGTCAAGGTATATCACTTCCAAAGCTTTCCCCATATCCACAGAGCCAGTTATCTCAAAATAGAAGGCAATGAGGTTGGTCAGGCATGACTTCCGTTGGTGAATCAATGTTGACTGTTCCATGTTAAAGCACTTGGAGGAGAGGAAGGTGATCAGGATTCCTTGAGGACCTGCTTCATGATTTTTCCAGGGACTGAGGTGAGGCTGACCAGTCTGTAGTTCCCAGATTCTCCTCCTTCCCTTTTTAAAAGATGGACACCAAATTAGCCTTTTTTAAAATTATCCAGGACCTCCCCTGATTGCCACGAGTTTTCAGAGATAATGGCCAATGGCTTTACAATCACACCAGCCAACTCCCTCAGCGCCCTCAGATGCCCCCATGGACTTGTGCATGTCCAGATTTTCTGAACAGTCCCTAACCTGTTCTTTCACCACTGAGGGCTTCTCAGCTCCTTCCCATACTGTGCTGCCCAGTGCAGCAGTCTGGGAGCGGACCTCGTCTGTGAAGACCAAGGAAAAAAAACATTGAATACTTCAGCTTTTTCCACATCATCTGTCAATAGGTAGCCTCCCCCATTCAGTAAGGGTCCCACACTTTCCCCGACCACCTTCTTGTTGCTAGTATATCTGTAGAAACCCTTCTTGTTACCCTTCACATCCGTTGCTAGGTGCAACTCCAATTGTGCTTTGGCCTTCCTGAGCAATATTTTTACACTCTTGCCTAGTCACTTGTCCAACCATCCACTTCTTGTAGACTTCCTTTTTGAGTTTAAGCTCATCGAAGATTTTTCTGTTAAGCCAAGCTGGTCACCTGCCATATTTGCTATTCTTTCTGCACATCGGGATGGTTTGTTCCTGCACCCTCAATAAGGCTTCTTTAAAATACAGCCAGCTCTCATGGACTCCTTTCCCCTTCATATTAACCTCCCAGGGGATCCTGACCATCAGCTCTGTGAAGGACTCAGTCTGCTTTTCTGAAGTACAGGGTCCATATTCTGCTGCTCTCCGGGATCCTGACAAAAGGAAGAAAGAACTCAACCATCTCATGGTCACTACTGCCCAGGTTGCCACCCACTTCTACTTCCCCTACCAATTCTTCCCTGTTTGTGAGCAGCTGGTCAAGAGGACTACAGCCCTTAGTTGGTTCCTCCAGCCATTTGCACCAGGAAGTTGCCCCCACCACTCTCCAAAAACTTCCTGGATTGTCTGTGCACTACTGTATTGCTCTCCCAGTGGATGTCAGGGTGATTCAAGTCCCCCATGAGAACCAGGGCCTGTGATCTGGAAACTTTAGTTAGTTGTCCAAAGAAAGCCTCGTCTACCTGGTCCTTCTGGTCTGGTGGTCTATAGCAGACACCTACCATGACATCACTCTTGTTACTCTCACCTTTAAACTTAACCCAAAGCCTGCTAGTCTCTTTTCTCCAGTTTCATACCGGAGCTCTGAGCAATGATACTAATCTTACATCCAGTGCAACTCTTCCACCTTTTCTCCCCTGCCTGTCCTCCCTGAACAGTTTCTACCCATCCAGTCATGTGAGTTATCCCACCAAGTCTCTGTTATTCATAGTTCCTTGACAGTGCCAGGACGCCCAATTCCTCCTGCTTCTTTCCCAGCCTTCTTGTGTTCATGTATAGGCACCTAAGATAACTAGCCGATTACCCTACTTTCTCAGTCTGAATCAGGAGGCCTTCCCGTTGCACCCTCCTCCTTGTGTTTCCTTTCAGTATCCCACTTACCTCAGGGCTTGGTCTCCATCCCCCAGCAAACCTAGTTTAAAGTCCTTCTCACTAGGTTAGCAAGCCTGCCTGCGAAGATGCTCTTCCCTCTCTTTGTTAGATGGATCTCATCTCTTTCTAGCAATCCTTCTTCCTGGAACATCCCATGGTTGAAGAATCCACAGCCTTCTCTCCGACACCACCTGCGCAACCACACATTTATCTCCACAATTCGATGGTCCCTATCTGGGCCTTTTCCTTCAACAGGGAGAAAGGCTTGCACCTCAAACTCCTTTATTTTTCTTTTCTGAGCCATGTAGTCTGCTCAAGGTGGCCAGCTCAAGGTCATTCTTGGCAGTATCATTGGTGCCCATGTGGAGAAGTAGGAAGGGGTAGTGGTCCAAGGGCTTGATCAGTCTCAGCAGACACTCTGTCACATCCCGAATTCTAGCTCCAGGCAAGCCGCACACTTAAGAGTTCCACAGTCTGGATGGCAGATGGATAACTGTCTCCCTTAGGAGGGAGTCCCTGACCGCCATCACCCGTCTGCTCCCCTTGAGAGTGGTGGTTGTGGAACCCCCATCCCTAAAACAATGCATCCTATGCCTTCCAGTCAATGGGGTATCCTTCTGATCCCTTCCCTCAGATGGAGTCTTTCAAACCATTCTCCACCATAGTACCTGTGCAGAGAGCCTGAAAACAGTTTCAGAGGGGTAGCCATGTTAGTCTGGATTTGTAAAAGCAGCAAAGAGTCCTGTGGCACCTTTTAGACTAACAGACGTATTGGATCATGAGCTTTCGTGCATGCATCCGACGAAGTGTGTATTCACCCATGAAAGCTCATGCTCCAATATGTCTGTTAGTCTATAAGGTGCCACAGGACTCTTTGCTGCTGAAAAGTTTCTTGCCTCTATCTGCACTGGTGAACATGGGTTCTTCTCTTTCTTCTTCTGGAGATGTCATAGTGTTCTTTCCCAAATCTGAACCTTAGCGTTCAGAAAATGAGAAACTAGCATGAATCCTCTAAGCTTAATTACCAGCTTAGACCCTGTAGTGCTGCCACCAATCAGGACTTTGGGTGGAGCCCCTGATTAGCTCCAGTCTCCCCAAAACCTTCCCTGGGGACCCCAAGACTCAGGTTCCTTGAGTCTCACAACAAAGGGAAATAACCCACTTCCCTTCCCCCCTCTTCTTCCTTAGAGAGAGAGAGAGAGAAACCAACAGAACACGGTTTCCCTCCCTGCTTTCCTTCTCGCTACAAATTCCTGGTGTCTTAACAGATGCCAAAGATCAATTGAGTTCTAAAAAAGGAAAACTTTAAAAAAGAAGCCAACATAAAATTGTCTCGTAATTAAGATGAAATTTTATCAGGTCATTTATTATATCAAATGGATAAACAGCCTTATCCAGCAAAAACATACATTCCTTAAAATTTCTCCAGCAAACTAACATTTGCAGCAAAAGAAAAACCAAATAAAAGACTACCTGTCTTTCTACCTTGGTTACTTAACAGATTGGAAACAGAAGATTAGAGAGCCTGTAGAGACATGTGGTGACCCTCAGATCCTAGACAGCACACACACACAGAACAAAGGACCCACACCCAAACTTCCCTCCACCCAAAGTTGAAAGTATCTTGTCTCCTGATTGGTCCTCTGGTAAGGTGTTTGGTTTGTTAACCCTTTCCAGGTGAAAGAGACATTAACCCTTAGGTATCTGTTTATGACAGGAGGTCACATGCTGCCAATTTTCTTCCCATTGTGCACTTAACTTCCCTTCAAACAGCCATTTATTTCCCCCCCATACCATCTGCAATTTTGTCACTGAGGCCTGATACACACTTCATACTTGGCTCTGTTCAGTAAGATGTCTTTAATGATTAGGTTATTTTAAAGTATCTCGTATTGATTTCTTAGTGGGTGGAGGAAAGTCAGGAACCAGCAATAAACCTGCCCAGCAGCTGCTACCCTGAGATACAATTCTCATACATGGAGCAGAAACCATTCACGATTCAAGTCTTTCCTCTTGGTGATTGTTTGGTGGTTCTTATGTTTTGGTCATCCACATTTTTTGCTGGAGGGGAATCAACTAATCTTGTGTAATCACTAGAACTGGTTGGGATTTTTCATTCTAAATATTTTTTCAATGAAAAATCATCCATTATTAAAAAGTATAATGCTCATCTTTACAAAGTTTTCTTTTTGATCAAATATCAGATGTCTTGATCCATTTTTCAACTTGTGCTTCCCCATCCTTTACTTTCAACTTCTCCCCTTTCTTCCCTTTATTTTTTCCCCGTTTTGACAATGGAAAAAAAGGAGAGTGGAAGAAAAAGTGGAAATGGAGCAACAAGGGAGAAAAATCACCCTCCCATCCCAAATCCCCATCTCCCCACAACCAGGGGTTTCATTTTTTCAGTTGCAAAATTTAAGAACTTTTCAAAATGAACATTTTTCAATTTTTTGTGAAACATACTTAAGCACTTTTCAGCCAGCTCTAGAAATTAAATTTTATCCCATACAAATAGAAAAATAGGAAGTGGAGCGCAGACAAGACAGATGTTCTTGGGGTTAAAGCACAGGACTGGGACTCTGGCGATCTGGGTTCTATTTCCAGATCTGCAACAGAATCCTTGTTTGATCTTGGGCTAATTGCTTAGGCCTTAATTCAGCAAAGGATTCAAGCATATTCTTTAAATATATGCTGAAGTCTCATTACAGTTAAGCATGTGCTTAAATTTTTTGATAAACTGAGGGCTATCTCAGATCCCCTTTTGTAAATGGTGATATTACTTCCTTTGTCTATCTTAGGCTACGTCTACACTACTGCGGTAAGTCGACCTAAGCTACGCAACTTCAGCATAACATAGCTTGAGTTGACGTACCTTAGGTCGAATTACCGCAGGGTCTGTCGACTTACTTTACTTTTCTAGTCAGGGTAGAGTACAGGAGTCGACCGGAGAGCCATCTGCAGTCTATTTGGCAGGTCTTTATGAGACCCACTAAATCAACCGCTGGTGGATCGATCTCAGAGCATCGATCCCTGCCATAGTGTAAACCTACCTTTATGTATTTAGATTGTACATTGTGGGGCAGGCAGTCCCTGATTTTGTGTATGTACAACACCTAGCAGAATGGGGCCCCAATTATGTTACCACTGCCATAGTACAAATAATAAATAAGTGGAACTGACAAGTTTCCATCACTACTGCTAAGCTGCAATTTTTCTGGAACCAGCCGCTCAGGAATAGGCAAATGACTTTAGAAAAATGTAACTCCATCACAATGTCACACATAACCACACACCTCTTTGCCCCATTTCTGAAATTTTCAAACATAAAGCCTAATCCTATATCTATTGAAGTCAATGGCAATTGTAGCACTGATTTCAACAGGCATTGGACCAGATCTTTCTTGCAGGGAACGAATTAACAAATGCAGTTTGTTTTGCCTATAAACCATTGGCCCTGCATTCTCTCTCTTTTTGCTGCTGTACCACCAAAACTTAATTTTATCACCAAGCTGGTCCGGACTTCCTGACTGATGGAGAATACATATGGATTGAACTTAAGGAATGGACAGGACACCAAAACCAAAAGCTTTCACCTTCATTAACCATAATTAAATGTGGCAGGTCTTTTATCAACCCTGTCTGTCCAATATTCACTTTATTAAGAAGTCCATGATGCCAGGCTGCATTATGCAATTGGCAAAGACAGACAGTAAATTCATAATGGGTGCATAAGATTTGAGATTTTTGTTTTAAAGGCCCCACTTCAGGAAGAATCAATTTAGGGAAGGCAAAATGGGGGAGATCAAATCAAGTTTGGAGATTTACTTTGCAAATACTGGCTGCAAATGAGCCACTTCTAATAAAGGTTTGGTTCTAAAATGAAAGACTATTGGTGCATATGACAAATTTAGGCCAAGATACTGTATGCTAATACGCACACAAGACTCCTTGAACCCATGCAGAGCCCCCATTGACTTTTATGAAACTCTGGGCATGTGTCAGGGGCCACCGGCCTGGTTCAGTTTTCAGGCTCAGGGCCTGGTTATGAATAAAAAGAGACATCAGGCAGTTCTCTCTCATGCACAGTCCTAGGACCCTCAGCAGCTTTTCCTGTATCGAAGATACACTTCCCACTTAACCTCTCTGTACCTCAGCTTGTTCGTCGGTAGGTGAGGACTTTATAACACTATCCTACCTTACAAGGATGTTGAGAGCATCCACTAGCTCTGGGACCCTCCATTTTGGGGTGTCCAACTTAAGGCACCCGTGATTCTGATTCTCAGAGTTGCCGAGCCCTTGCAGCTCCCAAACCCTTCAGCTGGAGCTGTGCTCTGCCAGCCTTACCTAGCCCAGAGAAGCCAGCAGATTCCCAGGTGGCCTTTTCCACCTTTTTTACATTCCCCGACACAACTAGCATGCAGGAGCTATGCATATTGTTCAGGTCTGGGACAATATCTGCAAAGGGATGAGCCTGGGACAAAGTTTGGTTCCAGCTCCGAAAAGCCGCAGAGTCAAGTTTATCATGTATGTATAAGTGACGAATTCTACCTTCCTGCAGCTGGGCCTACAAACAGATCATGGCAGAGAGAGTCAGAGAACTCATTTTATCCCCACAAAACACGTCAACATCATTTTTTGTCTGTTTTCCTCAAATTTTCTTTTAAATTTTTTAGGGTTTCATCTGAACAGCTGAAATCCAAAGATCCGACTGTGGTGGTGCTGCTGAGGAACACACACAAAAAACAAAAACAAAAGACACACCACTGAACCCTCCAAAACAAATAGACCCTCACAAATTTGGGTTGTTTTGGATTTCATGGGGGTGGAGGAACCCAACTTTTCAATGAAAATTGACATTTTCCCATGAAAAATTCCATTTGGTTGAAAAGTTGTTTTCTGCAGGAAAAAAGTTTCAGTGGAAAATTTTCATGCAGTTCTAATCACAGGCCACACTGTTAGTGTAGCTAAAAGCCTGGTAGAGGACTATGCTTCTAGGCTAAAGGAGAGGACTCCTAGTTCCTGTGGTGAGGGTTTAAGTGGGAGATTGGTGGTGCATAGACAATGCACTGGCCACTGCAGAAGGAAGAACTCTACCTGAATGAAATTAATAGGCAGCAGGTTTAAAAACAAGAGGAAGTATTTCTTCCTACAACCGCCCAGTCAACCTGTGGAACTCCTTGCCAGAGGATGTTGTGAAGACCAAGATTATAACAGAGTTCAAAAAAAGAACTAGGTAAGTTCATGGAGAATTTCCATCAATGACTATTAGCCTGGATGGGCAGGGATGGTGTCCCTAGCTTCTGTTTGCCGGAAGCTGGGAATGGGTGACAGGGGATGGATCACTTTATGATTAACTGTTCTGTTCATTCCCTCTGGGGCACCTGACACTGGCCACTGTTGGAAGACAGGATACTAGGCTAGATAGACCTTTGGTCTGACCCAGTGTGGCTGTTCTTATGTTCTTACCCTCTATGTTGTGGTTTGTATACTTGTCCATCCTGTCTGCAGCACCTGGATCCCTTACAAGGGGCACTCAGATCTGGGATTCTGTCCCTGGCCGGTCTCTAATGTTTTCTGCACAAGCTCAGGACAAACATTTATTGTGCAGCCTTGGATTGTCACTCACTTGCAGTCTCTTTCAATCAGTGCTCGCTGGGACACACATACACACTCCTCTCAGGGTATGTCTACATTGCAAATGAAAGCGTGATTGTAGCATGATAGCTTTAATCTAGCTAGCATAGGTTAGTTACAGGTGCGGTTTTACCGATGGGGAAACAGCAATGCCATGTGACCTGCCTCACATCACAGAGGAAGTCAGTCTTAGAGCCAATATTAAAATCCAGGTGTTTATGTTTCCAAGTCCTGTGCACACATCATAAGGAGCATACACTGCTTAAACCCAAACAATTAGAGGCGTAGGCCAGAGAGGCCGGCTCTCTGCTTTGCGGTGAATATCACCCTAAACTGCGTAAACTAAAGTGGCTTATGCTGCCAGACTGTACTGCTTCCTCTCCTCTTACACAGGCAACTCCTACACCGAGGCACTCCTGTCTGGGGGTAAATCTCCACACCCAGGGCCATATTAACTGGGCTGAACCCCAGACTGGAGGACTTTTCTATTGCTCTGGCTTTTTGCTTATGTTTATCTAGTGTTTATAGTTATCAGCATTATCTTCCGGCTTTGCAGTGCAGAAATGCTGAGTTGTGCATTTACCAGCAGAGTGTTCATAGGACGAGAGGCCTTTTTTCAGAAAGGTCAGCTGTCAAAAGGAATGCTAAGTTACAGAATAGCACTGGCACGAGCTTTCAAACCAGTAATTAAATATCCAAGCTGTCTGATACCAATTATGGGGCTCTTTCGATGACATTAGTTTTCGAGACGTCAGCAGAGTTTTCTTGACAGTGGGGAGAAAAAAGTGCGCCTCTACGTGGGCCTTACCAATGGCTTTGAATTGAATGGAAAGATTCCCATTTCCTTCAGTGGACTTTGGAGCCAGCTTTATATTTGAATACAGAGCTTTGTCTTTTATAATCTAGTTACAGTCTGGGTAGCAAATAGAACTGGTACATTCTGAATTTAGTTCCTAATTCCAAATCACACAGAAAATATTGCAAGTTAAAGGAGGAGATTTTGGAGATCCTGATTTCAAATACTGTCCCCCTTCAAACAAATGAACATGCACTCTAAGTCTGATCCTGCTGCATGCCCTTTCAATGAAGTCATTTTGAATCAAAGCATCCATACATGGAATTACAAGAATAAAACTATTGCCTTATACCCTGTGGAGACAAGTTTTAAGAGAACAGTACAACACTCTATTGGAAGACACGCACCTAAAAACTCTTCTTACCTGTTTGGGGTTAGAACGGATTTAAGAATATCAGATCTACCAATGGCCTCTTCAAGCAAACCAGGTGTATTCAGCAAAGCAGTCAAGCATTTGCTCAACTTTGACTTCAGTGGAGTTTAAGCACATGCTTAAGTGTTTAGCAATATAGGGATGCACTTGTGCACGTGTATAAATGCTTTGCTGAATGAACATAAATTACTGTTTACGTAGTGCTAGCTTGTCTACCTGTATTCACATTGGCGAGTGCTTTAAGAAACAGAGCCATTCATTTCGTCCAAGTAAGTGCTCACAAGCATAAACCTAATACTGAGGTAGTTCTCGATTAACATGCAGTACAGTTTGCATTGTTTGTTAGGGTATGTCTATAGTATAAATGTTACAGCTGTAGCACTGTATCGTAAACACTTGCTACAGCAACAGGAGAGGTTCTTCTATCGCTGTAGTAAATCAACCTCTCTAAGGGGCGGGAGCTAGACCCTTGGAAGAATCCTTCCATCAGCCTAGTAGTGTCTACACCAGGGCTTAAAATCAACTTAAATTTTCACAGGCCTGAGTGATGCAGTTAAGCCAACTTAGCTTTTAGTATAGACCAGCCCTTGCTTGACAAAAAACAAACTCCTCCTGAGTTACATGCCATCCTGGATTCTAATGAGCAGCTCCAGCACCAGGCAAGCAATCCTATTTTGCACAATAGGACACTTTCTTCGGAAGGGTTCCATTAATCTGCTTCATAGGTTGTTCAACATTATTCTATTAAAGCATGATTGGAGATTACTTCTAGAGCAGGTTGGTGTAGGCCTTGCATGAACAAGAAAACAGAAGACAGACAAGACATGAGCAATGGATAAAGCATGAATTAATAAGTCATCTTGTAAATATGTAGCTAATAGATAACGAGTTATAGGAGATAAGCTTGCAACTACAGTTTTGTTTACTAGCACACTAGTGCGTGGACAGCTCATGATCTATACAGGCACTGAATGTAATGCACATGTGTTTGTTTTACAATATGTATACAATTGGCTTTATAGTTATGTATTTTGGAGTTGAGGCACACCTTAACCCGCTCCCCACCTGAGCCTCAGGTGTAGCTTTATGAAGGCCAATAAAGAAACCTCAGTGACAAGGTCAGATTTGAATAGAGTTTTTGTATTCCACAGAACTGGATAAAGTGTTCTGGATTACAAGACTGGAAGAGGTCAGAAGGAATCCCAACAGCTGGAAAATGGAATTTCCATCCCATGAAAAATTACAATACTTTTGGAGGAAATAATTTGAGACAAAGTAAAAAAAACGTAATTTTTCACTAGAAGAAAAATTCCAAAAAATTCCATTTTAGGGAAATCTGAAATGCAATTTTTTGACTTGCTCCTGACTGTCTGGCTCTTTAAGCAGCTGCCTGACCCCACAGGCAGCCAGTCCCCTGACGAGTCAGGCAGCCGGGTAAAATGCCTGGTTTCTGATGAATATTTTGACAGAACTGGCAAATTCCTATTGAACGTTTTGATTCTGTAGAATTAGCATCTGCAACGGGAAAAAAAGTGTTCCACCAGAAAATTTTTGACTAGCTCTAATGACTTCATCCCATCTCTTTATTGATGACAAGATCATAAAAAGGAGTATTGGTGGCTGAACAAACTTAGAATGAGTAGGTTGGTCAAGCAAAAGCACTTTGTTCGTTGAGACCTGAACACAGAGGTCACACAGTCAAGCTCTCGTTTCTAGGTTGGCAGAGGTTTAGAGCTTTACAGAAATAGCATGTAAGTCGCAGAAGGGAGGGAAATGACCCTTAACAGATTTGCCATAGATTAGAGGTTTGGTCCCTCAAGTCCAGGACGCTACAGCCAAAAGTAGCCAATACACAATAATTGAGAGGAAGGTAACAAAAAATAATGCACCTGGCCATCTGTGCAATGCTGTTCCTGAAGGGGATGAGGGATCACTTTCTGATCCTTGCTTGTGATAAGGATGTTAACTGAAGCATGAAATGAGCTTATCCTTATCTTAGAATACATAAGAAGAGTTTCTAAGGATCATAAAATTAGTCAGCATTGTACTTATCTTCATGCAGAAATGAATTCCACAAGTTAACTCTATACTCTGCAAGGCAATAGTTGCTTTCATCTGATCTAAGCTTTCCCATCCATTCATTTCATTGAGTGACACTACGGGACGTAACATAGGAATTGCCGTAGTGGATCAGAACATCATGTCCTGTATCCTGCCTTTTGCAGTGGACAGTGCCAGTTTCTTCAGCAAAAGATGCAAGAAAGTCTGTAGTGGGCACTGGGGAGTAAGCTGCCCCCAGAGGAAGTTTCTTCCTAACCTGCAGTAGTTAGAACTTGGCACATGCCTTCAAGCATGAGGACTTGTATCCTCTGAAAGACTCTTGAATTTAAAAAATAAAACAAAAGTGGTGGGGGTTTTTTTGGTTTGTTTTTTTTTAAAGCTACATGCTCTCAGTAAAGCTGGGCAAAATTTTTCAATGGATAGTAAATTTGCCCAAAAATGCACTGAAAAAACAATTAATGAGCAGATCTGCTCATTATCCATATAAGTATCCAATCCAGTAAGATCTTGATCTCAATGGCAGCTTGTGGCAATGAGTTCCTCAAGCTAAGTAGTAGGAAAGTGATTTAGGAACTGTTTTGGCGAACATCTAGTCCTAGTATAGCCCTCCTTGGTTGGACGTTTGTGTCTTTGATGTGCAGAGTTATAAAGGAGATATACTGGAGCTGATCCTCAGGATTTCATTTAGAGTATGGAGAATCGCAGCGAGGAAGGGAAAGAATTCATCTCCTTTCAAGTGGGTTGAATGTGCCCCCTATAAATCATCATAAGAACAGGTGTCCATAATGAGAGAGCTGCTGTGATGACTGGGGAAGTGATTCCAAGACTGCTCTGAGTCTAAGATGAAAATGTCCCTAGTTTAAGCTGAATATCTTACACATCTTTATTAATAGGTATGACTGATGATAGTCCTCTCCTGGCATGTATCAGAGACGCTTCCAAACAGCAGATTACCTTTCTGAAGTGTATTGTGTTAGAGCCTGGGTCTCTTGCACTGTGACTGGTTAGGAGGTTCATATTGTTCAATTCCTTTAAAAGGAATTGTTCCACTTTTAAAGAGATGCAAACACTACAAGAAATATAAATGATTTCTAATGGAATAGGAAGAAATAGCAGGAGCATATCCTTGTTGTGATACAACACTGTGTTTGCAGTGCAAAACAAAGGAGATTCCAAGATACAGTGGGCAACGTAAACAAAGATAACAAAAAAGTAGGGATGCAAATAACTAAACTGCCCTTTAACATTATTTCAGTTTGGTTTAATACTAGAGCACCAGTCAAGTGCTCTTACCAGGATACTCTGGGAAAACAGGATTTAAAGGGGCTCTGTCCTTGGTCTGTGGAGGTAAAAAATTAAATACAACCTCGAAGGAAGAGCCTCTTTACATTAGTCTCAGTATTCACCTTGTTTTCAGAGAGGATGACTCCACAGAACCCTTTGTCAAAACATTCCCAAAGGGAGTTGTAGATTTCATTGGGATAGTGAGGAGGTGTCTTGCTGCCAAGACCAGCAATTCAGAAAAACCTAACACACAGTAGCAAGAAACTCATGTGTTGATCAGGCCCCCAGTTAACAATAATAGATGGATTCAGTGGAATCATATTTATAGTCATGTGGATAATGTAATTTAAGGAACTGAAGGTACCAGATTTGACAGTGATAGATAAAATACATTTAGATAGCCCAACTGATGGACAGGACAGTCTTACTGGATCAGACCAGTGGTCTCTCTCTCCCAGTATCTTGTCTCTGAAAGCAGCCAATGGCATCTGCTTCAGAGGAAGGTGCAACAAATCTGCTGGCTCACAATGAAATTTTCCTCTTAACCACCATTAGAGTTTTTCTTATGCCCTGAAAAATGAGAAAGTATATTCTTTCCAAAACTCTGGGCTTGTTTTTAAATCCTTACTAGAAGAGCATTGGATATTCCTGTCACACAGACACATATTTAATATTTTTTAAACCCTGCTGAACTTTTGGCTTCAGTGATATCTTTAACAACGGGTTCCACAGGCTACTTGTGTGGAAAAGTATTTCCTATTACCAGTTTTAAATTTGCTACCTTTCAAAACAATGTCAGTAGCAATTACACCAGCTTTTCTTTTCTTCTTCTGTTAGTATTTCTTAATCCTTAATTACCTGGCCCAACAGACAAATACTACCATATTTAATGGTATTGTAGAGTTTACCACAATAGGCTTTTAACAAGTTAATTAAATGACCAACATTAGGAAGGACAAATATACAGATTTCATATCTTTCTATTTATAAAGTAGCCATTAATTGGCAACCACTTTATACAAAAACTGCTCTCAAGTTAGCCAAGGTTAAAAGGTCACATGTATCATCAATGCAGTCTGTGCAGCAGCGCTTGCCTGAAACTGCACTTCAGCACTTGTAACAGCATTGTGGCATCTCATAAGACATTGGAATCTTGCCTTCCCCTCAAAGTGTACACGTAACTCCCATTAGCAGTGCCACTGAGGGGAGAATGCAGCCTGGGCAGCCTTGTCTACAATGACTACATTTATTCAGCTTGGCAGCGTGATATAGCAAATAGCAGATAAAGCAGAGATTAAGAACTTCTGAGGCTCTACAGCAGACTGTGCGTGTGTCCCAAGATGAATTGCTTACCTTCACTGCATCACATTTGCCTTGCCTATGAAATGGGGCTAACATCACTTACCACCTACCTCACTTAAATGGAGGGGGTGAGTCTTAATTAATGTTTGGGCTGTACATGGTAAGTGCTACGTGTTACTGTAACGGCTTAAGATGCATTAAAAATGTCTCTGCTAATGAAGGGTTAGATTCTGCTTTCCGGTACAGCCCTGAGCAAGAGTGGGTGGGTAAACTGCACCACTCCCAGGAATAGCCTTAGGAGGCAGAATGCCTCCGGCACAATTCCCTTCCTGCTTCCCCCTTACTCTGGTAGCAGACACAGGGGGACCAACTAGCAAGTGTCAAAAAATAGGGACAGGGAGTGGACATATCCCAAATATCGAGACTGTCCATATAATATCAGGACATCTGGTCAGCCTAAGACAACAACCTTTGTACTAGCTCAGCTGTAACTTCTGGTGGATAAAGAGAGATGGAACCAAGATTCCTGCCCCTCCCTCAGCTTGCATGAGAAAATTAGGAGCAGGCACAGAGTACCCATTTATTCCTGTACACCTGCACCCACAGGCAGGGTAGTTCAGCAGGCCTAAAAATTTACCTGGATTGTGAACTCAACTGTGGAAAAGTGAGTGAAAGTTCATAAAATGTCACAACAATCTACAACAAATGTTGAAGGGTAAAGGCTGGAAAAAGTGAGACAGAAAGATCAAGATAAAGACCTACCGATATAATTCAAAACTGTGCTGAGATCACGCCTGGTAAACAAGAACAGTGTGGGACCAGAAATCAATGAACCAAAATCGGTGTGTTGGAAATTAGGCCTAGCTGGTGGACAAAATAATGTGAGGACAGGCTATTTTGCAACACTCCTGTGAACATGTGACTAGAAAGAAGCAGCTGAATGCAATGCACTAAACATCCCAATGCTAGTACAAATTTGCCAGGTCTTAGAGTAGCTGAGACAGCTGTGCCAGTCTTTTTCCAACAATGAGGTTACAAGTAAGAGTCAAAACCAGAGACAGGAGCTGCATTTTATTCTATTTTTACTGTTCTTTTCTCTCTCCTTTTGTGCATGTCTCTCTTGTGGTCTCTTTTAGGAAATGGGATTGGACTTCAACAGCAGAAGCAATTCTTTCAACCCTATTCACATAACTTCTCTTTTCCCCAGACAGGACAGTTATTACCATCTATACCTACTAAGAGACAGTCACATGGGGGTTTCCTTCTAAAGATTTCCCTTCAGCTAAAAAGAAAAGGAGCAAGGGATGATGTTAAAATGGAAGATATATTTCATGTCACTACCAGCATATTAGAGACACAAGGTGGGTGAGGTAATATCTTTTGTTGGACCAGCTTCTGAAGAGCGCTGCATGAGCTCGAAAACTTCTCTCTCACCACAGAAGCTGGTCCAATAAAAGATATTGCCTCCCTCACCTTGTCTCTTTATTGAATGCTTTACATGTCAAATACTTTAACTGTTTAAGCAGCAGAGAATCCTGTGGCAGCTTATAGACTAACAGACATTTTGGTTCATGAGCTTTCGTGGGTGAATACCCACTTCGTCAGATGAATGTAGTGGAAATTTCCAGGGGCAGGTATATATATGCTAGCAAGCAAGCTAGAGATAACGAGGTTAGTTCAATCAGGGAGGATGAAGCCCTGTTCTAGCAGTTGAGGTGTGAAAACCAAGGGAGGGAGAAAACTGGTTCTGTTCGTGGCAAGCCATTCACAGTCTTTGTTCACCCTGTGCGATGTGTAAACTTTGCAGATGAATTGAAGACCAGCAGTTTCTCTTTGAAGTGGCTCCTGAAGTTTTTTTTCGCTAGCGGATGCACCCTTAACGTGGCATAGTGTGCCAGGGAGTGAAGTGCTCTCCTAAAGTTTTTGTATATTGCCATCCTACATATTGATTTGTGTCCATCTTTATCCGTTAAAGAGCCAGCGTTGATCAGAGAGCTGTCGTCGCCGCCAAAGCTGGACGCATAGCAGAAGGGCATTGCTGGCATACGAATGGCGTATATTAATTGTGGTTGGACGTCCCAAGTGTGAATGAACCGGTGATGGTGTGCGTGATCTGGTTAGGTCTGTGTGGATGTCACCGTTGTGTACGATCATGTGCCGAGAACATTGGCAGTGGGCTTGTTGCATGTTGGGTTTCTGAGCTAGGCTAACTATGGTGCGGCTGTGCCGTTGCTTGCGTGAGATTACGTTTCAGGTTGTAGGTGTCTGGGCAGATTCGGCCTGCCACCCACGGCCCGATGTTGCAAGTATGGGATCATCCGGATGGGTGGTAGATCCCTGCTGATTAAGCGTTCGGAACGGTTTAGCTGGGGCATGTATGTGATGGTCCCAGCTGGAAGTCTGTTGGTTTCTTCTTGTTTGTCTTGCAGTCAGGGGCTTCTGGTACACGTCTGGTCTGTGATTGTTTCCCTTATTCGTCGTGCGGGTATTGTAGTTTTTAGCAATGCTTGGCTGGAGATTGGTCGGGTGTGGTCTCTCTGTCCGACGGGGTTTGGCAAGGACTTCATGAGCGGTCTAGCACGCCTCTTTTCTCAGTGTCAATTTGGCCTTGCTACACGACAAAGGATGCGTCGTCAGATGTGCCGCGATGGAATGCTGGAGGTATATGGTAGGCTACCTAGCAGTCGGTAGGTTTTCGATATGGGTGGTGTTAATGGAAATCCATTATTTGCACCCGTTGGTCGTCTAGCGCTCCACTTTCTGTACCAGCTCACGCGTAACGCATAAGACCAGCTGATGGTACGACATTAACACCACCTATAAACTCGACCAAACTTACCTGACTGCTATGCCTACCCTTCCTATGCCTCCAGCTTCCGTCTACTTCCCGGCACATACACACGATCTTTGTCTACAGCAAGCACCTGAGGTACAACCGCATCTGCTCTAACCCTAGACAGAGACACCTACAAAATTCTCCACCAATGCATTCCAAACTCAATTACCCGCCGAGGAAATAGAAACAGCTCAACATGAGTTCAAAGACCCCGTGTCATCTCTCAATCCCCTTGTACAAATTGCTTACCCTCTATTTCGCTGCTACATCTACACGAAGCTCCGGGCCATCCCGCTTCCACGGCCAGACTAATCGTTATTTATTCCACCAACCCGCCAGCGCCTGTGCTCGAAAGCATTTTCTTAATCCCTGGGTCTGACGGGCCCAAGGCCCCTTACTGACCCGCGCAAGATCAAAACCCAGAAAGAATCACCAACAGGATCTTCCGCACCTGCATAGTTTGGCCACAGCTCCGCCCCGACTTCTGGGCTTGTCGGGCCGGGCATCAGCTCATAGCAAGCCCGTCCTGTCTGAGCTCATCCGCGCCGCCGTCCCACCGCCCCGCGGACTCGCGTTCGACTTTTGGTCTCCACTGGCCTCCGCCCAGCTAGAAGCCCTCCGTTCCGACGCATACCATCAGGGATCTGACAACCTACTGGACACTGAGTCCCATACCTGGTGGACAGCGCCTTGGGTGCAGGCAATTCCTTGCCACAGACAACCTACAACCTGACGTATTCTCACCAGCAACTGCACGCCGCACCATAGTAGCTCTACTCAGGACCAATCATGCAACAACCCAATGCCACTCTCTCCACATATTACACGGTGACACATCACAGACCTAACAGATAGCACACATCACCGGTTCATTACCTGCACGTCCACATGTAATATACCCATCATATGCCAGCAATCCTTCTCTATGTCCAGTTTGGCGACGTACATCTTACGGAAAAGGATAAATGGACACAAATCAGATTAGGTAATGGGCATATACAAAAACTGTAGGAGAGCACTTCAACCTCCCTGCCACACTATGCAGACGTTAAGGGCCATCCTGCAGCAAAAAAAACTTCAGGACCAGACTTCAAAGAGAAACTGCTGAGCTTCAATCATCTGCAATTTGACACCATCAGCTCAGGGTTGACAGACTGAATGGCTTGCCACTACTAGAACGTTTCTCCTCCTTGGTTTTCACCATCACACTGCTAGAACCGGCTTCATCCTCCCTGATTGAACTAACCTCGTTATCTCTAGCTTGCTTGCTAGCATATATTATACTGCCCTGGATAATTTCCACTACATTCATCTGACGAAGTGGGTATTCACCCACGAAAGCTCATGAACCAAAACGTCTGTTAGTCTATAAGGTGCCACAGGATTCTCTGCTGCTTTTACAGATTCAGACTAACATGGCTACCCCTCTGATACTTTAACTGTTTAAAAATCCTTGATACAGGGAAAAGGAATGATGGGCTTGCCACAATAGTCAGCAGGTGGAGGTCTTGGTATAGCAAACCCTGAATATTGTTTAAAATCAGTTTAATGTTGGACAATTACAGGGTCATGTTAACTCTGCTTACTCAGTGTGCTCATTTATTCCATCTATACTGACACACCAACACCCACAGACTGAAAGGATGTTCTTACTTCATGTTGTTCCATGCTGGTTCAATCACAATGGAGCCTCAGTCAGGATTTCCTGTTCTGTATGCCTGTCTCAACCTGGTTTGGGATTCTGCATGACCAGGGCCTTCTGAATGGTTTGCTGATGCTTCTGGTCACATCTCAACCTCAGAAAAGGTTCATTTAGTTTTATGATGAACTTTTGTGTCCCAAATAGCTTTCCCGTCCCTAATCTTGATGAAGCATCTTGGTATGGATTCATTTTGTTCATTGACTGTCTTATTTTACATACCCTCCGATTATCTGCATTTTACACAATTTACCTCCTCTCTATCTGTGAAACTAAAAACAGGCAGAGTGCAAGGAACTGTTGTCTGACAATGCCTGGGCTTCTTTATGCTGACTATATGAATTACATTACCTTTTGGAAGCCAGCCTGACAGGACTGATGCTGTTCACTACAGAAAAATGCAGCAGACCTAAGGAAATAAATTGTGACCATAACTTCCCCTTCAAGCCCCTCTCCCAAACCCTAAAACCCTGCATTAAAGTTAAAAATCTATCTGATGAGTGTAGAGAAATACAGTTCAATGCAAATGAGTTTTAAGGAGCTTATCATAAATCTTCAGACTTTTTCTTCTGAATATTCTCTCTCTGCATTGCAGTCCTACCCTAGTTATAACTCCAAGCCAATCATTGCGTTTCTGACAGTAACCCAGCACGGCTCACTCCAGCTGTTCATTTCATTATGAGTGTTCATAATGGAATTCATAAACAATACATTTTAATTCGAGGACAAGCAAGAACAACATGGGTCTTGCTAGTTATGCTTAGAGCCCCCATTAGGGAAAAGATAAACATCTCAATTCTTAAGAAACAAGAAATTCATAAATCTGTCTCTACTACAGACCCCTGAATGTACAGGAATAGACATTGAAACCTTGATAACCTCATATATACATGCTCAGAAATTTGCTCTTCATGCAGCAGCATTCTTCTAAAATTGTTCCCCATTCTTTTAACCTAGGAAATGGGCGATTTACTGGAGATGCAGCTTACGACCCAGGTTACATCACACTATTTTTCAGTCGAATGTGGGCATAATGCTACTTACTGCCTTTGCACTGTGCTTTGAGATCTGCAGATGAAAGGGTTTCCCTAAAAATTAGCTATTATATTCTTCAGATAAACCCTTACCTGTTGTAAATAGGCATGGTTCTTCAGTGGATCTCTTCGTTTGCTGTCTATTTACAACAGCTCAATATTTCCTCTTGGATTCAAATGTCCCGTTTGAGTCTTCTTTCACATATACTGATTTCTATCACGAGGTGCTCCAAAGGCAATGGAAGGCCATGTCATCCAGTGGATAGGTCACTGGTGAAGCTGACTGGGAAATGTCCCCCTCTCCCTGCCCCACAAACAAAAACAAAACATTGGCTCTCTTAGGGTTTTTGTCACCACCTCCCCCAAACACCTGCAAGGGGGACTGAACAGGGGACCTCCAGAGCTAGAAGCATAAACCCCTACAACTGGAGATAAAAACACCAAGGCTGTGCAACTGCTGGCTTAAACAACTCATACCTCTGTGGATTGTCTCAGAGGGGGGACCTATAAACACACACCAGTGGATTACATGTGCACTGAAGATAAGAACGCACCCTGCTGAAAGGTACGTTAGTAAAGACTTGTAAAGCTGGCTTGTCAGCGCATGCTCCTGTTAGTGATACATAGATCCCATTGGACCCCCTGCTCGATTAGCTAAAGCAACTGTTTTGGCAGCTGACACACACGTTGGCATCTAAGATCCAGACATCTGAGGCCTTTGATTGTCTGTCTTCTGCAGTGGCATCCGAGACCATGCCTACTCCCTGATGCTGTATTTTTTTTTTTAAATGTGCTTTCTGTCAAACAAGCTAAGGGCTTGCGCTGGGGTCAGCATGCTGCAGGGGCTTCCTGTGACCCCATTTGGAAATTCCCTCCCTGTCAATTGGGAGGAACGTGTGAGGGCAGCAGAGTGCTCATGCTAAATCAACGTTGCATTGGCACTGGGGATGGCTTTTAATATTTTTTCTTGGTGTCTGACACATTGCGCTGTTGCAGATGGTACCCACTGAAGCAAAGATCTGGGGAGAGGATGCCTACAAGTGGAAACAGACTGATCATTACAGAGATGGACTCAAGCTTCAAAACTCAAATCTAGGTTTCAAAACCTCCTCTTGTGTTTATGGCAATCAGACCCAGAGGTTTTGATTCAGACAGTACAGCTAAGGCCATTTCCATGGTCCAGATTCCACCGAAGTCAATAGAAAGTTTATTTATCTGAACGGGCATTATACAAGGCCCACAGTGTAGGTGCAGATCAGTGTCAGTTTCTGAACCTCTAAGAATTTGAGGACACTAGGATCAGAGGTTTGGATTCAGATCCACCTCACAATGGCTACACGGGTGGCTTGAAATGTAGCCCTCCCTGCCATGGCAAGATGCATTGTTAGGGTCTGATCCTGCAATGAGCACCAGATTGGTGGCTCTCCATGCCTACATGGAGTCATCTCACTGGAATCAGAGGTTAGAGTGCACAGAGGATAGGAGCTATGGCCCCTGAAATGCTGACAGTCAATGGGACCTTGCCATGAACTGTGGAGCGAATGCTGGTCAGAAAGGTAGACTGTTAGATTACACAATCAGAGGCCCATTCTCCTCTTACACTAGTTTTACATTTCTGAGACCTCATTGACTTTTGCGGAGGAGCTCCTGATTTACATCAGTGTAAACGAGAAGACATTCAGGACCTCATTTTGCTTCTTTGGTCCCTTTTTTAAGTCTGAATTTAGGCACCAGTTCAGCAAAGCACTGATGCTCTTGCTTAACCATAAGCACATATGTAAATGGCACTGACTTCCCATTGTCCCATTGAAGTTAAACACTTACACTTACATGTGTTGCAGAATTGGGGCCTTGAAATGCAGGGTATATTAGTATCAGGCAGGTCTGATACTATCTAGTACAGCTTTTTGTGAGACAGGCACAATTGTTACAACTCGGGGTGGGGGACGGGGAATTTGGAGTCTCCAAGCCATGGGGATACAATAGCTTTTCTTGGTGCCAGATCCTCATCTGTGGTTAAATTGGCAGAAGAGAGCTTTGCTGATTTGTGCTGGATGAGGAGCTGGGCTCCAGATATTTCAAAAGGTATTTAGGCACTTGACTCCCACTGAAACCAATGGGATCCCACAGAAACCTTTGAGGATCTGGGCCAGGACCTTTCACTTGCACAAAAGCCTGACCTTGGAGTTGCCTTGGATAAAACTGAGAAAGGAAAGGTTGTTGCAGAATAGCCGAGTACTGTGCCAGAGAAAGGAATACTATCTAGCTACCTTCCCCACTGCTTGTGGGGCCCAATCCTGCAATATGCTGACAGCTTGCCATTAAAATCAGTGAGCGTGGAGCACACAAAATCTCACAATCAGGCCCGCTCTGGTATCCAGTTCTATTAGATTCTCCAGCCTTTAAACTATTTTCGGCACTCAGGGGTGAGCGGAAGAGTGAAAGCAGCTCAGCACTTAAATATTTTATTCCAAAACATCTCAGGCTTAAATATTGCCACTTAGACCTCCAAGCCAATGCTGTTAAAAGGAGGAGAGCATCAATCAACAATGAGGCAGAGCGTACAAACTTCTTGAAGCCTGCTGGTCGAATAAGAGCTCAGCTCGGAGGGCCCATATCCTCTGCAACAGGGAATAATTAATTGTGACAAGGTCTAGAATGTATTCACTTCAATTACTGTCCTATTGCTTGCCAGGTACCCTTGTTCACAACTCCTTGCACAATAATCAAATAGTGGCACCTATTTCCAAGTGCTTTCATTCTAAACCACTGTGAGGTTATGGCACTCTGGTTAAAATGGACTCAGGGAGGAGACTTTGCATGAAGGATCTCAGCCTGGGGGCAAGAATTTATTTTTTGGAGGAAAATAAAGTCCTCTGAGAGATCTGTGAATTCGAAGAGAAAGAGGAAGAAAGTCACTTTTATGGGGTGGGGTTGTCTTCTCCCTCTTAACACCAATTGAAGCACTGCTTTGTAGGCCTGACACTAAACTTGCAGAGTTGAAGACTTAATGACCCCTGTGATACACTGAGGACACTTAGCCCTCATTGCAGTCAGAGACTAATGGGTCTCAATACTTAACAGGTTCAAACCTAAAAATGATAGGGCCCAAACAGCAAGAGGAGCTGATGGCTTGACTTTCACATCCTCTCCTTTGGTGCAAAGCACCAAGAATGGTGGCTTAACCAGCTCTCACTCCTTGGGTTACAAAGAGCCAGCCTCCTGGCTCAACACTACCATCCCTTCCAGCCCCCAGCCCAAGGAATGGTACCAGGAGAAAGAGGCTGTGGCTAAAGCCCTGGCAATTCAGGACTGTTGCCAATATTTCCAAGGAACTGTTTCAGCAATCTATGGCCAGGTCTACACTTAAACTGTATCAGCAAAAAAACCCAGTGAAGATGTAAATATACCAGCAATATGTTTCTGTCACCATAGCTAATGTCATTCAGGGAGGTCATGTTCCTACACTGGCAGAACTCCTCCTTCTGTTGGCATGTGCTGCATCTATGCCAAGTGCTGCGATAGCCTCCGAGGCTGCTCTAAGTTATGGCAAGGGACTGGATCAACTCCAGGAATGAAGGAATGTCAGAGTGACTGAGCCAAATCTCAGCTGCACTGAGTATCTCCGCTGCAGCTGAGGATCCGACACAATATTTAATGCAAATGCCAGAGTTAATTTGAAAATCCTGTGCAAATGTGCAGTAACATCTCCTTCTCGTTACCTGAACTGCAACACAACCTGCAGCTTTGTTAACTGCAGCAACCCAGTGACCTCACAGAATATCTATTAGAAGCCTTGCTTTACAATTACCTTAAACCTCCTCCCTCTGACAGTTCTTTTGATTGACGTTGAAATTAACAAATGAAATTTAACGTGGATGAATGTAAAATAATGCACATTGGAAAAAAATAACCCCAACTATACATACAATATGATGGAGGCCAATTTAGCTATGACAAATCAGGAAAAAGATCTTGGGAGTCATCGTGGATGGTTCTCTGAAGACATCCACGCAGTGTGCTGCGGCAGTCAAAAAAGCAAACAGGATGTTAGAAATCATTAGAAAAGGGATAGAGAATAAGATGGAGAATATCTTATTGCCCTTATATAAATCCATGGCACGCCCACATCTTGAATACTATGTACAGATGTGGACTCATCTCAAAAAAGATATACTGGCATTAGAAAAGGTTCAGAAAAGGGCAACTAAAATGATCAGGAGTTTGGAACGGGTCCCATATGAAGAGAGATTAAAAAGGCTAGGACTTTTCAACTTGGAAAGGAGGAGACTAAGGGGGAATATGATAGAGGTATATAAAATCATGCGTGGGGTGGAGAAAGTGAATAAGGAAAAGTTATTTACTTGTTCCCATAATATAAGAACTAGAGGCCACCAAATGAAATTAATGGGCAGCAGATTTAAAACAAATAAAAGGAAGTTCTTCACACAGCGCACAGTAAAACTGTGGAACTCCTGGCCTGAGGAGGTTGTGAAGGCTAGGACTATAACAGGGTTTAAAAGAGAACTAGATAAATTCATGGCGGTTAAGTCCATTAATGGCTATTAGCAGGATGGGTAACAAACAGTGTCCCTAGCCTCTGTCAGAGGCTGGAGATGGATGGCAGAAGAGAGATCACTTCATCATTACCTGTTAGGTTCACTTTCTCTGGGGCACCTGGCATTGGCCACTGTCGATAGACATAATACTGGGCTGAATGGACCCTTGGTCTGACCCAGTATGGCCATTCTTATGCTTTATCCGAGATCCAAGTTCTAATGGAGAACCCACCGGAAACATAAAATAGAACTGTACCTAGCACTGGGCCACACTTGATCAGACAACCCCATCACCCAAAGGGAAGTTCATTTGTCACATTAATACAAAGCTCCAAGGACAAACCTGCCCAATAAGCAAAGAAATTCAGCAGATGCCTAGGAAGCCAGTTAAATATTTATGTCTGTTTTAGCCTGCAAGACAAAAAGAAATCTGGACTAAACTTATTTGGAACACAAAAAAGCTTGATGTTTAAAAAAAAACAAAAAAAAACCTTACTGTCTGTTTCCTTAATGAGGCAATTCTTGTCTGCAAAGAGCATAAGGTGCCATCCAACTAAAATTTTTATGTGCATAGTTTTCTACAAGTAAAAGCCCTTTTAACTAGGGACTAAATGTCAGGCTCATTCCTCTGTGTCCCCAAAAAGGCAACAAATGAAATGGGGTTACGGCGGGTCTTGCTTAAGTGTGACTCTGCAGTGTAGGGCCAGTGGAGCTGTGCTGATTTACACACCAGCTGGGGATCTGGCTCTGATTCTAAGCCCCATTTCACTGTTTTAAATCAGGCCATGTTTATATTAAATCATCTGTATGCATCACCAAAACTTGTAAAGACCATAAATTCAGCTATGCAGTCAACAGCCATGGAGAATTACAGAGTCTGATCCGACTGCCAAGAAGTTCTGCTATCAACTTCACTCTGAGCAAGAGCAGGCCCCAATAATAGAGAATCGATTTCATCCTGCCAGGGAAAGGTTTCTCCCCCACCCCACCCCTTTGTGGTCACCTTATTTATTCATTTATGTACACAATTATTTCCATTGCCAAAATGGAAAGATGTAAAGTGCATCATGGGAAATGGATATTAAACTACACCTCTGGAACAGAATTGTTTTTCACCCTCCCCTTGGGGCTGGGGGTGGGGCAGGTGGTGGAAGGAAGGACTTTGAAAAGACTTGGCCCTGCATGGTGCTGCTGCACTTGCGCATCACTATATTTTGCATCCAGCTACTGAGTCAAACGGGGCTGCTCAGTCACCCGTGGCCCCTATTCTGTGAGGCCAGCTTCCCCTAAAGATGCAGATGGATTTTGAAGTACTTTGGCTCCCCTCCAAAGCCTTTCATGGCAAGGCTCATTTCCAATTTCTTTGGATTAATTTCATCCATATGTGGATTGGCCTTGCGTGGACAGGCCACTCTACCACTTCAGGTCTGGTGGAGGGCTTAAGTGACACTTAGTGGGTGAAGTTCAGTTTCCCCCGTGACTGATCCCTTCAGCCTCCTTTCCCATTGCATGTTCTACTCAATAGGTGAAATTGTGGCTCCATTAAAGTCAATGGGAGTTTTGTCATTTACGTCGATGAAGCAAAGATTGCACCCCAAGACTGCTCACCTTCCGGGCTACAAATGCCATCCATTTACAAATATTTTTGCCTGAAGTATGTCTGGGGCTGGGACAGTGTGAGGGACTAAAGGAAAGGAGAAATACCCAGCTGATCTCTTGTCATCTTAGATTAAGCTTGTGTGTTATTATATCAGTCACCGAGTGACATTGTTAACTGTAATTACTATGTCAAAGAGCCACCCCAAAATATCAACAGTTCTTGAGATGGGTACAAAGCTTTGGTTTTTCCCTTGTCTTCCCAGTAAAAAGTAAGATGTCTCAACCCTGCCACTGTCAAGCTGTGTGAACTTTGCCAAGTCACAAGTCCAAAGCACCAAAATAACTTAGAAACTAAAGTCTCATTTTTCAAAAGTGACAAAGGATCCATAGAGTATATCTACTCTGAATTGCAAGGCCAGGTCTGTGGGCCTCCAGGCTGTGTGTTGAGCTTTCCAAGCAGGTCCTTGAGCTTCCACACTACTTTGTAAACCTGGGCTTACAATTGCTGAATCCGAGTCTGACAGCTATGCTAATACATCCATACTGCACTGTGCAGACCTGAGACAGTTCTGCATCCACACTGAAAAACAACAGGGCTTGTGCCCATTCCTTAAGCAGGGTCCTAGGACTTGGGTCCAGAGTGCCTGACAGATTTGTGAGAGGATGGAAAAGGGACTTGGGCTGAAACCTGAATCTGAGCCCGGGCTTAGTGTGCAAGTGTCTAAGGCCTGCATTCACAAAGATTTAGGTGTTTTACTCTGCCCCTTTCTAGAAACTAAAGAGACCAGTACTCTATATAATCCATTTCTCTGCCCATATCCCATCACACTGATATTAGTGTTTTATCCAGTCTAATGGACATATTCTAAACAACGGGGCTTCCACCACTGCTCTTTGGAATTTGCTAAGAGGATCGGCTGTAGCAGATGCATTGAATGGCAGCTTTTTGTGCCTCTGTAAAATGGATACAATAACTACCCACCTCAGAAGGATGTTCTGAGATTTCATTATTGAATGCATGCATCACCCATTCAAAGGAGCTGTTTAAACAGTGAGCCTGATTCTGATCTTACTGATGCAGCTTTACACAGGCATTGTCCTTATTGCTGATTACCCAGCTACTACTGAGAGACCCAGAATCACTGCATTCCCCCATCTCATTCACATGAAAATATATGGATTCTACCATAGCTCTGATCTTGAGTCTCCAGATCTTCCCGGGGAACTGCCCATCAATTAACAATCTCTCTTCCCAGAATGCGGACTTCTGGAAATGCTAAGTGTGCATTTGGCTACTGTAACCCACTCAGAGGGCTTGTGTTTGAAAGGCACCACCTAACTGTTTCATTGATTTTAAAGGTTAATATCAGTGAACTCTGGATGATAGTTATTCTGTTCGAGCCTGATCTAAACTCCACTGGCATTAACAGCCAGATTCCCACTCACTTCAATAAGCTTTTGAGCAGACCTGTAAAGACATGCAATAGTACGGTGTTGAAGGAAGCTCACAAGAGCTTGCCTTCAACATGCTGGCCAAAGTAACAAGTTCCAGTGCAATTTTAAAAAGATGTTAAAGTGTCTTTGACGTCTAGAGTGCTGCGACCAAGTCTTTATAGATCAGCAAATCAGAGTGGAATATGCTTATAACACTCACAGTGCTGAACACACACAATATAAACTATAGATTTTAATTATTTTTTTTAAAGCAGAATAATAATAATAATAGGAGCTATACCAATCTCCTAGAACTGGAAGGGACCTTGAAAGGTCATCGAGTCCAGCCCCCTGCCTTCTCTAGCAGGACCAATTTTTGCCCCAGATCCCTAAGTGGCCCACTCAAGGATTGAACGAACTCACAAACCTGGGTTCAGCAGGCCAATGCTCAAACCACTGAGTTATCCCTCCCCATCAATCAAAGAGGCAGTGTTATTCAGAGAGTACAGCACTAACCTGGGAGCCAGGAGATGTGGGTTCTGTTCCTGGCTCTGCTGCTAAATTGCTGTACGACCTTCATTTCTCTAGACTTCTCTTTCCTTTCACACTTCATCTAGTTATCATTCAAGCTCTATGCTGCACACTGTATTTCGGTACTTGTATTTTACTTGTATGTTTTGCTTAGCCCAAAGGGACCCTTACCTCATTTGGGACCTTTAGGTTTCACCATAATATTGATATAATGAAGAGTTTGCAGATTCATTTTACCTTACAAAGAATTCCACTTACATCTGCAAACATTCAACTGTGCATCATATTTTGTGCCTATAAAGTATTGAGGGTCTCATCTTCGGCCGGTATAAATGGTCATAGCTTTACTAAAGTGAAACGAAGTTATTCTGATTTGCACCATCGGATGATCTAGTCCTTAACAGGCTTTTTTTTTTGTAATTTGACTCATTTTCATCTCTGAAAAACCTGTACCCAGAGTCCTGCTGCCTACATTAGTAAGTTGCAACAAAAGCCTCTCCTTTCGAATGACTGCAGCAGCAGCTGGAAATTATTGCTTTGGGGAGTCTCAATTCCCTGCTGCCACTGCAGCGCATAACTGTAGCCGGTTAGAGGCAAAGTCAGACAGGCTATCACTTGGGAGGGGCAGTCACATTACCACATTCCATTATGGGTTGCTATTCTGGGCACCGATCAAATTCCTTTGCCAAGGCTCATTGTCTGAGGCATCTTGGCACCCTTTCAACTAATTAGAGGGCATTTCAGCCTTTCTAATTTTTTAATAGGAGGTTTTATTTTTCAGCAAATCTTTCATTTGCCACTTGCAATGACTTCTGCGCTGCAAAAAGACTGAAAATACAGTCCATCTTTATTTAACTGTTCCAGTTCATATCCAGCTGAGGCAGAGCAGTTAGAACAGGGAGCTGGAAGCCAGGACTCTCAGCTTCTATTCCCAGAATTGTTTCGTGGTTTGAGTAGGGCACTGGAGTGAGGACTCCTGGATTCTCTTTCCAGCATTAGGAACTAACTTCCTTTAGTAATGACAGCAAGGAATTAAATGTCAGGACTCCTAGATTCTATTCCTGGCTTGTCTCCTGATTCACTATTGAACCCTGGACAAGTCACTTCACTGGGCACACACCTACTTAATAGAGAGGCTTAATTAATACTTCGAAAATGATATCAGATCCTCGGATGAATAGTTCTTTATAAATGCTTATTATTGTTGATTCATGTGCCACATGTGCTTGCTCTGTGTCTGCAGGCCAGCAAGATTTGTTTTCAAATAATCTTGGAACTCTAATCTTTAATCCCCTGCCACGCCCTTTGTTTGCCAAATACAGTTCACATGGGTGAGACTCCATTATTGGCAGAGAAGCACTGACCGACTAAGAGGAGACTGGCTGATACAAATGACCCTCTGACCTAGAACATAGGGACCCTTAGAGGCTGAATTTCACCCTGTAGCATATTTGTAGCATAAAATGGACTGTTATTAGTCCATCTAGAGCCTTTAATCCATCTGCCCTTCACCATTTCTCCTTTGAGCTCAAAATAGTTTACAAGCTTTGATTAAGTAAGCCTCACAATATAATATAATAAAATACTAAATAAGTAGATTAAATGGATGTTGTAAAGCCATTTCTCATTCACTACAGGCAATATTCATCCGTATGCCAGCATAAGAGCTATAGACCCCTTATATTTCACTTAAGCCCCATTTTGAGGGTTTACATGGGACACAGAGTGCGTGCGAGCTCCTTGCAGAAGTGTGAATTTCACCTTGAAATTAGATGGCTGGTGTTTCTTTTGCAGGAATTCTGACACTGGCTGCGCTATGGCAGCTCTTTTTTAAAGAAGAAGATACTACAATGCTCCCTGTGGTACTGAACCAGCAAGTCATTGTGCACACACTTCAAGTTAAGCATGTGAATAGTCCTATGATTTCCATGGGGGTGTTTTTCACATGCTTAAAGTAAAGCATGTCCTTTACTGAATCAAGGCCAGAGAGGTCAGCATCTTGCAGGTGTGAACCTTCACAGACTGGGGATTTTAGTTAGAAAGGAAGCTATGGTCCCTTGGGTTGAAAAAAGGGACCTCCTTTGGGCAAAACTGCTCAGTGAGCAGTCTGTGTATGGAGGATGACATTCTACAACTATAAAGCTGAGAGCAGATCTCTGAGTGGAAGATTTTGTTTTTGAATTTAGAAAGACTTGACAGGCTTTGACAGCAGACAAAATTTTACAGGACTATACAAAACCCGTGGTCTTCCAGACATAGTGATTAAGTACAGAGACCATAAGCACCTCACATTTTATACTGCCTTTCTGTTAGAAGGTTTTCAATATAGGAATTAAACTCTTATATCAGGTCTTGAGCCACACAGGCAGTTCCAACTGACATAAGTTTATAAGACCTTTCGGGTGTGAGCCTTCTTCTCCACTGTCTTCAGCCTTGTGTCATGATTCACACCAGTCTCAAGTGGTTGTAATGCATTGGCATATCAGAACGGTATTATTTTAATACTACTCTCCATAGGTGTAAATGGCTAGAAGATGCAGGGCAGTATAGAAATAGGATCAGAACACATCTCCTGGATCCCAAATGTACTTATATTGCAATGTCTAAAACATTGAGTCTTATTCTTACACCACTCTGAGTTCAATGACAAAAATAGCTCCTCCTGTAGTAACTGTATCCCAGTATTACCAACAGGAAAACCCAAGCCTGCTAGATCAAACTCACCTCCAGTACAGCTTCCTTGGAATTACACAGGCATGAATTTGACTCATTTTTCAATCATTTAGAAAAAATCAGATTTTTTTTTAAGATTGTTCTCTTTCATAAACAGAAGCAAGGAAGATCTTTATGATTATCTGTATTACATTAATGTTTAGAGGTCCCATCCATCAGAGGTCAGGGCTCCATTGTGGTAGGCACTATACAGACATTTAGGGAGAGAAAATCCCTGCTGTAAATAGCTTATAGTCCAAATATACACGATAGTCAAAAATGTGGGAGGGAAAACCAAAGCAGAGAGAGGGAATAACTTGGTCACACAGCAGGTCAGTGGCAGAGCCAGGAATAAAAGCTAGGTCTCCCGACTCCCAGTCCAGTGCCCTATCCACTTAATCCCACTGCCCTCCATAAAACTTGTAATAGAATGGAAGATTAAAAATTACAACTAAATACATTTAAAAATAGTAACCAATATATTTTTGTACATCTATTGGGCAAGAATCCAGACAACTGATGACATCCCTAAAACCGTGACTACATATTATGCAAGCAAATCTCTTCTAGAACGGAGCACTGATTTTAAGACTTCTATGTGGGTGGAAAGCTTTTAATCTCACCTTGAAATTAAGCAATTTCTCTGCAAATTGACGGCCACCAAGTCCCTTACATACCAGAGGCAAGTCAGGTGACAACAAGGAACTAAGAAAAGCAAAGCACAGCATATTTCAGCCTCCCACATCTTTAAATCTATCATTAAGTCAATTTACCAGAGCAAATCCAGATGACTGGAATTTCACTTATTTTACTTGACAGGGAGTTAGAGGAGAGCCTGTGGTCTAGTTTCATTTACCAAAGACATGATGCTGCGCAGAGCAGGGGTAACATCTCACATCCATTTTGCACAGATGTAGAGGACTGCACAAGGCATAAAGCAGTGGATAATTCGGTCCCTGCTCCTTGGGGTAAGGTCTATCCTTTGGTTCTGTGTTTGTACATTTCCTTACATGTTAGGATCTTGGTCCATGACCAGGATTTTAAGTTCATCCTTTTTTTCAGGGCAGCACTTAAGTGCCTCCCTAGTTTTACACAAATGTGTAAATATTTTCTTGAAGAGACGCTTTCCTCAACTGGGATCATTATTTGCATGGCTATTATATTACAAAAGTAGTATGCTAATAACATTCTACATAAATTACCATATTAAGGAATTTTTTTTCCAGCCCCGTAATTGGGAATAAAGAGGTTAGAATAAAGAATTGGCATCATCTGCTAGTTGATCTTAGTAGGATTTCAAAAAGAAACAAGCACAGAAAACATTAGCGTGTCACATTCAGACTGACAAGTTCACACATGCCACTTGTCTCCATTTATGAGGCGTAGTTCCTGTTTGTAGAAGAATATTTAACATTTTTTCTCTACTTTGTCCTAAAGCTTTCTTATTCCACTGTATATCAATGGAATTTAAAGTTGTGTCACCTTTTCTTACTTGCCAAGTGATATTTTTACTGCCTTCAAGTGTTGGCAGATGTTCACGTTAGAGTAGAATACAGGAAAATACTTACAGTTGCCTCTACTAATAAGAAATAAAGTCTTGACTTTGTAATCTGATACACAAAGGCAGACCCTTTCCCACCAGGGAATCCCACTGAAGTCAATGGAGCTCTATAGTGGCACGACGATGCAACTACCAGACCCCTATCTAAGCGTGTCATAATTTAAGTGATGGAAGTGTACCATCCAGGAATAGCCTTTGCATCTCAGAACCTGGCTAGCAGGGATAAATATTCACTAAGGATTCCTGTTTAGTTCTTATACCTTGGGCAACTGCCTGACTCTCTTAATCTTAACTCTGACTCTGCTACTACTTTCCAGCCAGCTGCCAGATACAATGAGTTTTTAAATACACCACCAGTAAATATTTTGTGTTCTTAGAGTAAGACAGTGTTTAGAAAAAGATAGAATTGATCATTTGGGCTGTAGCATACTTAACCCAGCATTTATTGGCAAATGGACAGAGATGGGCTGGCCACCTTTCTAGAGATTATTCTGTATACAATACAAAATGTTCATATTTAAAAGCTCTTTCACGGAGGCAAGTGGGTTTGCAGATTGGTTTCTTTTGTTCTACTTTACTATGAGAACTTCCAGTAAATCCAGCTGTTGCCTCATCCACTATTTTAGAAGTACACATCATTTATTCGTCTTGTATCTTCAGGGTTTCATAAATCAGTCTAATAACTACAATTCAATAGAAAATACTGAGAAGTCCCCTGAAAATGTTCTAAGGGGTTTCTGGATCTCAAAATTATACTTATTTCACAGGTAGGTAAATAGGCCCCATGTCATGGTATAATTCCCCACTCTGAACCTTAGTGTCCAAGAGATGGGGTACCAGCATGAATTCCTCTAAGCCTGATTACCAGCTTAGGACCTGTAGCGCTGCCACCAACCAGGAATTCCAGTGCCTGGTACACTCTGGTCCCCCCAAAACCTTGCCCGGGGAACCCTAAGACCCAGACCCTCTGGATCTTACACAAGGAAGAAAACCCTCTCCCACCGTTGCCTCTCCCAGTTTTCCCCTTCTGGGTTACCCTGGAGATTACTGTGATTCAAACTCCTTGAAATCAAACAGAGGGACAATTCACCTTTCTCCCTCCTTCTCTTTCCCCCTCCCAGACTTCCTTGAGGGAGACAGTAATCCTGACACAGGGAGAATTAGCCTCTCTCTCCCCTTCCCTCCTCTTCTCCCCACCAATTCCCTGGTGAATCCAGACCCCGTCCCCTGGGGTCTCACACCAGATAATAAAATCAATCAGGTTCTTATATAAGAAATTTAATTAAAGAGGAAAAACAGGTTAAAAATTATCTTGTTAATTTAAATGGAATAGGTACAGGGTTTTCCAGCTATAGGCACTGGAATCCTCCCAGCCTAAGTATTCAAGTACAAATTAAAATCGTTTCAGCAAAATACAAATTTGAATCTTTCCAGCCAAATGCACATTTGCAAATAAAGAAAACAACATAAGCCTAGCTCGCTTTATCTACCTAGAACTTACTATTTGGAATCTATAGAAACCTGTATTAGGGAGATTGGAGAGAAACCTGGTTGCAACATCTGCCCTCTGAATGCCCCAGAGTTGAACAACACCAAATTTCTAAACAGCCACACAGAAACTTCCCTCCCTCAAGATTTGAAAGTATCCTGTCCCCTGATTGGTTCTCCGGTCAGGTGACAGCCAGGCCTACTGAACTTGTTAACCCTTTATAGTCAAAGAGATATAAAGTACTTCTGTGCTATTAACTTTTCTTATCTGTTTATGACACCCCAGAAGTAGCCTTAAGTTAGAGTGCTTTCGTTTTCTGGTGCCCAGATTTAGATATCAGTGACATCTTGAGAACTGTATTAAAATTACAAGCTATCACTTTAAGTTTGTAAGGGGTTTCCTGGTTCTTCTGATTGCAGGCTAGAGGGTTCTGTAGAGCAGTGCGTGATGTAGGTTTTCTTCAGTCAATCTGCAAAGACTGAGCCTCTCTGCTTTAAGGAGCAGCCTGTTTTTTCTCTGTTTCTGTTTCGAGTGCACGAGAGTTCCAGGTTTTAAGAAATAAAGGAGTGTTGCACTGCAACCTTCCAAAACAATAAAAACACAATATTCTAACTTTTCTGTTTGTATGCCCTGAATATCACAGATATGGCTGGATTTTCAGAGGCACTGGGCCGTTCCAGTCAATTTGGTAGAAGATGCACAGTGAATTTCAGCACCTTGGAATTTCTAGTCTTTCATAAGCAGACAGCTAATTTAGGACAAACAGCTGGCCATGCTTTTAAAAGCACTCCTTTCTGGGAAACATTGGAGTTGATCCTCTCACCCTCCACCTAGATAGACTGACTTCCATCAAATTTTTCATACTTGGCAGTGGAACATGGAAATATTCAATCTTTTATTCGCCCCTTTGACATGTGGTTCTCTGTCGCAGCTGGAGTGAAATCCCTTTGACTCTGCATATTTCCCCTGGCTAGGCCTCCAGCAGCAGTAGACTTGAAGAGAGATTGTGGGCCATTTTTCTTTGAGATTATGCAGACGCTGCCCATGGTTGCCTATTTTCTTAGCTGGAAATGGTCACACTGCCACAGTTACAGGGTGATAGATACATAATGCTGGCTAAAACACCTTTGGTGAACTAAGCAAAACTCAATTTTTACATGCCCATTCTCTGGTGGTGAAGCAGGGATTTCACTAGCACAAGGAATGTTACAAGGTTCCATCTTACTTTAAAAATTAGATGCTGAGGGAGGCATGCCCCCTTCCCTGTTGATTTATTCACAACCTTTGGGTCAAATTCTGTTCTTGGATATGATCTTGTCAGGCAGGTGTAACTCCACTGAAGTCTACGTCAGCACAAAACCAGAGTAACTGAGATCCTGATCTCACCCTAATGTAACTCAGGAGTAATTCCAGTGTGGTTACAGTGGTGTAAAACTAGTGCAAGTGTACAGGACAGAGTCAGTCCCAGTGTGTGAAAGCAAAGGAAACCAGAACAAAGCCCCACTCTATGGTGGTTTAAAAATGTTGTAAGCAACACAAGTAGGCAGCATCTGAAGTTAAGGAGACAGAAGCAAGTAATGATATCTTGGTGCAGTTGTGTTAAATTAGGGCCAGACCTTGCCGCTATTTACACTAATGCATATCCAGAGTCATTCTTTTGAAGTTAAATTGGTTTACTACAGTTAGGCAGCACTTTCACTGAGATCAGAATCTAGCCCTAGGTTCTGCTGCTGAGAGCTTTATCATCAGCTGATTTAGTTTTGTTTGCATATTTACAAAATAGATGCTTCTCTCTGATTTAATCTGCTTTACTTTTAAATCCCTGTTTTGTTTCAAAGTACATTATGACATTTCAATATTGAATTAGCAAATGTACATTATCGGATTTTATATATTCTCTGTGCAGAGACAAGGATTTTCTGATGCTGAGAGTGGCCCTTTGGATGTGACATTCTGCAGAGGCACTTTAATTTTTCATTGCCATGTGAAAAGAATTCTCTTTAAGGGTGGGGGAGAGAAGGGAGAGGAAATCCTACAGCACTGCTGATTGCAGGCATATTCTGCAGACTGATGTCAGATCTGCTCATGCTGACCTAGATGTCCCAGTGGACTTTCTAATTCATGGTGCAGATACTGCAGAGATATGGGTGGGGTTTTCAATATAAAAAAATAAATCCTTTCAACACTGTAGAACAGAGATTTAAAGATGTAATCACACTGTTGACCAGCCAGAAAACTAATGGGCCTTTGTGTGTTGAAAGTAAATTGAAGTAGTGCTGTGTTATACAGATGAAGTAAAAAATATTTTAAATTATAGAGAAAGCATTTCAACTCCCTTACAGGTGTTTTATAAGGTTTGAACTGAAATGATGGCATTTAGCAAACAGGATATCCAGCAGAGCATGCGGACGGGGTATACAAACATACACTTTCATCTGCTTATATCGGAAGGCTAATGTATGCAACAGAATTCTAACTTGCCCACTTGGCATAAGATTAAAAAGATTGAGATTCTCAGAGGACCCTAAGGGAGTTCGGTGCAGGGGCGTCTCCAGGCTCCAGCACACCAAGCACGTGCCTGGGGTGGCAAACCACAGGGGGCGCTCTGCTGGTCGCCGCGAGGGCGGCAGGCAGGTTGCCTTCAGCTGCATGCCTGCGGAGGGTCTGCCGGTCCCGCAGCTTCGGCGGACCTCCCGCAGGCATGCCGCCGAATCTGTGGGTCCCCAGTCCCGGCAACCTGCCTGCCGCCTCCCACGGGCATGCTGCCAACCGCAGCCTGCCTGCCATGCTTGGGGTGGCAAAATACCTAGAGCCGCCCCTGCTTAGGTGCCTAGATACCACTGAAATTCAATGGAAGTTGGTTCCTGAAAGGAGCCTAAGAGAATTAGGCACCCAACTATCAAACCTGGGGTTTTCAAAGAATTTAAAATGAAGTTGCAGGTGTCGTTATGGGCTCCATATTGCAAAGCGCTAAGCAACTCCTACCACTGATATCAGGAATCAGTCCAATATATTTTGATAGGGTCTGATCCAGCTTTCACCCATGTCAAATCCTGTTGACTTCAATGGGCATCTGATCAGGTCCACAGTATGCTATCTGCTTTGACAGGCTGGTTTTCCACTGCCTTGAATCTTGGGCCATCATTTATGTCTAATCAAAGTGGATGTAAAATATTACCAATCAGAACAGTTGTGTTACACACAACCTGCACAGGTAAAAAGGACAACATAAATTGCAGGGCAACAGAGAATCAAATTTGAGTTTGATTTTCAAAATAACATAAGGAGACAATACCAATTACTGACCCAGGGCCTGATTCAAAGCCCTCTGAAGTCTCTCTTGGCAGAATTGCTAAAATGTTATCAATTATTAACCACCACCACAACTGATGGATTAACATAACGTGGCCTTTGATTTCCAATTCAATCCTATCATCACTTTGTGTTTCTGTGTATTGAATTGTATTTCATTTGTAAACAATTGATATCTAATTAAAGGAGCAGCCACGATTATATGCCTCATAGTGAAAGTATATTCCCTCTTCCTCACCCACCATAAAGCTAGTTCAAAGCAGCAGTACAGCCTTACAATTTCCAATGATGCAGCACTGACAACATTTGGAGCTGCTTAAGTTCCATTGTGATCCAATGCAGAAAGGGGAAACTGCAGGAGGTGCACAATTAGCCTGAATGAGCCAGCGACTGCTTCTGCAGCCCGCATAATAACCGGAAAGGGCAAGGAATTGCCATTGAGGAGGATGGGAGCTACCAGAATGATGGGTAATATTCATCCTGTTAAACTGATTACTTAATCCTAGAGGGGCATTATGATGTTATCAGGACGCTTATGTATCCAAATTTATTTTAAATCCAAATAAATAATCAAAACCTGCCTTCATTTTTGTCTGACACTGCTGCTCATAGCTTTGGGAGGGGAGTGTTTGTGAAAAAGAAAGACTAGGGGGAGGGGAGGAAGGGAGAGAGAGAGAAATTTTCACCATTTTAATGTGGAGCTAAAACTCACTTTGGCCAAAAAAATAGCAATGGTCAAATAATTCCTGTGCGGATACAGCACTAAATGCAGTGAGCAAATTGCCCACAAAAACATGGTACGAACGGAAGTGGGGAAACTTCCCGTTAATTGTAAGAGCGAGTGATGGTGAGAGGAATTAAAAATCTAGGGAGATTTCACACTTAAGGCTCAGTTCAAAATATCAGTAGCTGCAAGCAAGATGGAAATTGATAACTAGAGAGAGGAATGCACTGAAAACTGCTGCCTGTGGAAGGGAAGGCAGCCTATCAATAGTGTAAAGTAATATAGCCAAAGGCAATTTAGGGCCTGATTCTGCAAGATGCTGAGTGTCTCCTGCCTGGTGCTCGGCCCCTCAACTTTTGCAGCCTTTACTGGAAGGTGAGAGCGCCGAGTACCTTGCAGGATTAAATCTTGCTAGAGCAACCAACATAGTTCTTTGCAAGTATAACTGTCTGCCTGCTATCTGTGTTTTCCCCACCCAAGTTTGCTTGTTGTGCTTTAATCTGCAGATATGTACAAAATTAGGGCTCATCCTGACAGATTTGCAGCCTCCTGCCTTGACTAATGTCGTGCAGCTTTTACACCAAGAGAACATAGCTGAGATGGAGTCACCTGGAATTAGTCCTGGAGAAACTTAAATTATGAAAGGCAAAAATCAGGCCTGGGTCTTTCTACCTATCTGACGGGTGGAATGCCAGATTCACACAGACATTTAGATTAGACTCTGGTTGCACAGAGAGTCTACACAGATTTCACAAAGAGAGAGGGCCAAAAAATAAAAGAGGCACAGCAGAAGAAGCGATTTACCCAAATGAAAGAGCCAGGAATATCCAGGTCTCCTGGTTTTAAAGCCAGAGCCTACCCACTAGATCGAGCTGCCTCTAACTTGGTTGACTGCCCTCCTACTCTGAGCAGCAGGAGTCCCATTTGACCCTAGATCTGAGGCATGGACTGATACAGTTAAATTTCTTGAAGACAAATGCAGCTTATAAATAGAGACATTCTGATTACATGCATAAGGCTGACTCATGTCTATCAATCCTATTATAGAAATCACTGGTTCAGGAGTTTCCACCCTATGAAACTCTCCCTGGGATGCCTCTGGTTGACAATCACACATCCATTACATCATCTGAGTTCTCTAAACCCATCCACCACATCAGCATGGGAGCGAGCATTTTGTATATTTGAAAGCCTATAATCCCTTTAAGAACTGTCACTAGTGCCTCTGATTATGCAACTTGCTCCCTCTAAGGCTAAAATTAATAGCCCTTATAGGCAGGATGACTCAGGGAGCTGTAGAGACGGCTGCTTCGCCTCCCTGCATTTGCAATGAGAGTTACCTGATTTATTTCCTCCGCAGTAATTAAGGCGTTTTTCCCCTCTCTGCTGCAAAGATTTAAAAATAGCATGAGAAACAGCACCAGCGTAGACAAACTGATCAGCAAGAAAAGCACTCCGGGCAGTTAGAATTTCACCTTAATAGACCCAGAACACTTTATGATGCTTAAGAACATTCCTCCCTGGTAACATTACGAAACAAAGCTCACACTTTTAAAATAGGTAGAGGCTGATGCAGACAAGCCATCCGAAAAGGAGTTGGTCACACCTAGCACTGCATAGATTTCGCTTTACCTTCAGGGAGGAGCACCAATCAGTGCCCCAATCAGTGTAGATTGCAGTGTCTAGCCCTTGCCACAACACGGAAGAACATGTTTTCTGTAAGGATTTCAGTAAGCATCTCTTTCATAAAGGGAAGCAAGCAAGTTTTCATAAGATCTTTAGGATTATCTGCATTACGTTAATGTTTAGAGGTCCCACCCATCAGAGATCAGGGCTCTCTTGTGGTAGCAACAGGAAGACTCAGTGTTTCTTTTCCCTTCATAGAATAGATGCATGACTCTTCCTTGTTGAATTAGCAAAGAGCAAGATTTTTGTATGCAAATAGAAACAATCCCAGCCATAGGCATAGCCCAATGCTGGAAGCCTGAGTTATAGTGATAGCTCTGTCATTGATTTGCTGTGTGATTTGGGAACTTTACATCAATGTAGTATTAACAGTATAGTTACATGGGTGGGTGCCTACTTCTAATGTAGATACAATGCACCAGTGCAAAATGGGGTTTGCACTCATGAAGCTGATTCTGTAAGGGATCTATGGGGAGCCAAGCTCCATACCAGTCTTGTTCTGCACTGAGGTAGGGTGATGACGTTAGAAGTGTGTATGGATGGAAATATGTTAATGTTGGTACCCTGGTGCATGTTTCCCCAGAGAGTTTACCTCTCTCTAGTGTCGTTAAGCACACTTGCTCCGTGGGGTGCCATGAAGTACAATCAGTGAATGTAAATCAGCTCAAGACTCCCAGGCAGAAGGTACTTCAGGAGTGCAGAGCATTATACTATGTTAAAATCTGGGAAGGATCCAGCAGGCAGCAGCTGTTGTAACACTTTGAGCCCTGCCTGAACTGTAGAGCGATGTCCACTTCATGAGAGGGTGCACGAGCCAAAAGGCTGTTTCTGACAGACATTGCCAATGAACTGAAGCCAAGCCATTGCTCTGCCGAGCTCCATTTAAGGAGACAGATGAGGGAGCATGTTCTGGCCCTTTTCAGCTTGGCGCGCCGGGTGGCTGATTGGTCTGAAAGGGCTCTCCAAGGGAAAAAAACAAACGTGAACAGCAGCCACTCTTAGAGCTTCACACTGGGGACATGCAGCCGGTCATTGGTGTAGAGGAGAAAAGGAAGTAGGCCAAGCAAGAGCAGAGGGAACAAAGAAGGGATAAAGACAGTGATGCTAAATGGGGCATACAATTGTATTCATTCAGGAGGCTAGCTCCAGGCATGTCTGAAACCTTAATAGCTACCCTGAAAACAATCAGGGCAGATCTTGCCCCCAGCGCACAGCCTGAAAAGAGTGGAAGGGGGCAGAGAATAAGAAACTCTCCCCTACCTCAAGAGCACACACTGTGGCAGTGAAGGTACTCCCACAGTCCAAAGTTAGGAGAGTTCTGTGTCTGTAGCAATGTAAATAGTGCTCAGGAACAGGCAGCATTTCTCAGAGTGAAAGAAAAAAAATCAGCTCTGTTTCCACACAAAATATTCTGCAAGAAATTTCAATAGCAAAAGATTTTGGCTGAAAATCATGGCCAGACTACATCTCACATGGTGCACCGTGGCCTGCCCTCCTTGTGAGAGGAGGCAGTGCACTATGGGAGTCCTTGGCCATGATACATCATGGGAGAGAGAGTCGAGTTGGAGAACCCAACCCATAGAGAATGGGGATAGGAGGCAATCACAATACCACTTCCAGGCATCTCTGCAGCAGCAGTTTCAAACCGAAATATTTTTGTTTGCAGGAGTTTGGTTTTTTGGACAAAAAAAATTGTGGGAATTGGACATTGCAGGAAAACAATTTTTAGCGGTTAAACTGCAATTTTCTTTTGAAACAGTTGCGATGGGGAAAAAAATTGGCCATCTCTGGCAAATGGTAGCATTTTATATGCAACTCTTAACATGAGTTTGCTAGGACTCCTGTTGCATAGTAAGAAAGGCCAGTGAATGTGCATGGCAGACAGTACACTGTGTCTTTCCTTTCCCCGCAAGCTTCCCCAACAACTCAAACGGGTTCTGCAGCATACAGTTTGTGCCTTCCCTGCAGAGGGGTCAAAAAACAAGCCAATTTAACCTCACTAGTGCAGCAGCAGTGTACCAGTATTGTTGGTGCCTGCAGAAAGAACAGCAGGATTTGCCACTAACGTATAAAAGGAAGAAGGAAGAACATTTCCTCCTAGCTCAGCCAGTATATTCCAGGTTTGAGCTGTCTGAGACAGGCCCACACAGTGACCCTCTGGAGAGGACAACATGGAAACTGAATTGGTCCCAGGGCTTTTACCAAACTGCTGGTGACTGATCTCAATCTTCTGTCTTTAAAGACTAACTGCTAGGGCATGGTTCATTGCTCCTCTGGAATATCAGAGCCCTCTGACAGATGAGCTACAGATTCTTATTGGGGAACTCCCAGCAGGTGGATAGCTCCTCTGCTTAGTTGACAAATTGTTACAAGCTAAGTGGGCTACCAGGTCATGGTGACCACCACTAGTTTTAATAAATCCCAGAGGGTCCTTTTACTTCCTATTTATCTAGAGGCTTGTACAATGTGAGCTCACATCAACAACATACGAGGAAATGAAATAAAATCCTTGTGCAATTTGTCCAGGAAATACAGGCAGTAACTAAGTGAGGTAACATGGAGACATTATTATAAAGGGCCAAATTCTGCAAGGTGGTGTGCTTGCAAGAGGTGTGGAGCATATTCAGCTCCCATTGAAGTCAGGGGAATTGAGAGACCTTTCAGAATCACTCAGCACTCTGGACCATCAAATCCAACGTCTGCAAGTAACAAGAATACAGGTAGCTGCACCTATTTCAGGAGGCACTTAGCATCTTGCCCCACCAGACACTAAGCTGGAAACCCCTCTCATTATTTGTAACACAATTTATAATGCAATCAGAGGCCCAGCACGTATGCATAGTAGGAGATAAGGACTGAGATTTGGCCCTACCATTAACTAATTTTCCTCGAGGCTGGAAAAAAACTCTAGAAATTTATTACACCAACTGGAGGTCCCAGTTGGGATGAGAGAGATATTTATATTGCATATACAATCCCTGCCTCAAAGTATGTATAGACAAAGGCTGAAATAGGAAACAGGGGCACAGAAAGGAAGTTACTTACCCAAGGTCACCCAGCAGGTCAACTGTAGAAAAGATCCATCTGTAGCCGGGAAAAGAAGCCAGATTTCTCTCTCTGGTATTTATGTGCCCTTGTTACCAGGCATCTCCATCTTTCACGAATTTATCCTCAACACCCTGGGAGGTAGGGAAGTGCCATTACCCCCACTTTACAGATGAGGAATATCTTTCAGAACCTGGGCCAGAGAGACCAAGTGATTTGCTCAAGATCACACAGGGAGTCTGTGGCAGAACAAGGAGTTGAAACCAGGTGCCAAGCTAGCACCCTAACCCTGGCCCATGCTCTCTAAATTTTCTGCATGTTAGTCCCATTTCCCCACCACTTGCTTCTGCCACTAATACCTGCTGAGGCATATAACATCTCAGCTACTTTGGGGGAAAATGTAATTAATTCTGTAACTTTCTGGCACTCGATTGTGAATGAAGCAGCATGAAAATAAGGACTCCCTGCTTAGTATAGCAAACAGAATTCCTGGACAAATATTGACAGAGGTGGTCATTTTTGGGTAGTGCTGCTGCCCAAGGCCAGACTGCAATAGTAAAAGAGTCACGAAGAACTCAAAAAATAAAGTTAAAGCATACAATGGAACATTGTGTGTTCATAAAATGACATGATCCCCTATTCCCCGCTCGCAAGGACTGATGTCACACAGGAATGAACCAGGCTCAAGTCTCCAAGGGAAAATGGCACTTAGTTATGGTCAGCTTAATTTTCATGCTGAACTCACACATCATGCCTTCCCTGGAGACATTTTGTATATATTTGTAAGGCTCATGCCTTGCTCCTCCACTCTATAGGATTATAACATGGGAGCATGGGGTATCATTTACACCAGTGAGAAAAACTACTATTCTGAGTTGGTAGTGACTTGCACCCACTGTTCACTGTTGTCAATTAGATACTCCTCCAGCCCCACATCCGGTGTGCCCAAACACCTCATCAGCATTGATACACCCACAGTGTCCCAGAGAAGATAGAAGATCGAAGATCATCATCATCATCATCCTTACAGAGAACCAAACTGCAGCAAAAGTGAACTGAGTCTGAGAGGTTATTCAGGAATCAGTAGGAATTGAATTCAGATCTCCTGACTCCCAGTCCAGTATCTTAGCTACAAGGCAAACTCCTTCCTACCTGACCTATTCTCCAAGATAGGATTCACCTTTCTGCTTCAGCCAGGCCTTTTGCATGGGAGGCTTGTGGGCATGTGTAAATTCACCCCAAGGACGGACAGAGGTCTCCTAGCTGCAGAGGGGACACCTCTTTCCCACTCAGCACTGCCTGTTTTGGGCGATCCTGGCTTTCTGATAGAAGACAACTTCCCTTTCCATTCCCCTGACAGAGTTTCCACATTGGGGCCCCAAGTCAGAGATTTTGGTCAACAGAAATCCCCAACCCTTTTAGGTCACCAGGACTTCTCCCCACCAGCCCATAGACTAGGAACTCAGCTCTCTCAACACCATTGGGAATCCAGAAAAATTTCTGAGCAGCCTGATTTCAAGTTTATGGTGAACCTGCAGCCTGCGGTTCTTTCCATGTTGTACCTCCCAAGATTGTGGGTGGCTCTCACCTGCAGCCATTAGAGCTAACAATTGGGCTACCAATATTCATGCTTCAGAGAATTAAATTATCACCAGCTTGGGAGTCAGGAGGGAAACTCTTAATGTGGTACAACATTGCACAAACAACTAGGACCCAGGTCTTCAGTTATTTTGGCACCTAACTCAATAGGCTTTCAACAGGAGTTAGGTACCTAAATACCTTCAAGGGTATGGGCCAGTGAATTGTCAAGCAAATTGCTTCTCTCAAGCACTAGCTGCAGACCCATTCCGCAGGCAGCATAGGACACTAGATTCTCTGTTCCTGAATGGTAATTCTTTTGCTCCTATATTAGAGACCACTGACAAGAATTTGAGTCCCCAAGCCTGCTTTCTTTGCTAAGTAATTTGTTCCAGACTTAAATCTGGGACCAAAATTTGAACAAGATAATCAATAGCTACATGAAGGAAATTTTCCTTTCATCATTTCTAACAAGGAGCTTTGGGTTACGTTTCATTAGTTACGGTCAACAAAACATTAAAATAGCAGGAAGCTGAAAGATGCCCAGTACGTCAGCCAGCAATCTGACAGGCTGTTAGAGGATAATCTTTATGAATGGGTGATTAGCTTGGTACAAGCTGTTATTCAATAGCATCATATGCAGTACAATCAGAAAGTTAATACTTGATTTTCTTTATTGACTAACTGCTGCAGGTAGCTTTGCCTGATAATGGATAGATTTAAAAGACGCTTGCAATAAATCATGATGCAGGAACATCTTATCCAGAAAGGTTGAATGATGATTTATTATTGTTTGTACCGCAGAAGCACCTAGGAGCCCCAGTCATGGGCTAGGATCAGACTGCATTAGGTGCTGTACAAAGTGTCAAACCTCTGGGCCAAGTTGCAAGAGATTGTGAAGGTATAAGATACCATCTCTCTGGTAGGAGAGGCCTGCAGCTGGCTGATTAGCCCCAGCCTCTGCACCTCTAAAAGCTTGAACTTCATTAGCTGAGCCTTATAGAGGGCTGCAATATCCTCCAGAAAGCTGAGGGGCCAGGGACAGTGTTCCCAATGGACTGCTCTTGGAGCTACTACAGAGACGAATTGCTGCAGAAACCAAACAGACAGAAGGGAGGCTGTGGAGTCCTGTATTCCTGAGTCACTGAAATGAGAGCCACGACATTTTCGTTACAGGGCTATTGGAGTGAGGGACAGACTTGGGGAAGGAACTACTTTGGCCTGCATAGACTTTTGTGGGAAAAAAAAGTCTACATGGGACTTGGTCCATGATAGAGAAAGGCAATAGACAACCTTCTCTGCCAATGAGCATAACATATATCAGCATAAGCCAGCCTAAACAGAGGGTTGCTCTGTAGGAGTTTCATGAGATGAGCCATGATAGCTGAACTCCACACTGATTTCTAGAGATGGTCCCTCCAGGTCCAGGGTGTGGAGAAAGCTCTCATTACCACCGCCTGTGCAGGCTAAGCCTGTCCACACAGCACCTTCATCAGCAATAGGAGAAAAAGTATCAGGCAGCAAAGTGCTTGTCCTAGTTCAGGCTTACAAGCCTATAATCTTTGCACATAGAGACCCACTTTTTGAAGCCTCAGATGGAAGGTTATCATTTTTACAGATGGAAAAAATCTGAAACACAGAAGGCAGAGTGACTTGTTCAAGATCACACTGAAGGTCTATCTATGGCACTTGTGCCCCCCTCCATTATCATAATATCTGAGTCCCTCACAATCTTTAATGCATTTATCCTCACATCCTACCTCACTCTTGTCAGTGCTATTATCCCCATTTTATAGATGGGGAACTGAAGCACAGAAAGTTTTAAAGGACTTTAGGTGCCGAAAGATTGAAAAATCCTACTAGGTGCTGATCTTCATCTTTAGGCACCTAACGACCTCAAAAGCTGGCCTTAAAATGCTGAAGGTTGCACAGGACATCTGTAGTAGACAGGGACCTCAACCCAGAGTTCTGAGTCCAGGCTAGCATACTAACCACCAATAGCAGTATCCAATTCTACCAAGACCCTCTGATCAGACCATTAGACTATACTTCCTCCCTTGGGGAGATGGACAGATTGTGGCACTAAACTTCTATATTTATTCTTTAGCTTGGCATTGAATATTGCACCAGAAAGGATCAGAGACACTGGGCTAGAGCATCCACATTGTTTTCTAGCTACATAAAGGACACATATGTGGAGAATAATAGGTGTCTCAGCCTCATCATTTAGAAACACCTACTCCCTGCCAGCTTATTGTCTGCAGTTACAGTAATCTGCTGCAGCTGCTCCACCTCCACCAAGAAAGGAACTGCGGCTTGATTATCAGAGGTGCTGAGCACCCAAAACCCCATCTTAAAGCAATGAGAGCTGAGCAAATCTAGGCTCTGCCTCTGGGTGTCCCCGATTCTCAGGTGAGCTAAGCAGGCACCATCAATATGCTTGCATAATTTTAGGTCATTTTCACACTACCTGATAAATCCTCAACTGGTGTGAATCGATATCACTCCTCTGAAGTCTAAGGAGCTACACCAGTTTAGAATCCAGCCCCATAGACTGAGCCAGTGCACAAGATGCAGGGACAATCAGTAATGGAACTGAAAGATGTGTCCAACTATCCGAAAAGTGTCACGTAGTTTTTCATGACAATAATCCATGCCTCTGACTCCCTGTTAGTGCCCACATCTCGAGAGCCCACTAAATCCTACTTGTTTTATTGTATTTGGTATGTTATATGGAATGGATGCTTTCCATGAGATGTCTCTAAACTCCTTAATGAAGTGACATGTGATCCAAACTCAAGGGAACTCCTGCTTCAAGCACAATTACGATATAGTCCCATTACAAATCTTAAACTAATTTAAGATTCTTCTCTCACCCCAGTTCCCTGACACTATAGCAGGGCCTAGTCCACTTACTAAATATAATCAGTTTCGATAGTTCTCAGACCTCTGACATGCCAGTAATCTCTGCACGAGTGAGAGAAGAGATTTGGTGATGAACTGCCAGCGGCAGAATTAGCTCAAGGGTGAAACAGACATTCTGGACTGTGATACCAGTGGCCTCTATATCAAAGGAAACAAAGCACCAGACCGCCCTTTTTTGTGCAGCACAGAGGTGGCAAGGAATGTCTCTAGCTACTCCAAGTCTGCTTGTAAGAGGGTGCCAGGTTTCTGACCTGTACAACAATACTGCTAGGAGGCAGGTTTGATGGATCCTGACCTTTGTCAGTGCACAGATGCTTTGGCAGAGCTTGGAATAAAAATCCAGATTCTCTAAATCCCAGCCTAGTGCCCTAATTACAAACCATCCTTCCTCCCATGATAATCAATTTGGGCCTGGGGTGGATTTAAATGCACTGAAACAGAGATGAAAGGTTCCATGTAACATTACACCTAGTCCCGTGAGTCATGCAAGCCACTGTACATTTTTTTTTTTTTTACTCAGGTTATCAGAATAAGAAAAAATATACTGTCCTATTCTTCGTGATTTTTAGCTTATCTACAATTGTAGTCTGTAACTGAGTGCCCTACCTGTTTTACGCTATTATTCTTTCCATTCTTTTTGGTTTCTTCCATTTTGGAGCAATGAAGCTTCCAGCTGTCCCATGATTACACCTTAGCCAGTTGCATTAACATCTCAGTTGGAGCTTTTTCAAAAATCAAAAAATGAAAAATCAGAACTTCACATCTGTAGCACACACTGCCATACATCGAAGAACTTCAGCAAATGTTTTATGAGGTCTGCTCAAGCTACCGTGCAAACATTTTCAGAAAGGCCTCACTGAATTTCCTATTGTAAAGGCTGAACCAGCAACAATGAAGTGAACCCTACATTTCATTTTTATTCCACCAGCCATTAAGAATAGTTTACAGCAGCGAATGCTCTTGGAAGTTGTGATGAATTGGGGAGGGCAAGAAAGGTGGCTAAGGTACTGGAGAGGGATTTGGGTTTAATGTAGGCAGAGCCAGAATTACATTCTATGTGACTTCTTGCAAATCACTTTGAGCCAGATTGTCAGGTGAGTGCAGCACATTGGGTAGTAGAGTTCTTCTGAAAAATCTGTGAATAAGTGTCACAAGGGGGAACTACTGAGTGATGAGCTCTTTTGAAAAAATCTGGCATTGATGGTGAGTATTGAACACTTGAAAGTCTTGCCATGGGTTCTTTGAGGATCTGGCCCCTAATCTCTTGCTTTAGAACTGGGGGAAATCAAGTCAGAAAGTTGGGATAACATTTTCCCTGTGAGATAGGGAAGATTCATAAATATTAATATTTATGAATCTTCCCTAAGTCACTCAGACTAGAGTGACAAATTTGTGGGAATAGGAAGGAAAGGTACAATTTGTCCACTATTCTTCCTCCAGAGTTTATACCTCAAGGCAGTAGCGCAATAGGCTCAGTATTTGTACAGATGTCTATTTCACTGCTTTGTACAGTATGGGCCTGATTTATGTACAATTTAGACATGAACATGTGCAATTCCTAGCATAAATGTGCAACTGCTTCGAGTTAGCCACTTCATGTGCAAATGCATGTGCATAATTGTGGCAATTTGATATACAAATGAGGCATGCAACTTCACATACATTGTGTGCCTCTAATGTATGGCAATGTGCATCAGAATTGAATACACCCAATGTATTCTAAAAAAGACAAAGGGTGGGGAAAAAAACGTGTTTACAGACTGAAAATGCAAAGCAAAAAATCAGAGCAAGTCTTTGAACCCTTCACTCAGATTATTTGACCTATGAGACCACCAGCACACTATGAATTTTTAATACTTTAACCATCAGAATAAAAGCCATTATGAAGCACCAAAAAATGGAGCTTTTTGCATTACCTCATTTCACAGCATCCTCAAGAATCTATCTCCTAATGTAATTGCCTGTCATATTGTAATAGCAAATTCAATTAAATTTGCCCGGTTTTAAATGGGTCTCAGATTTTATCAAGAAGTTGCATGATGCATAAAAACGTGTTTTTAATACATAGAGATATACACAAAATACAGACACATCTACACACTTCATCTAAATAAAGATATAGAAGAGAACTCTGTGTAAACTTAACATTTACATCAGTTGTAAACCACAGTATCTGACCTCAATATTAGAGAGATCAGGGTTATTTCCTATTGCAAACAGGGGGGAAAAAAAGTGCTAGCTCAAATCCCATTATGTAGTAACGGTTGTCAAATATTACCTTTTCAATGAGGTTCATTATGCGTGCGCGCATGCAAAGGAGTGTATATTCATATATGTCATTCTCTCACTTTCAATATACATCAGCCCCTGGACTTTAAACACCTTTATCAATGTAAATTTACCTTCAAGGTTGGCAAGTGAATGCATGGTTTTTCCCCTAAATGAAAGCATTAACAAATACACGATCACACCAGAGGCTTTGATGAGAGGCAACAGCAAGCATAAATAATAAAAAGAGTCACACAAACACCCAAGTCCATTAATTTATGGTGGTGCATGCAACTTTTCCTTTTAAAATGCTTATCTAATCAATACAGCTAGATTTTTAAAATGACAATCTTGAGATAATGCCAAGAAAGTCACTTTGACATCTGTCAAACAGAAATGGCTATGAACATGGTAAATTATTACAGTCCAGGTCTTTATGGTCACAAAACTAAAATAGGAACATGAATCCATATGGGACAGAAACTAGAAGATAAAGTATCACTGCATCCTAATCCAGGGGGTCCATTTTATTCCTACCCGTGATGGGTTGGGTTACAGAAACCCCCTTGGGAACTGCCACATGATGTGCCAAGACTACTTCTGCCCCCTGCTTTCCTGCCGTGGCAGCTTAGGACTCTGGCACGCTGTCTTGTTGAGCCAGACACACCTGTCCGCGCCAACACCGACCCAAGGTCTGAACCACGTGCCCCAAAGCTACAGACTTAACTGAAAACAGCTTACAGAAGTGTTCCTGTTTTTAAACACTCAGATGTCCAACTCCCAATGGAGTCCAAACCCCAAATAAATTCATTTTACCCTGTATAAGCTTGTTTGCCCTCTAACATTGATAGAGATGCACAGCTGTTTGCACCCCTTCCCCAGGTATTAATACATACTCTGGGTTAATTAAGTAAAAAGTGATTTTATTAAGTAGAAAAAGTAGAATTTAAGTGGTTCCAAGTAGTAACAAACAGAACAAAGTGAATTACCAAGTGAAATAAAACAAAACATGCAAATCTAAGCCCAATACAGAAATACAACCAAGCAGAAGTAAAATTTTACCCTGAAAAAAATGTTTCAAGTCTTTCACAGACTGGATGCCTTCCTAGTCTGAGCACAGTCATTTCCCCTGGTACAGCCCTTGTTTCAGCTTAGGTGGTAGCTAGGGGATTCCTCATGATGGCTGCCCCCTTTGTTTTGTTTCATCCATTTATATATTTTTTGCACAAGATGGGAATCCTTTGTCCCTCTCTGGGTTTCTACCCCCTCCTTCTCAATGGAAAAGGACCAGGTTAAAAAGGAATTTCAGTTCAGGTGACATGATCACATGTCACTGTAAGACTTCATTACCCACTTGCCAGCACACACATATACAGGGAAACTTACAAGTAAAACAGAGCCATCTGCAAACAATTGTCCTGGTTAATGGGAGTTATTAAAACTTCAAACCACCATTAATGGCCCACACTTTGCATAATTACAATAGGCCCACCAAGTTATATTTTACATTTCTAGTTTCAGATACAAGAGTGGTACATTTATACAAATAGAATAACCGCACTCAGTAGATTATAAGCTTTGTAATATCTTACAAGAGACTTTTTATTTCAGTTGCATTCTATTTAAACTCATTAGCATATTTTTATAAAATTATATAGAGTGCAACATCACACACACACACCCTGATAATGGTCACCTGCTGCTGAGCCAACTAAGAAATAATGTAGTCTGCTGACTGACTTCTGATTGCTTTGCTGTACTAACTCTGATGTAGCTTTTCAAAGGGATTGTGGAATTCTCCAGTAGACCCTTGATGAAATAAGCAAACAGAGGCTAAGTGGCCAGTTTGTAATGACATTCAACACTAAGCCAGCTTCATGGAGTTTTGGACATCAGTATAACGTGTTCCATGGCTGTGTCTTGCATGTGCCTGTATCTAGAGCTGGTTGGAAAATGGGCTTGTTTTACACAGAAAATGTCTATGAAAATTAAGTTGTTTTTGCCCAAATTACAAAAAAGGTAATTAAAAATGCTTCATATTTTCAGTTTTCAGAAACTAAAAGTGAAGCATTTCAGCAGAACACAAACAAACTGAAAAATTTCCATTTCAGAGTGTCAAAAACAGGGCCGGCTCTACTGTTTTTGCCGCCCCAAGCAGCATGCCGAATTGCCGCCACGGACAGCAGGGGCAGTCCATGTGCCATCAGGGCAGCTTGCATGTTTCCGCAGCAGCGGCAATTCGGCAGCAGCTTCAATGTCCAGCTGTCCGTGGCGGACAGCTTCTGTCTTCTGGCTGAATACAGAAGCTGCTGCCAAATTGCTGCCACCGCCGAAATATGCGTGCCGCCCTAACAACTGCCCTGCCATCTGCAGTGGCAATTCGGCGCACTGCTTGGGGGCAAACACACACATACACTGCCGACCCTTGCAGATTGCCGCCCCAAGCACCTGCTTGGAATGCTGGTGCCTGGAGCCAGCCCTGGTCAAAAAACCTTATTTTCTGACAAAGACTCGTGGAACATTTTCAACCAGCCCTACTTAGATGACTGAAGAGCTCACTTCTCTAGATGTCCTTGTTCTCCTGCCACTATAAACAGGATCTCTTAAAAAAAAATTCTAGGGGAATATCTCCCCACTGCAGTAAAAGACCTATAGCATGGAAGTGCCTGGCCCAGGTCAGCTGACTTGGGCTCGTGAGGCTATAAAAATGCAGGGTAGACATTTGGGCTCAGGCTGGAGCACAGGCTCTGAGACCCTGCAAGATGGAAAGGTCATCTGACCCAGGCTCTGAGATTCTGTGCTGTGGATTTTAATCTCAGCATAGATACCCAGTGGGATACTCAGTCTTACTCAGCAAGATACAGGTGGTAGAAACAAGCCTAGAATGATTAGCTACTTATTTAGGGTCACAGTAGAACATCTAGCCTTGCACCAGTAGTAGACCAAGAAATGATTTTTTACTCTGAATCCCAATTCATTTCTTGATTCCCTGCATTGCTTCAGGAATAGTAGCCTACTACTGGTCTGTAACAGTAGCAGATTTCATCTGCTGTGGATGCACTAAAAGGGAGGAGAGTGAATTTAAAGCTTTGCTCATTCTCAAGCACTGCCCTTGCCCACTGGTACAGGAAGGGAGTAGCATTCCTATAGGAGGGAGTGCCTTACCCTTTTCCCTGAACTGACACATAAAAGAGACAGGATGGAAATATACTCTAGTGGGTTAAAGCAGCAAACTGAGCAGAAGATCTGGGTTCTAATTCCTGCTTTGCCACAGAGTCACTGCAGCGGACAATTCACTGAACCTAATTTTCCTCCTGTGTACAATGGGGACACTACCCAAGTCTCAGAAGCCTGGTGAGATTTAACTCAGGGCAAGGGCTGTCCTTTTCTTCTATGTTTAGACGTGGCCCATGACTAGAGTTCATAGGTGTTACAGTAATGCAAATAATCAACATCACTTACAAGGAGATCCTCATGCAGAAAGTGCTAATAGAACGTAACTAATCATCTATTACACATAGACAAATCTGGGTAGATATAGAATGACTTTCATTCTCAAACCCGTGTCTGAGTGTTTCAGAGTCAGCGGCTCCTCTGGGCTCTCCTTAGATGACTTTTCTAGCTGAGCGATTACACTTCACCTATATAAACATGCTCTGCAGCTATAAAACATGAATTTTTTACTGCAAGAATGAGTCATCTTCAGAGCTGCAGAAAGAAGCAGTCACGCAACACACCAGAGAACCACTTAATCGAGGTAAAAAGAACAGGAGTACTTGTGGCACCTTAGAGACTAACACATTTAAGCATAAGGTTTCATGAGCTACAGCACGGCTGCTACTCTGAAACTTGTCATTAATCCAAGTAGTCCCAGTGCACTTCACTGGTTATTAAAGTGAGACATTTGGAGGGATGAGTGCATTACGCCTGTCATAGGCCAACTCTTATCTTAGTCAATGGGGGAAAAATAGACAAGAGGATCATTGATTTTCTTCCCACTTTCCTGGCACCTCTTTTGCCCATCTCAGAGGATTGTATTTCAGAGGTGCTGAGCATCTGCAATTTCCACTGACTTCAATATTCTGAGCTCACTTGCTTTGCCAACATTAAGACACAACTCCTGACCTATCAGCAATGTATACAGTCCTCATCACTGCTGTATCAAGGCACCTCACGATCACTATTGGATTTTTGGCCTTCCAGCACCCCTGTGAAGTGGAGAAGTATTTGCATTGCACGGATGGTACATTTAGAATGACAATTACGCATCAAGGCAGCAAGCAGAAATATGGCTGTTCCCCCTCCTCCATTCATGCTTATTAAGTTCTTGGTTTCAATCTCCACCGTGAATAGTACTCAGGATGATCTAGTGCAGTAATATTCAGCGTTCAGAGGACAACATCAGGGACGCAGGCCAAATACTGCACTACAGAACAAACTGAGCAAGGAAGCTATTAGAACAAGGGACCATATTGCCATAATTTTTCACCAGACTATCCAGCACTCCCTACTTAACATCATAGTTGCACTGTCTAAAGAAAAATAAAAGGCAAGAGCATAACTTACTGTCCACTGCTGAGCCAGGGAGTAAAGAGGAATCAAGACCCTTCTGCATGCACCACCATGCATATGACCCTGAGATCCTGCTCGGAGCAGGAGATGAGAGCAAACTCACTAGGGCTGTAGCTTCCCAACACCTGTCCAGGTGAGGTGGGGAAGGGAGAGCAAGATCAAGGGAAGAATTGACTCCTGGAGTGGCTCAGCCATGCATTCCTTCTTACATCTGGCCCTAAATAAGAATCCCCCATATGGGTATAATTGCATCCTGTGCACACGACACAGCAGTAAGGTTTAGGGACCAAGATAGGCTTATCCCTAGGCTAATGCAGAGGTTATCCCTTCTCTGGATTACGCTAGACAAGAACAATAATATATTCAATAAGCAGGTGTTACTCTTGTAATCCTCCAGCCTGAAATTAAAGGCAATGATTCTTTGGGAACACCCACCAGAGCAGCTCCAAATTGAGAACTCATTTCAGTGGGAGGGGAACTAGGTCCCTTCTCGGACACATGTGACCTTTTATCTTTCTTCTGGATATTTTGATGATGGGCACACTAAATGGAAGAGGGCCAATTCTCATTTATGCTTATGGTCCCTTTGGATCATACAGGAGCCTTGAAGGAGATAGAAGGGTAAATTTAAAGCCCTCACATTACTACAGCCATGTGAAGAGGCCTTAATGCAAGTGAGAATCAGCTGCAGTCAGCAACTGATGCTCTCTCTTTGTAATGCCTTGGTACTCTGCTACTTTCCTTGAAGAGTGTCTTTTTTATTACACATACAGGCTCTTCTAAAAAGTGTTAAGAGGAAGGATGGTCTTGCAGTTAAAGCACTAGACTGGGACTCAGATGATGTGCATTTAGTTCCCAGCTCTGCCACAGACCTAGGGCAAGTTATTTAATCCTTGTGTCCCAGTCCCCCCGCCCCCCAATCTGAAGTAAGGATAAATTGTCTGTCTTGTCTATTTAGATGGCAAGTGTAATTCACTGGTGAGTGCGCGCTATGGGTTCCCAGCTGTGCCAGTCCACAGAGGATAGAAGTTATTACAGCCACTGGCTAGAGGCTTAGCTCTTCAGCTCAAGCTGTTAAAAGTATGAATATATATATATATTTTTAATTCTGGAGATCCCTGCTTTGTCAGCTAAGAGGAGAGTGGTCATAACAGCTCAGGCCAAAGACTATTTCACTAAGTATAACTCCATCACATAGCACAATGAGAACCTGCTCTTAGCTGGTCTGCTCAGAGCTACAGCAAACTAATTATGAGGCTACAGTAACCTGGCACAGTGGGACTAGTTCTTCATGTACCAGAACTGGGGTCATGGCAGTGTAAATATGAGCTTCACATGTACAGTGCAGATCAGTGTATGCCTTGACCTCAGCTGAGCACCTGGCCCAAGGACTTCAGGATCAAGCCCAGTTGTGACTTTCATATAAACGGTGTCCCAGGATGCTTTACAGAGTTAAATACAATTACAGGATCAGCAGGTATATATTTGTGCTGGGGGAAAATGTAATTGACAACATTAATCCAAATTAACAGTAGCGTACAATTTGGCAGACCTGCAACGTCAAAAAAGTTAGAATATAAAACTGGCTTTAGTGCCACAATAAGCATTGTTCAAGGGAACACAGCAAATGACATGTCCTTTCAATTTGATTGTAAATAGCACTTCACATTAAAAGTGACTACAGAAGCATCTTTTTAAACACTAATTGATTTATGGCAGCCTGACTCAAACTGCAGCTGATCCTGCTGTCCCAGGAAATTTCATGAAACTGTTTTTAGTTCATGTTTTTTTTTTTTTAATTAGATTTTTTTTCAAGCTAGTAAAATTGAATCTCCTAGGACACATTTTATGTATCTCAGGAGAAATTTTTCCTCTAAGCTCACATCAATCCAATAAACAATCTTCTCTTTAAAAGCTCTTGCTCATAGGCCACTTGAATTGAAACCAAAGGAGAAGCCTCCAAGACCAGAATTACATGCAATTTTTTTGGTCCTCGTCTCACTCCCCAAACACAGGAGGTAACCCTCAGAATAAAATATTGGCCAGCTGTAGATTCACTTGACGTTTTAAGCCTCTCAGGCAAACATTGTAATTTCCTGAGTTTGTCTAAGCAAACCTAGCAAGGATTGCTTAGCAAAGTTTGACTCTCTTGTAAATAACGATTAGGGCTGTGAGAGCTTAGGTTCTTCATGCAAGGCTACATGAAGGAAATGTAGTTCTCTTCCTCTTGGAACAAGGTATTAAGTTGTTATTCTGGAAAGAGATTGAGCCATACAATACATGCAATTGACAGCAATGACCATTCTAGAGCTTACTGAAAGTTCTTTAAGTAGTTCATGTGATACAGTGGTGGCAGGATTGATTTAGGCATCGATCCAGGAAAGCACTTGAGCACATGCTTAAATTCATCCTGATTTAGGAAATCATTTAAGGCAATGCTTATGTTCCTTTGACTTCAGTAGCACTTACCATGGTTAAAATTAAACACGTTCTCAAGTACTTTGATGAAACAGGGTCTTAAAGGAGGACAAACGCCCTATGAGAGTACTACTTCCATTTCAACAGTAAACAAATATACAGCACAATTACAGTGACTACATTTGCAATTCTAAATCTACTAGTTTCTTCACAGCAGCAAAATTATGCTCCCCCAATTTATTAATGCTGACAGATCTCTTTTGGAAAGCAATTTATTCTACCAGGTATGCAACAAGGTTTGGCAGAGAGAAAAAACACCACGTCACTGCTTTTCAGTCATGCATATAGAGGTGAAATTGGAGCATAAAGCTGAATGGTGCCATATCCACCAGGTTCCACGTCATATTCTGAGGCTAAAGAATATCATTACCTCTTGACGCCTGTGACAACATCCCATTCTGAATAGGAATTACCTCTCCCATGTGAATGTTTGCATCCAGAAGATGGCAAATCAGACTCACGATCCCCCATTAAGAATTTGTAGGCTGTAGTTATTATTGCTAGAGACATGTTTATTTGTCAAATGAGATGCAGCAATAAGTAAAATAAGGAATGGCAAGTGTTTGATAATTACATAATGTCTTTTCTTCCATTGATCCCAAGTGGGAGCATGATCCCACAAATGCTTCTATGCATGTTGAACTTCACTGTCATGAATAGTCAAAATGAAGCTCTTAGAAATCAATGGGACTACCAAACATAAGTGTTGGCAGGATTGAGGCCTAGGATAGCAAATACATGAAACACTCAGTATTTGCTTCATTATTTTGTTTAGGGTGAAACCCAGCCTTAAACCGAGGGACCTGCAATTCAGCAAGAAAATTTTTTTTCAAGATTCTTCACTAAAATGTTTGAAAGTTTTACTGGTTGAAGAAAAACTAGCAAATTATGAAAAATGTTTATTTCTTTTAAGTTTATGTTCAAATGTTTTTGCAAACTGTGTTTAATTTTGAACATTCAAAATTCAGCCAGCAGTAAATTACCATTTGCAGGATAAAAATGGATTGAGTCAATGCTCTCCTGGAGTATTAACAATAGCTGATCAAGCTAAACCATATAGGTATAAGCTAGTGAAAACGGCTTTGTTGGCCACACAGTTATGTCTATTTTTTGCCATTTTCAGGTTTTTATACCAATCTGACTAGTTACAAAAAATTTGTCTTTTCAAAATATTTTTCATGCAAAAAAAACAATCGTTTTCCGACCAGTTCTAATATTAGCCACTCTATAAAGTCCTTACCTAACAAGAGAATAAACACTAAAGGAAAAGATATTCAGTAGGACACGCAAGGAAGGGCCAAATCTCTCACACAAGAGGAGCTAGAAAGGAAATAGTAACTGGGATTGAGTGCACTGGATATAAATGTACATCTTCTGATCTTGTGTACAAGAAACTAAGGCTAAGATTGTGACTTTTACTAAAAATATCCATGATAAAATGAGGAGCCGCCAGGGGTGCTGCCACCTGCTGGCAGGGGACCCTATAGCTCCTAGCTGGGCTATCTGAAGTCATGGAGGTCTTTGGAAGTTATGGAATCAGTGATTTCTGTAACCTGTGACTATGCCACAGCCTTACTTGTGACATCCAGTATTGATTCTAGTGGGAGGTAGTGGCACACACACTAGCCACATCCTTATGAAATGTTTAATTGTTTTTGCTTTACAATCTAAAACAATGTCCAAAGGCAAATCTGCAGCTGAAGCAAATCAGTGTAGCATCAGTGATGGCAGCCGCCTTTTACTGGGTGGAATCATTGACAGTTTTGTGCCATGATGAAGATCCTCTGCAGCTTGAGCTATCATAGGAATGGAAGCATCAGTTCCTTGGACACAAGATCCAAGCAAGAGTGTCTCAGCTTCCCTTCCAGTCCCTCTCACTTGCCATCACTGATGTACATCAGCTGTGGATTTAGCCCTATAGATTCAGATCCTAATCTATGTTCTGGCTTCTGAAGCTATTTTACAAAATGAGATTTAATTCTCATTTAATTTCCACAGTAATTCCTGTGTCCCAAACATTTTTGGGACCTCTCCTACTGTTCTCTTATGCATTCTGTGTTATATTATGAATTATGCATATTATTGAAGGTAACACTTTATATGGATCCTTCAGGTATTACATCCACTTCCTTTAGACAATGGAATAATTTATTAACATTTTATCTCCTAGCCTGACCACGATATGTAGTTTACAGTGTTTCTCTGGGGTTAGGCTTGGTGAGGGAAGAGAACTAGCTGCTGCTAGTCATTCAGATATACTCTTTTCCATACAAGGCTACTGTGTATGTTTCCATGAGGAAGGCAACAAAATTTGCTTAGCTCTACTGTAATAAACATGGCTGAGAACCACCAAGATCGGGGTCTCATTGTGTTAAGCACTGTGCAGACAGAGCAGTAGAGCATCCTTGCTGCAAACAGCTTACAATCAAACTAGCCAGGACAAAGGGTTGAGGGAAGGAGCATAACAAAAGCAGAGTGAAAAGCAGAACGCAGAAACAGCCAAAAAATGAACAAAAAACGGTAAACAGGTGTTTTAGAACCTTAAAAAAAAAAAAAAAAAAAAAAGACTAGTTTCCTTTTTATCAAACAACCATCATTAACTAAGGACCTTTACGCCAGCCAGAGTGGCCATGGTTGATAGTGTCACACTAGGTATTGTGTTGTGAAGTTCCCAGGTCTGGCTCATTCCTGAGAATTCACAAATCTGAAGTGGCCCTAAGAGTGGAGCTAGGTCAGGTCACGGCATGGCATGCACCACTTCATGCATCAATGGAGACAGAGCATAGTGCGCTGGGTGTTTCATTTGTAGGAACAGGCCAAAGTACAAGTCGGATGGGAGAAGGTTCTCTGTGCATCTGCTTTGCCCTTCCTTATTTCATAATGCACAACCCATGCCACATACAACGTGGTCTACTAGGTCAGGCATTAGAGGGAGAGTTGGAAGACCTGGGTCTGTCCCTTGATTCTAAGTGCTCTGTTCCTGCATTTGGCATACATACAGGCTACAAAGGGAAACATCTGTGTGCTCCTCTTCTTGGGGCAGCTGAGAGCCAGCCCAGCTCCCAGTATAAGCACCATTCAGGTTCCACAGGGTCCTGGACAGCTGGGAATAGTCATAGCGATTACATTCCAGCTGCACCCACCCCCCTCCATGTCACAGTCCCTGCAAAACAATCCCAATCCAGTAATGTTTTTCAGGAACTGGTCCTGCCCAAAGTACAACCCTTTCCTACCATCAGACTGCAGCAGAATGGAATTACATTAGCACAAAACAGGCATAAAGTAGAGGGTAATCAAGTCCATTGACTAGCACAGCTATAGAAATGATGGATGCTTCAATAGAAGTCCATATGGGCCCAAACCCACTGCCCTCAGATCTAGTATATTTGCATATTGGATTTATAATAAAAAAAGCAGATATTCAGGAAAGTGCTGACATTTACTCCACTGTCTGACACTGTCTTGGCAGGATTTTTTAATAGGTTATAGATTATCTTTTACATCTTCCTGGGGGTGCCCCATTTCTGTGGAGAGGATATATTCATCCATCTTAATGATCAGCCTCAAAGTGCTTTGCGGTATGAAAGAAAATTCAATCATTTACATTAAGGCCGGGCCACCTGCAGTGTGAAATACAAGGCTTGAGTCATATACAAGAAAAGGGTCTCAGGAAGGAAAATGGTTAGTGTAGGAAATAAGGGAGAGGATTTTCAAAGACACCTAGACAAATTAGGAGAGCAAGTCCCCAAGTCACTTAAGTGACTCTGAAAAAAAAAGTCGTCATAATCTTTGGAGAGAAAGGTAGATCCCATGGTTAAAGTGTGAGTCTAGCACTGGGGAAAACCAAGGTTCAATTTCTTCCTGCATAATCTTAAACAAGATCATTTAATCCCTGTGCATTAGTTCACTCTCTGTAAAATTTGGAGCTAGTTGTCTTCCCCTACCTCATGAAAGATAAATACATTAGAGACAGATGCTTAGACACTGGGGGCCAGTTAAGATTCATGTAGATCATTAAAAGCACAGATATATCTAAACAACTCCATGCTCTGAGAGTCCCTAAACCTCTGACTGTTAGAAGCTGGGACAACAGGGATTGGATCACTCAAATAGCCCTGTTCTGTTCACTCCCTATGAAACATTTGGCACTGGCCAGCGTCAGAAGACAAGACACTGGGGTAGGTGAACCCCTGGTCTGACGCAGTATGGCCATTCTTGTATTCTATGAATGGAATTTTCAGAAGGGCTCTGTGCCCACAACCAGGGCCAGATTTTTGGAATATCTAAATCAAGGCCCTTACTGAGGTGCCTAAATTGGAGCTGTGCTTAGCCCACATGGAATAGATATTCAGAGGGGTGTGCACCTTTATTGGAGGGGGAGAGAAAAATCACATGCACATTCTTCCATTAATAAAGCAGAAGCCACTCGCCTATTTTAAGGGGCACTGCACAGAAAATTTACCATGTCATACTGCAAGACTAATGGGTATGTGAAATTTTCATATAAAAAGGAGTTTAACAAAAGGTAATGCATGATTTACGTACTTGTTCCCTGCCCCTCCAGTGATAGTACCAGGAGAAGCAATTCACATATCGTAACAAGTCATTTCTTAAGGACACAGACATGTGATACTTTATTTCCCCCACTTAGTCAGCTGTTTACCTCTGCAGCCTCAGCTCCTCATAAATTTTAGATACTCCACAGTTCCCCTTTGGTGCTCTTTGTCTCTGCATGAAGGGACTAAGGGGCGGGGAGGGGGGGAGAATAGGATAGTTGTTGTTGGTGTCACTAAGCATAACCCTAAGTAACTCGGGAGGGTGGAAGGCCACAAGGGTATGGAGCCTTCCTGGTTTTAGGCCTCAGCAGACAAGAGCCCCTCCATGTCTGAACTTTAATCGACCTAAAAGGCCAGGTGTAACAGCCGTTATCAGTTGCAACAGTTCTAACTGGTCTAAAGCAGAAATAATGAGGCCTGTGCACATTTAGCAGAAGGACAAGATAACTTGCAGAAGGAAAGCTTACTAACGAGCTGCCACGGCCAAGATTACTTAATGCACCTGCGCTTACGTAACTGCTACAGGGGGAAGAAGGAGGAGGGGGAGAAAGAAGAAAGAGAAAAAAAAAAAACTTATAAAAAGGGAAAAGCCGCTTGTGTAGGGTGCTTGATTTGAGGCGTCAGTCTCCCTGCACCACTTTGAGATCTCAAATAAAAACTTTGCTTTCTTCTCCACCCTGGTGTGTGTTCATTGGCGTTACGCACTCTGGGCAACGAACCACTGTTGCTTGCCTCGGGCACCCTCTGTGCCTGCAACAGTTTTGGCGTCCCTGGGGGGGCTCGAGGCTAAAATCAACCTTGCCTGGACCCCTCTTGGTGGCCGACGGATCGCGGCAATGACCGACGCCCAGTGCACACCGATGACTTCACCGGGGGCCTTGGCGGAGACGCGGTGTGAGCAACCCCAGAGGGCACAACGGTGCAACACGCTCGAGTACTGGAGAAGCAGTTGCGGGCGACGGTGAGGAACCGGTCCCTTGGATAAGGTAGGAACAGCCCAGTTGTCTGGACTTTGTCTGTTAGGACCTGGGGACACTCAGTGTCTTCCTGCAGCATGGGGCAGGGACAGAGTAAAGTGGGGATGGCATGGTGTACGCCCCTAGAATGCATTCTAGAAAACTGGAAGGTGTTTGGATCGGATCCGATGACCAAAAGTAGGTTACAAAAGTTCTGTACAGTACACTGGCCTCAATATCAACTAGAGGACCAGAAAAGGTGGCCACCGGAAGGATCACTTAATTATAACACGATCCTTCAATTACTCCTGTTTTGTCAGCGAACGGGTAGCTTCTGAGGCTGTTTGTATGGAGATCTTTTGTAAAAATCCCTCACTGTAGCTCCTGTTCTTCCCCCTGTCTGGTGGAGTGCAAGGATTCAAAAGCAGGTGAGGGATAGTGCAGGGACAAAGGAGGGACCTGTCTAGAAAGGGGAAACCTTATGTCCTAGTGCACTCTCTCCCTGTTGTAGCTAAAAAGCAAGATTAGATGCAGAAGGGTACTGGGGGCCAGTGTGAGTGACTGTTACCGGAAGACGCCCAGAGTACCCTGTGAAGCAAAAGCTCATGACCAGGACTACTCTAACGCAAGCCCGGTAACTAGTGGATCTTTAGGAGGTCCGACCCATGGTGTACCATTCTTCCCTTCCCCTTTCCTCTTCCGTGTGGGATCTGACAGTCTGATCATCTCACTGGACTTGCAATCAGAGTAAGCGGCGCCTTTCTCCATGAGACTAGCCGACGCTCTTTGCTGAAGGGAGGTTAGGAGGGGTCGTGGCCATCCTCGTTAGCCTCTCCTGTGAGTGTTACCCGTAGGGAAAAATCCTTAGTTTATGCAGCGGCTAGCGTGACAGGGCACCCTCCCCTGTGTTGAAGTGGAAATGGTGGGGGTACAGTCTAACCACTCACTCCACCCCCTAAGTACCCCTGCATATTACATGTACGTACATTATGCGTTCATCAACCTGCAGGTATTCAGAGAATGAACCGCGGAAATCCATCTAACAATGCCCACTAGAAGGTACTTCAATCTAACAGCCTAACATCTTAGAGGAGCATTTAGTCACCAAAAACCTTGACACGCAGTGAACAAATTTGTCTATTGAGGAAAGGAATGGGTTAATTTTAAATTCAGCTTGGCCAAGAGATAAAAAGAAGTTGCTCTGCGTTCTTCAAGTCAAGAATCAACGCAGACTATGCTAAGTACAAAAGAAAACTGCTAGGCCCCAGCTGGCTGTTGGAAAAAGGGAAAATTACAGAGGTGAACCAAGGCATACAAGTTAACAGAACTGAGATTACATTTGCAAAGCTTAAACTGTCCAGTAAGATCCAACAGTGTGACTTTGTGACCCAGAGCAGGTGTAGCTTTGGGCTACCAATCAGCCCCGCAGCCGACCTGGACTGCCTCTGAAAGAGACTCTGCAGGAGATTCCAGGTGTAGAGAACAGCCCTCTCAAGAAGCAGAAGCATGTTGGAAATTCTGGACAAGCTGTACACAGGATTATCTCCGTCCACCTCTCCCCCTTCTCTGAACATTATACACAGAAGTGGCGTCTGGACGTACGTGTTGAGAATATGAAAGGGCTTGGGCATTAATGTTTTCTCTGAGTGATGTGGTGAGTGTTCCCACACTCTTCCGTGGTTGCTTTATTATTTTATAAAATGGAGCTTTAAATTTCAGTTATATGGTCTACAATATGTGTTTTCTTTATTCTTCCCAATGATCCTGTAGTCGTCAGCCTGATCACCTGACACGACGGGATAGATTGGTAACAGAAATTTGTCAGTTTGGTGAGCAATTAAGTAAGGGGGGCCCTGCAGAATTACCCTTGCTTTTTTATGTTTGCTTTGTTGTTGGTACTTGTTGGTGTTATCTGTTGAGAACGCCATTGAGTATGTAAGCGTGCCCTATTAGGATAGAAACGCTATCTGCGTTCTGTTCTGTTCTGTTTAACGGTTACCGTTGTTTTTCTGCCTTGTTCGTTTGGGGTTAGGGTGTGGGTAATGAACCTCCGTTCGTAATTTCCTCGCGAGTGGAAGCATGCCGTGCGAGGAAGCTCTTGAGTCGAACTGAGGTCGAATTGAGATCCTTCTGTCCGTCCCCTTAGCGGTTTCAGTGTATAGAAGTTGCGGGGAAAGCCTGGCTTAGACTTGTAGTTCCGCTTGCCTCTATTGTATTCTTCTTTTCTTGTTTAAGTGTCAGCAGGACGCATGGATGGGTCTCTGGGTAAAGCCCTCTAAAGGGGGTTGGGATTATATGTTAAGTTAAATGGCCTTTGCCCAATGGGCCATGTGTTTTTGTCCAGGGGCCAAGCCTCACGAGGGAGGACTCGGGTAGTCTTGTGAGTAAAAATGTTTAAGGAAAGAGACCAGGAGGGGTGGGGCTAGTGAGAAGCCCACTCTCCTAGCTTAAACTGGTAGTGGAAACAAGTATGGTGCCCATGGAAGGGACGTGCTCAGCAAGAAAAGCAGGGGTCAGCCAGGCGGGCAGGCAACAGACAGAGAGATTGGAAAACAGATTGGAAAACTTTAAGAGTGTAGTGGAAGGAAGGAGTCAGTAAGTGTAAGGATGGGGATTTCAAATACCCAGGACTTACTTGGAATGGTGAGTTAAGTTGATAAAAGTGGCTGTTGGGAGACAAGCAAGTGATTTAAGGGAGTGTGAGAAGTTAACTCTGTAGTTGCTGGAGAGAACAGCAGTTGAACTTTGGACAAAATGCTAAAGAAGAAAGTTCTTGGTGTCTGTGAAATGTTTGTAAATAAATTCAGGCAAAGAAATTATTGGATTGCAATCATTTGGTTTGGCTATGAACAATTTAGTTAAATTAGCTGAAGAATGTATACAGTGTTATGTAATTGAAAACCTGGGCTGCCTATGAAACAAATACAAGAAAATATGGGGTAATTCCTCTGTTTTGCTTGAAGTCAACAAGGATATTTGTATATTTTAAGCAATGATTGTCTGCCCAGAAGGGATAGACCTCTGTTTTTTTTGTCTTTTAGATAATCAGAGAAAACTGATGCCAGCTGAACAGCATTCAACGTACCATTCATTTAATGCCACAACAGGAATTATGTTTTGTGTTCTATGTTCTGTCTTGTGGTGTTTGTCTTGTGGCCGGAATTGTTGTGTTTAATATTTTTATAGAATAGTCTAGTTTAAAATCAAACAAAAAGGTTAAATTAAAATGCAGATACTTGTCTTGTTCAACTTGGAATACAAAGTATTTGGATAAATCAGGAGAATGTGATATACTAAAGTCTAATGCATTTCCTTAAGTAAGAAAAAAACTTCATTGGCCAAATTGTTAACTGCAAAAATTGTTGTTAAAATTTGCATACCAACAGCCTTTGGAAGCAAAGACATGAAAAGTTAACTTACTCCCCATATTGTACATGGGATCTTTCTGGCTACCTAAGATTTCTAGCCAGGGGGCTGGGGATGGTGGAAAGCTATTGGACTAGAGGTTGAATTGAATGAACTCGTCAAAGTGAGTGTGCTTGTTCTAGCTTGTTGCTCCGAAGTTCTGTAATAAGGTTATTTTAGTAAAAGGGTATGTGTGGCATATATTGAATAATAAGACTAATGTACTGTATAATGACAATGTTTGTGTGTTCATTTTTGGGAAAAAACTGTATAAGTGAAAAATAGAAGTTTCCTTTGCAGGTTAAAAGAAGCCAAGAAGGGAAAAAGGATAAAGAACAGAATGAGTTAATGGGAAAAAAAATAATTAGCTAGCAAGCTTGGGCTATAGATAAGACATTGACTCCATTCAAGGACACTGCTCACAGTTAAGACTTGGCTAACAACCAGGAAAAGGAGGGCTTGAATTTGCCCACGCAGCTATAAGGTTTGCAAAACACGGCCATGCACTAATGAAATGTGTTAGGTTTCTTTTCTCACAGGTAAGGAAGTTCTACCGGAAGACCCTAGCAGCCCTGCCACTCTTTGGAACCAGGAAACTGGATTGATGTAAAGGTCCACCAACGAAAGACTGCTTTGGCTCCACGCTGAAAAGATCCTTATTAAGCCCTGCTGACTACCAACACTGCTGTGAAGTGCCAAAGGCTGACTGCTTGGACCCATGATTCTCACTGCAAAAAGACCCCTCCACCTCGGGAGAATTCTCCTATGATTGCTTTACCCTATTTCTCTTTCTAGCCTCACTGTGCCTTCTGGCAGTAGGGGAAAAGTACAGGTAATGCTAGGTAACCTCTCCCTTGTCCACTGACAGACTACTGTGCCTTTGAATTTTTCTAGAAGCAATCAAAACCATTACAGTGGTAACCTCTGCTGGTAAACCTCTCCCCTGTAGGATGCTGACACGACTGTTTTGGAAAGAGGAAGGAACACTCACTGGCACTGAAATTGCCAACAGTCCAGGAATTTTCCTGACTAGAAGGACATTAAGAACTGACACCTGGTGGAAGAAACAAACGAATACACACTGGCGGGAGGAACATTTTGTGGACCCATTGCTTGGGGATGTTGGTATGATTGGAGTTTGGGGTTTATTCTAACATGGCTGCGCCCCTGTGTCCTGGGAGTGACTATAATGTAACCCCCCTCCTATGCTTTAATGTCGTGCCTTTTGATAAGTACCTGGAATAGTTAAATAACAGGTACATTTAGTACTACACCAGGAAGATGGTATTGAATATCACTGAGGCTGGGAAAGCATTGCAGTAGGATCTAGTATGTTTAGGAATTCGGGATTTTCCTGAATGACCAGCTGATTGGCCATCAGGAGGAGTTATTTGGAGTACCAGGACTTGGCCACTGCCCTTACAGATGCTCAGAAATACCATCTGATCTGTGATCATGGAGACTTTACGTGACACTTCCTGAGTGGAAGTGTGGCTTCCCAGCTGCAACAGCCGGGTCGACCTCCGATACATATCATGGGGATGAATCTGTACTTTATGTCACCAAAATGCACAGGATATTAACAAGCACATCCTGTCAGCCAACAGGCTTTGAACAGTGGAAGTCCTTAAAAGGGGAACCCACTATTTCTGTATTCCCTCTGAGTTGGTTGCCCACCTGGAGGAAAGGCGGGGCTTGCGCCGGTCTTTCTCCTCACAGGTGTGGTGCTGTGCCTGGTCACCTCATCTGATTGCTTGTTTAAGATGTCCCCATAAGCTTTGTGCCTCCCATTCCCAGAACTGTAACCCGCTCGCGTTTTAATCGTATCTTGTCCGCAGAATATAAGAAAACTCAGCAAAAGCTTGTTGAGTATTCTCAAAGGAGGGAGTTGTTGGTGTCACTAAGCTAACCCTAAGTAAACTGAGAGGGGTGGAAGCCCAAAGGGTATGGCAGCCTTCCTGGTTTTAGCCTAGCAGGACAAGAGTCCCTCCATGTGTGAACTTTAATCGCTAAAAGGCCAGGTGTACAGCTTATCAGTTGCAACAGTTCTAACTGCGTACTAAGCAGGAAATAATGAGGGGCCTGTCCCTTTACAGAAGGACAGATAACTTGCAGAAGGAAAAACTTACCAACAAGCTGCACAGCCAAGATTAACTTAATGCACCTGGGTTACGTAACTCCTACGGGGGGGGGGGGAGGGGGAGAAAGAAGAAAGAGAAAAAAAAATTTATAAAAAGGGAAAAGCCGCTTGTGTAGGGGTGCTTGATCTGAGGCGTCAGTCTCCCTGCACCGCTTTGAGATCTCATATAAACTTTGCTTGCTTCTCCACTCGGGTGTGTGTTCACTGGCGCTACGCACTCTGGGCAGCGAACCACTGTTGCTTGCCTCGGGCACCCTCTGTGCCTGCAATAATGTCTATAAGAGATGACTATATAGGGGGATATGAGATAGGTCTTAAAAATCATGAATGGTGTAGAGACAATGAATAAGGCACTGTTACGGGAAATAGTAACAAGACAGAGGTCACCCAGTGAAATTAACAGGCATAAATTTTAACAAATATAAGGCAGTACTCCTTCACATGCTATCAACCTGTGGAACTGGTTGCCAGGGGATGTTGTGAAGGCCAAAAACTAACTGGGTTCAAAAAAAGAATTAGGCAAGTTCATGGAGGATAGGTTCATCAACGGCTATTAGCCAAGCTACTCAGAGAGGCAACCCCCATGCTATCAGTGTCCCTAGACCTGTGACTGCCAGATGCTGAGACTGGATGGATTACTCAATTGCCCTTTTTGTTCATTCCCTTTGAAGCATCTGGCACTGGCCACTGTCGGAAGACAGGATACTGGGACAGAAGGATCATTGGCCATACTAAGTCAGACCATTCTTAAATTATGTTCCAAATGCAATTAACAGAGTGCATTTTTTATTCTTACTTCACTTCATCACATTTACTCAGATAAACCAGGGAATTCCCAGTGTGTCCCAAATTATAAAATTTCCATTGGGACCCTCCATGTGGACTTCTGGTAAACACAAGCCAAGGAGATTCAGGCTTACAGTGGGCTGTGTGTTATATACAGAAGCCACTAGTAAGAAGCTAGTGACTTCTTTGACAATGGCTGCATCTGACAGTTATGTATGGAATCACTGTTGCTAGTTTAAAAACAGGTTTTTTAGCTCAGCTCTAGGAAGGGGACAGATTCTCAGCTCATGTAAATTGGTGCAACTCTTAACATCGGTGGAGCCATCCTGAGGTTGGAGGTTGTGACCCAAGGTGTTTAAAGAAAAACAAAGCTAAGCTTTCAATATTCTCTGAATCCCAGCTTTGGCTGTTTAATGAGGTCACACCCCAGCTGGAATCCTATACGGCACACTGATATAGAGCAGGGGGGCCCTGAACCACCACTCCCATGAGTTATCACAATATTTCTACCCAAAACTCAAATTTTTCACCAGGAGAGGGGAATGTGGGGGTGCAAGAGGAAGAAGAGAACCTTCTCCAGCCAGGTCTAGCTATTGTTCTGGGGAAACATTAAACAGCCTGTACACAAAATAGAGAATTTACTCCTTCCTACTCCATTCTGTGGCTGGCCATATAAGGCAAGGCAGCAGTCTAGCCCTTAGTTTATAAAGCTTAGGGTTTCCTCAAGATAAAGTGTGCTTTGAGAGAGTAATAGTAAAGGATTAGCACTAATAATCCTGTACAGAACATGTTCAATGCTACTAGCCAATCCTCACAAACACTCTGAGGTAGCTAATTATGATTACTTCCTTCTGGTTCAGGGTCCTCACCTGTAAAGTGGGTGCGGTGACTTGCCACTACACACAATGAATCAACCAGCAAACCCTGGATTCACGTGCAGAATTGTATGTGTCCTTATTTTTAGCTTCTGTTTCTTCAGCTGCAGAGAATGCCAAAGCCATGCTCTTAGAATGTGGGGCTGTTGATTTAAAGAATCTGGTGTAACAAGATGGGGAAGATATGCAATATATTTTGGGGTAAAAGCCATGGTGCATAGCAATGGAGAATGAGGCCCAATGTTTCTAGGCATGTGGGATCAAGGTACCCCAGTGGTACCCAGATCCCACATGCCTAGAAACATTAGGCCTTATTCTCTTTGCTATGCACCATGGCTTCTACCCCCGTGCAATGAGGGTTTAAAATGCTTCCACAGCAGAATGTTAGCAATTTGCATCCAATAGACACTGCATTAAGTTCAGGGCAATGGAAAACAGGTCCATCATTTTAAGGTAAGATGGAGAAGTTAATATATTTTGACTACTGTCCCAGTCAAAACCCTATTTATTCTAAACCACATCAGCCCATGCTTAGACTATTTTTATCGTGCTTGAGATCACTCCTAAGCACAAAGATCTGAATTTCTTTATCTAGTTTATGGTACTGGCTCCAGCAGTGGAAAATGATAAAGATGAGAAATGTTCAAATGCACTTCTTCTGTTACCCTGACTCTGACAGGAACAAGCTTCCAGCCACATCCTTGGCCATTTTATTATTTCCTTTGAGGATAATTACCAGGTGTTCTGACATGAGCCTTTCAGCTAGACAAATTCAACCCCTTAAGTAGGGAAGTTGGCCTGCAGGCACCACAGAATTAAAGATTTGCCAGCAACTCCAACCTTTCAGTCTAAGGTCCAGATTTAGCAAAAGCTCTGATGCATGTGTTTGGACCCAATTCTCATTTACACAAAGGTCCTTTTACACCACTGGCAGTGAAAAGAAGCCATAAGTGAGTGGAAGGGTAATTTCTCCCCACTTTAAGGCAGCTTCTCACTCTGCTGGAGCAGGTTCAAGGGGCCTTAGAGTAAATGAGAATCTAGTCCACTTAAGCAAGTGCAAGTGCTTTTTTCAGTCCGGGCCTACCTTCTTTATCTTCATTTCCTTAAGTTAGGGCCATAGCAGCTCCCAGGGCTGGCTCATTTCCTTTTATTCTCCCATCTGTGGCTGTGAATCATGTTGGAGATGCGGGAGCTGTAACCTGCAAAGGAAAGCTCATTTTCACAACAACATCTCCACTTCTGACAGTTTGAGATAAGCACTTTTGAAAATCTGACCCAATAGTGGGTGCTGAGTGTTTCTGAAAATTCCAGGCATGTTGGTGGAGACTTGAGATTTTTGCCTTCCCCCAGATCACTGAGCAGAGACCATTTCTGTGTGTCAGCCAAGGATATCCCCCTTGATTGATTTCCTAAGGCTGCAGGCTGGCTTTGGAACATCTGTATTTCACAAACCTTTATAATTGCCAATTAACACCATCCCTCTTGTAATGCACTGACTGGTGTGTATATGCACCCCACCCTCTACTGGCAGGGTACTCACATGTTGACATCTAGTAGAGACAGCCTAAAAAGTTGTCTAGCCACAATACAGCAAAACATGTACTTATCTTTAGGCACGTGTAGTCCCACTGAAGTCATATCACTACAATTAATAGCTTCTTGCTACAGATTTAAAGAAACAATACTTAGATCTTCAAAAGCATGATATATAATTGTGGGTAAAAACCCAAATATAATTAAGAGATTCAGAGTTGAAGGCCAGAAGGGACCATTCAGTCTAGCACAGACGATTAAACGTCACCCAAATACCTCTGTTGGTGCCCATGTCTTCAGTCGAACTAAAGACTTTTAGTCCTCAAACTAAATTTATGCGAAAGAACAGAAGAGATCAAGGTGCCACCAGTGACAAAGGCCCCTGCACTATATCTACCAAGGTCATACAAAAAGCACTAATACCAGTGTTGATGAGGTCTCCAGCTTCTACCACTACCAACACGGGCTGCATCTGAACAAGCTAGCTGATGCACCTAGTTGCCTAACACAAACAAATGTATCCTTGAAAAATATAAAGTTTGGCTCCAATTTTGCAGCTGGATCCATGCAGGTAGCCCTTGGAACTCATACAGAACCCAGCTGACTCATTGAGTCAGTCATATGAATTCACCTGCAGGCCTGGTGCTTTAATAATGATGCCAACATGGAAAAAATGCTATACAGCTGATCTGTCTGGATTTTTATTATGGTAGTGCCCAGGGGCCCTGCTGTGCTAGGTTCTGTGCATAGCATAACAGAAGACAATCATTGCTTTGAAGTGTGTGTAATTTAACTAGAAACGGCATAGAAAAGGTGGGAGGGGAACAGAGGCATAGTGACTTGCCCTAGGGCACATAGCTGGTCAAATGCCAAGCCAGGACTAGAAGTTGGGCCACCTGACACCCAGGCCATTGCAAAAATAGAGATGCTGTGGCCCAAGACAATCATCTCTCCAGTGCTTACCGCAAGTAAGCAAATTAAAAGCAAGAGTCAAAGCAGTTGGTAGACAGTATAAGCTGTCTGTGGATCATTTTCAGGGATAGCTGCTAAAGAAGGCCTCTTTATCAACATCCCAGTCTGTTCCAAAGACAACACTTTTACGAAGTGACAGCTGCTACAGAGACCTGACATACTGATATAGCCAGCTTTTTAAATACAGGGAAATCAAACTGCAATGCAGGCTGAAAATCCAGTGTTATCAAAGCTAACTGGCAGAAAAAACAGGGCCAGTTCCTCATCTGGTGTAAGTTAGCTGAGCTGCAGTGAAGTCAACTCAAATCTACACTAGCTATGGTGTGGCCTGAAGTGCTCTCATCTTTCCCAAGTTACACAAGTTTCGAGTTTGATTTTATTATCCCAGCCTTTAGAAGATTAATGGCCAGGCCCCTGCCTCTCTCAGGAGTCTTCTCTCCAGACAGTGAAACTGTGGTTCATTAAAAGTTTCAGGGTTTATTTCATTCCTGTATTTTACATGAGTGGGTGTTTTTATGTAAGAGATCCCAGAAGAACAGTCTTGTGTAAAATCACTTCTGTTATAGCTTTGCTCCGACTCTCAGTCAAGCAGCAGCCACTGACTTCTAATGACTAGGATTCACCTTTATGTTTTGAGCTATCACTGCTCAGAAGCTGCTACTGCAGCTGTTCACTAATAGCAACTGCTGAAGGAAACTGGGGGGTGGAGGGGGAAGGGAATAATACTCCCTTTTCCCCAAAAGCAGAGAATGTAGTGCAGTCTCTCAAATGTGGCCACTTGGGCTGTGATTGGGTGGGTGTGGGGGGGGGGGCAAAATAGCAGCCCCCTCCTGGTTGCTCCTGGATGCACTGCCTCAGTGTTGGTTGCTGGGGCCGCCAGCAGGGGTTGGGCCCTCCCCGCCTCCAGAGACACCTGGGGCATAATGCTGGAGGAGCTGGCGAGTTCCCCACCTTGCCAGGGGCAGTGGGGTTCAGGCTTTGGGCTTCAGCCCTGGGGTGGCAGGGCAGAAGGCTCTGGCCATGGGATTCAGGGCTCCGGCCCTGGGCTCTGGCTACGCAGCGGCAGGCCCTAGCAACCAACGCTCCATCCTTACACCCTAGGGTTGCCAGCTTTCTAAATCCCACAGAACTGAACACCCTAGCCCCACCCCTTCCCCGAGCCCATTCCCATTTCCTGCCCTTTCCCCAAGGCCATGCCCACCACTCACTACATTTTCCCTCCCTCAGTGGCTCACTCTCCCCAACCCTCACTCACTTTCACTAGGCTAGGGCTCCGGCTGGGGGTATGGGCTCTGGGGAGGAGAGGTTTGCAGGAAGGGGCTCTAGGTGGGGATGGGGCAGGGATGAGGAGTTCAGGGGGGTCAGAGCCAGAGCAGGTGGTTGGAGCTCAGGGCATGGGCTTACCTCCAGTGGTTCCCGGTCAGCAGCGGGGGCTAAGGCAGGTTTCCTGCCTGCCCTGGCACTGTGGACTGCACTGCGGACTGCACTGCATCCTAGCAGTGGCCAGCAGCAAGTCTGGCTCCTAGGCGGAGATGCGGCAGGCGGCTCTGCAAGCTGCTCTTGCCTGCAGGCACTGCCCCCACAGCTCACATTGTCCGTGGTTCCCGGCCAATGGGAGTTCAGAGCCAGTGCTCAGGGTGGGGACCATGTGTGGAGCCCTGGGACCCCCGTGCCTAGGAACTGGACCTGCTGACCACTTCCAGGGTGCACTGCAGTGCCGTGCAGGACAGGTAGGGACTAGCCTGCCTTAGCTCTGCAGTGGTGCCAACTAGAGCCGCCAGGGTCCCTTTTTGACTGGGTGTTCTGGTTGAAAACTGGACACCTGGTCACCCTACTGGGCCCCAGCTGCAGGGCTTCAGGCTCTGGCCATGGGACTTTAAGCTCCAGCCCTCTGCTGCGTCCCCTCACCCTCTATCCAGGGCTTAATTTATCCCCAGGTTTGCCAGAGTAAGCTTGTGAAATGTGATATTAATGTACAAATATCACATTTTACAACAGACTTTCTAGCAAACTATAAATAAATTACAATGATTTGGATGTGCATAAGTATTTGGTTTTCCTAACGCTAATTAACAAAGCAGCCACCAGCAAGAGCTGGTAGCCACACCCTGAGGCCACCAAACAATTTGTTCTGAGAACCCTTGATCTAATGCAAGACATGAGAGGATGAGATCGAGTGCGAAGGAACATCAGGTTTGCCCAGAAATTCTCAGTAGGTGAGAAGGAACAGAACTTCAGCCAACACCCCCTGATTAGATGGAGTAAGGTAATCACACAGAGCTACTGGATGGCTAAAGGGGGTCATAATGGGAAGCAGGACTCATAGACTCATAGACTCATAGGTCAGAAGGGACCAATATGATCATCTAGTCTGACCTCCTGCACAAGGCAGGCCACAAAACCCTACCCATACACATTTATAACAACCCCGAACCCATGACTGAGTTATTGAAATCTCGTCACAGTTGAGATTTGAAGAACCCTAGCTGCAGGAATCCCACCACGCAAGCGACCCATTGCCCCAGCCTGGCAGAGGAAGGCGAAAAACCTCCCAGGGCCTCTTGCCAATACGCCCTGGGAGGAAAATTCCTTCCCGAGCCCAAATATGGCGATCAAGGCTAAACCTGAGCATGTGGGCAAGACTCACCACCATCGCCACCAAGAAAAGAATTCTCTGACAGTAAACTCAGTTCACATCCATCCAACATCCTCTACAGACATCCGAGCAGACTTATCTGCCGATAATCCAAAATCAATTTTGCCCAAATTAAACTATCCCATCTACAACATACCCTCCATATACTTATCAAGCGTTAGTCTTAAAGCCCATAATTCTTTGCCCACTACTTCCATCGGAAGGCCGTTCCAGACTTCACCTCCTAATGGTTAGACAACGCTTCGTCTAATTTCAAGTCTAAAAACGTCTAATATCCAGTTGTACCCCTCATCGGCTCTCCGGCCTACATTAGTACTAACTTAAATACCTATTCCTCTCCCTCCCTAACAGTTAATCCACTGATATATTTATATAGAGCAAGCATATCTCCCGGAGCCTTTTTTTTGGCCAGGCTGAACAAGCAAGCTCTTTGAGTCTCTTTCATAAGGCAGTTTTCCATTCCTCGATCATCCTAGTAAGCGTCTCTGCTGTTCATTTGAATTCATCCTTCTTATACATGGGAACCAGAATCGACACATATTCCCAGGTGGGTCTCGACCAGCGCGTATATAGGACT
>NC_133770.1:160068038-160087427 GCF_003597395.2 Chelonoidis abingdonii | reverse complement strand
AACTTCACTGCACCAAAACCTCCTTCTGACAACTAAAGTTACTACATGACCCCAGGGGGAGAGGGGCAGTTGACACATGGAGCCCTGAGCCCTACCACCCAGGGCTTTAGCCCTTGGGCTTCAGCTTTGGCCCTGGGACTCAGCAATTCTATCCCTGGTGACCCCAGTGCAAATGGGGTTGCAACCCACTTTGGGGTCCCAACTCAAGTTTGAGAACCTGGGATAGCCCATCCCCTAAGACCACTCTGACATACTTGGGAGGCCTAGGCCCAGAAAGAGAGTGACATTAATGTGCATATAGTTCACCCACCAAACAAAACAAACCACGCAACATTCCTGCACTGAACCTTCAGTGCTGTGCCTCTTCAGAGTCCAGCCCTGTCTGTCTAGGTCATTAGAAAAAGTTCAGAAAAGGGCAACAAAGATGATTAGGGGTTTTGAATGGGTCCCATATGAAGAGAGATTAAAGAGGCTAGGACTTTTCAGCTTGGAAAAGAGACTAAGGGAGGATATGATAGAGGTATATAAAATCATGTGTGGTGTGAAGAAAGTAAATAAGGAAAAGTTATTTACTTGTTCCCATAATATAAGAACTAGGAGCCACCAAATGAAATTAATGGGCAGCAGGTTTAACACAAATAAAAGGAAGTTCTTCACAAGCACACAGTCAACCTGTGGAACTCCTTGCCTGAGGAGGTTGTGAAGGCTAGGACTATAACAGGGTTTAAAAAAGAACTAGATAAATTCATGGTGGTTAAGTCCGTTAATGGCTATTAGCAAGATGGGCAAGGAATGGTGTCCTTAGCCTGTTTCTCAGAGGGTGGAGATGGATGGATGGAGAGGGAGATCACTTGATCATTACCTGTTAGGTTCGCTCTTTCTGAGGCACCTGGCATTGGCCACTGTCAGTAGACAGGATACTGGACTAGATGGACCTTTGGTCCAACCCAGCATGGCCATTCTTATGTTCATTGGTTCGAACCCAGCCCGAGTCCAGTGACAGATCATCCAGACCACCTGCAGGTCTTTGTGCTAAATGAGTTTGTGGCCTTGCTCCAGTTCTGAATGGAGCAATGTCATCTTCACAAAAGCTAGCACACTAATTGGCAGCCTTGTTGGCGGTCTTAGCGGAGAGGCCAAAGACTCAGTCATGGAGACTGACCTTCCTGGTCCCATGCCAGTAGCAGAGCTGAGGGAAAACTGGCACAATAGTGGGAGACTCTTGTGCCCTGACTGCCCATACCCTAGCCTATTCCATTGGCAGTGGCGAGGGGGAGCAGTGCTTCAGCGACTTTGTTTTCCAGGACTGTCAGTCTGAGTGCAGATGCAGGCTATTCAGTTAAATCAAAAGACAGAGGCCTCTTGTGTGAACCTTAACTATTGTATATCCTGACTCACTGCCAGAAAGAGAAAAGACACTTCCTCACCACCCTGGCTTCCTCCACTAGAACAAGAGAGATCCATCCCTACCTACAGTCTTCTCCTGGCTGCCTTTGCTGCAATAAACCCACTGTGATGGGTTCCCTCTAGGGAGCAACCTGGAACTGGGGTACCACTGAGCCCCCTGACCCACCAGCTTGGGCTCCCTTTACACTGTACTACTGTGACCAGCCTGCCAAGCTCTCTCCCAGGCTCCAGCGCACATACAGGTAGGGACACAATCAGCTGCAGTATGTACAGAAGTGTGATCAGCTCTGCATGGTGAGGCTACAGCTAAGGAACTGCCCAGCTACTCAAGTGCACACCTTCCCCCAGAGGGTAAACCCAAAATTATACTGTCTTGTGCTGCATAGAGAACTGTACAGTGTAAGCTCATTAAATTTGCCCCCCCAACGTCAATGTGGAGAAGGATAGGCAACAGCTTTCTGCCTCAAGTTAGGACCCACACACACTGATCTTAGACAAAGCAAAAATAAGTAACTACAAAAAGACAGATTTTAAGTGATAAGGGATAGCACACAGATCAAAGCAGATTACCTAACAAACCACACAAGCTAAGTTTGATGTACTAAAGAGATGGGATATAAGTAGCAAATTCTCATTCTAATTGATTCATGCAGGCTGCAGAGATTCTTAAGGGGCCAGCTACACTTGCTTACAACTTAAAACCCCAGGCATCCCTTTCACAGGCTAAACATCCCTTTAGCCTGGGTCTAGTACTTCTCCCAAGTTGGAATCACAAAAGATTAGGATTGGAAGGGACCTCAGGAGGTCATCTAGTCCAACCCCCTGCTCAAAGCAGGAGCAATCCCCAACTATTTCTTTGCCCCAGATCCCTGAATGGCCCCCTCAGGGATTGAACTCGCAACACTAGGTTTAGTGGGCCCATTCCTCAGGTGTTTCCAAGAGTCTCTTTGGGCATGAAGTCTGAAGAACCACGATGTCGTCACTCCCCTGCCTTAAATAGCTTTCGTGTATGGCAGGAACCCTTGGTCTCATAGCTTGGTTCCCACACTGGTTAGTGCAGAGAGGAAACACCCCCCCATACACTGGTATTCCAAGATAGAATCTAGTACCAGGTGACCTGGTTACATGCCCCTGTAGTGCCACAGCAGCCATTGCTCAGAGGTCATTTGTAGCATCCTCAGGTGGGAGATAACAATAGGCCTTAGAAGAAGTTTTTTTTACTTATGTTCCTTTAGCCTGAATGGGACCTTACCAGCCAGCCATCAAGACTGACAGTCTTTTGCCTAGTGGGCATTCCCTAGGTGTAAACACATTTGTAATACAGATGCAGGGACAATATTCCTGACTTTAGATACAAGATGATACATGCATATAGATAGGATAATCAGAATTTAAAAAAAAATAAATAAAAAAAAATCAACCTTTCCAATACCATGACTTATTTTGCATTAAATACATCATATCATAATATCACTTTAGAATATAGGGTGCACCCACCCAATAAGGAAAGATGCAGTTCTTAGGCTTTGTCTACATGCAGAAGTTGTAATGGTTTAGAGACTAGTTAAACTGATACAACCCCTTTGCGGTCACTCTGATAATCAGTTTAAAACTGGATTTGTATTGGTGTAGCATGTCATTGGTCTTTACTGAAAAAAGCTGACTCATTTTTACCATGGGAATATAAATATTGTACTTCCACGTTTTTCACTTCTGAGCCTTGTCTGAAGCCTAATGCCAGCCCTTCACTTGCAAACCCACCCCCATGCCCCAAACCTGTCCTGTGGACCGCCTCCCAGGAGCTGCAAACCCCAGTATGAAAAATGCTGATTAAATGAGTTGAGAACCCCCTGGTAGACCTTTGAGTGTCCCAAGGGTACATATACCCCAGTTGAGAACCACCGTTCTAGGAACATCATATAAAGATGCCGAGGTCTTATATAGACTTTAGTTGGCATTGTAGGTGGTCAGGCGCCACTGAAAAACTGACCCTAGTTATCTCAAGCTGAAGCACTTCGAAAAATATGGTGGTGTGTATTTTATAGATCTGGCTGAGTTCCTCATGAAGTCAAGGGCAGTCTTTTCATTGGATTGAGCCCAAATTTCTTTAATATACAGTAAGTGAAATTCCAGCCCTGGTGAAATCAATGATTTCAATACTGATTTCACCCAGTGGTGCATGCTGTACTTTGGCAACTGAAGAGTCTGTGTAAGCTCCTTGTTAGGAACCATAAATGAACCTCTCCATCTTCCTGCCACAGAAATAGTGTTAGTCAATTAGGCCCTGATCTCATAAGGGGTTCTCTGCTGGCAGAATTGTTCCCCTGCATAGCTTCATTGAAATTAACATGATTCAGTGTCAGTGTAGGGGTCTTCTCATGTGTTTTTTTTATTTTGCAGGACCTGAAAGATTCTGCTCCCCATGAAGCCCTGAAGTCAAAGGCAAGACATTCATTGAATTAGATAGGAGGAAAAACGAGCCTTTAAAATGTACATATTACCCCAAAACAAAGCCCCAGATCTCAAACCACACAAACTTTGAAAGAGCCCAGATTTAGATCTAAACTTCTCAGCCAACATGGGGAGATCTAATCTCTTTCCTAGCCACAAAGACAGTCTTAGCCACAGTCACACCCTGAACTTTGGAGCTGTGCTACATCTCCAGGCAAAAACCTGCAGCTCCACTGCTCCGGGGCTGCTCCATGCTCCAGTGCCCTGCTTTAGAGGAAGTTCAATTTCAGATCTAACAAATCATACCTTGGATCTCAGCTCTAGTTAAAGCAAACTGCAAACCAAGATATACAGTAGGCACATATTTTAGGACTTGCAATACACCAGACATTTAACCACCAGGAAAGAAATAAGTTTTCCATGGTATTGTGTAGCTATTTTGCTATGACAGCTTGATTGCATATAAAAATGACTAACTGCATTTTGTAGGAGAAACCTTTAGAGATCATCTTATCTGCTTGTGAGAGTAGGAAGAAAGGCAAAAGGAAGAAAGCTACATGGAAAACTTTATAGTACAATCAAAATGCAGACACTATTTAATGGTTTTTAAAAACTAAGGAAATCTGACTCAGTGTAAAAAAAAATTTAATGAGCTATATTGTACTCCCTTCAGATGCAATTCATCCATGTGCAGAAGATAAAAGTCCTGTGCACCAGTCCAATTCCATTCTGAGTCTGAAAGTCTTGTTTTCAGTCCTTAAGTTGTGTGACCCCTCTGCACAGGGGTGAGTTTCACCCTTGCAAACCAGCATGCAGCCCACTATCAATGAAGCAATTTTTGAGACTTTTGAATGGGTCACTGGAATACATTCTCTGGCTGTGCCATTTACACCAATGTAGTAGTATTGTGCTACCATTCAAGATCTACAAAAATGAAACTGGCTAGAAAGAAATGAGATTCTTGCTAAGTTATTTCTATTGCCAAGGACTGAGTGAACTATAAAACCTAAACAAGGAGAAAAATTTGATACATGGTCAACTGTCAATAAATCTATTTTAATATGCTGTGCTATTAAATAAGTGTCATGTCTTTGTTCTCTGTACAACAATAAGAATGAGGAAGTCACAAGGCTACAGTTGGTTTTTAAATAACTGTTTAACAATGCACATGCAAGGCTACACCTACACTGCTGTTTTAGCAGGGTTTGGCATATTACAGTGGGCCTCACCATCTATGTTCTAGAAGACAAGCTATTTAAAGGGATACAACCTAATTTCTACGCACTACAGTAAGCTTTTTTCATAAAAGAATCTGATATTTCATTGGATTTACTCCAGTGTAAATGAGAGGGGAATCAAGCTCATAATTTCTATTTTGACAGCAATCTTTTAAGTTGCCACTAGTGTTTAGAACACATTAGACAATCTATCCTATATTTGGAAAAATATAAGCCCTGATTACACAAACACTATGTTACTTTCTCCAAGGTGTCACTTTGCTTCCCATTCATGAAGGAGAACTCTGTGTTGCTTTGATTTCAGCTAGTTCAGCAGATGACTGTTTACCACCTGACCTTGTAAGTCACTAAAAGCTGACAGTGTTCTCCTCCCCCCCACCCTGCGGCAGTGAATCTATACAGGATATGAATTTGTCACACACACACACACACACACACACTTAAGCTATAGACATGAGGCTTTTATAAATTATGTTCTCAATATATGTCATTCCTCAAGCATGGAATATACCTGAGAGCTCTCTCATTATCACAGGGAAATGAGATAGTTAGGCAAAAGCCAACAAACAAACCCATTGAAAAGGCATAACCAATTCTTCCCTAGAAGAATTGAATGAATGAATGAATGAATTGCAGCAGAATCAAAGTACTTCTTTCCAAACAAGCCATCAATAGATCTGAGGCACCCTAAATTTTAGATGCAAAACTATTTAGAGACAAATAAAAGGTTATCTATAATAAAGTGCACAAATCTCTAAGCCTACACATACTAATCTGACACACAGAAACCATGAGAACTTAATTCCATGCTCTGAGACACATGGGGTACCATTTTCAGTAGTCACTTAGGCTCCTAAGTCCCGTTGGAAGTCAAGGGGAGTAGACAATTTTTTAAAGGTATTAGTGCTTAAAGATGCAAATAGGTACCTAGTAGGACTTTCAAAAGTTCTGAGGCACATAACTCCCTTAGGCACCTGGATGCTTTTCAAAGTCTTCACAGAAACACTTATCTGGATCTTTAATCATCTAAACAGCCTTAAAAGTCTGGCCCTAGGTACCTAAGGCACTTGGGCCTTTGAAAAAAAATCTACCTCTAGACTCCTAAGTAACATAGATGCTTTACACTCCCAATCAGATATAGAGGCCTGATCCAAGTGGAGTAGGATTGGATCTGACAGGCAAATGCAGAAGAGAGAGAATACGTTTGCTTAACTCAGCTAGCATGAAAGTCAACTCTGGCCACAGGTCCTACATAGCCTTACACACTACTAGAACCTCATTAAAGACCACAAAATAGGGTTTAAGGTGAAGTCAGAGGGACTAATCATGTATTTAGAGAGGCTTGTACTTAACTACATTACTGCTAACAAAAGCCCTGATTTAGCAAGGCAAAAGAAACCCACCATGGGCTGGTTTTGATTGTTCTTTTCTGAGCATAGGGGGAAGTTACTTGCACTAATTAACTCCAAGCCAACACATGGCAGTTCACTTTATTTTTAAAATATTTTATTTTGTTTTCAAGAAAATAAAACCATTTGTTATAATAGGCACTTATGTTTTTTTCAGAATGTGTGTGGGGAGAAACTGAGCTGGTTTGGCTAACTGCCATGGATTGATGCATACAGACAAAGCTATTTATTCAGTACCTTGGTGAATAAGCAGCTGGTACTAGTAGGTTGCATTCATTTCTTTTTATTTCAAATGAAAAGTCTAGGGCCAGATTCTCCACTCTTACTGCAAATTCATGCCACTATGTTTTTTTCAATGGAGTTACACTGAGTAAAACTGGTGTAACAAACTGGAGTATCTGGAAGGTAAACTCTTTTTTTGCCTGATTCTGCCCATTTGGAGTTTTTATATAATATATATTAATTACATGCAGCACTGAACTTGTGCATTCAATACAGCAAAGGGTTTCAACAAATTCTTATTTAGCTTGAACTCCTTTGGAAGTAGATTAAGCAAACCTGGAAAAAAAAGCATTCAAACTCTGAAATACGAGTATTCAAACAGGGATCATTCCACAATAGTTTTTGCACATTAAATTCACACTTTACCTTATTCCAGAATAACTGCCCTTAGAACAGGTTTTTTAGAAAAGCCATCTAGCCTTTGCAAATTACTATTTGTAAGGTCAGTGTATGTGACTTTACTCACCACTGGATGGCACCATCTACTGGCAGTCCTGGAGATTAGCTCTGTCAGTTCAAAACCCCTTCCAGCCATTACATCCCCATCAATTTCTTCTCCACAGCCCCTCTTTTGCACTCAGGAGTCTCAGTACCCTCTTCATAACTCAGCCAGTTCACTATTGTGGTTTCCCCATTCCAGGGGAGTGTGTCAAGATTCCTGCTCTCCAGCACTGCCTCGCAGTACCACTCCCACAGTGGCTAGCAGGGCAACCCAGACTCATGGGCCCTCTAAATGGGGGGCCATTCCCTGCACCTTACTGCCTTTCCCTGAGCCACTTCCATACCACCTGGCCTTTCCTAACCTTCTAGCTTTACCAGACTCTTTACCCCTGTCAAGGTTCCTTCCCCACTCTGAACTTTAGGGTACAGATGTGGGGACCTGCATGAACACCTCTAAGCTTAATTACCACCTTAGATCTGGTCTTGCTGCCACCACTCCCAAATACTAACTCACTTCTCTGGATAGTCTTGAGAGACTTCTTCACCAAGTTCCTGGTGAACACTGATTCAACCCCTTGGATCTTAACACAAGGAGAATTTAACCATTCCCCCTTCTTTCCCCCACCAATTCCTGGTGAGTCCAGATACAATCCCCTTGGATCTTAAAGCAAAGAAAAATCAACCAGGTTCTTAAAAAGAAGGCTTTTAATTAAAGAAAGGTAAAAATCATCTCTGTAAAATTAGGATGGAAAATAACTTTACCAAGTAATCAGATTCATAGAGCCCAGAGGAACCCCCTCTAGCCTTAGGTGCAAAGTTACAGCAGAGGTACATCCTCTTAGCAAAAAGAAACATTTACAAGTTCAGAAAACAAGGTTTAACACACCTTGCCTGGCTGTTACTTACAAGTTTGAAATATGAGAGACTTGTTCAGAAAGATTTGGACAGCGTGGGTTGATGTCCTGTCCCCTCTTAGTCCCAAGAGGGAACCACCCCCAAAAACAAAGAGCACAAACAAAAGCCTTCCACCCACCAAGATTTGAAAGTATCTTGTCCCCTTATTGGTCCTTTGGGTCAGGTGTCAGCCAGGTTTCCTGAACTTCTTAACCCTTTACAAGTAAAAGGATTTTGGTGATTCTGGCCAGAAGGGATTTTATAGTATTGTACACAGGAAGGCTGTTCCTTTCCCTTTATAGTTATGACAACTCGCTCCTCCCAGGGAGTAACTTTAGGCAGCTCCTCTCCACAGCCCCCTAAACAAAATTCCCTTTTCCCAGAAAATAACTCCAGACTCCTTCCCTACAGCCCTCTCTACTTCCTATTTCCTGTCTTTGGTAGAAGCCCACCTGTCCATCACAGGTGAGCTGCTCTCCAATCAGCTGCCTCCAGCCTAAAGCTCCACCCCTTTGCAGCCTAATTAACTGATTGGACCCACCTGGCCTAATTCAGCTCTTGCAAGCCCAATGTGAGGCCCACATCCTATCACAAGATCTGTATGACTATGTAGAGGATAAATATCACCTCAGAAGAATATCTTCCATAGCAGTCCAAGAGAGTTACACGTGCATGTTGGCTCTTCTCTGTGTATTAATTGAAATTCTCCTCTAATGGGGCAACCAAATAATCTGTAAAACTTTAGAAGATCTGTACTGAACATTTATCATTAAGCAAGCAGCTTTTTAACCTTCGTCATAGAGGGGATGTGCTATTTACTTCCTCCAGCTATGTGAAACATCCTCTGTGGCTGTTCCTTAAAGGATGAATAATGATTGTGTTTGTCAAAGAAAGGGATAAAAATATCTCTGTACATTATATTAGTTTTTTAAATAGTCTGAACTGAATGAAGGATTTGCACACTGACCAAATATTCTGCCAATGAAGCAGAATTGCTGCAGTCTGCACCCCTCCAATCAATTATTTGATTGCAATGCATTTGGCCTAATCATTTAGCTTTTGCTGCTTGGCTTTGGGGAACATGGCTCCAGTGCACTGCCTGGCCAGCTGAGATGTGTGTGAAGTAGCTCCATGAGGGCTGAATGCAAAGAATCTTCCCTACAGCTAATGGGGCCATAGTGCAGCTGTCACAAAGCTGAAACCCGAGTCTTAGGGCTGGAGTAGCCTTCATGCAACCCAAAGGCATGAAAGGTAGAACTGAGAAGAGGAAATAAGTTTTTACACAACATGCAATTAGTCTCTGGAACTCTTTGTCGTAGGATATCATGGAGACCAAGAACTTAATAGGGTTCCAAATAGGTTGGAGATTTACATGGATAATGAGAACATCCAGAGTTAAGTTAAAAGATCTTTAGAGCAGATGTAAACCCTCCTGCTTCAGGGACAAGCCATCATCTTGCTAATGGTGGTTAGCAAGAAACTTTTCCCATGCGCATGTTACTTAACACTGCATTTCCTGCTGCTTCCTCTGAACCAGCTGGTGCTGACTACAATTGGCAACAGGATATTGAACCAGATGAAGCACTCTTTATACAGGCACTGGGGCTCATGAGTCCACAAAGCACCCTTAGATACCTTGAACTGGGAAGGAGATGTATTCTAGCTCACTCATCTAATAATTTTATTAAAAGGATTTCCCATACAACTTCCCAACATTTCAGGGAATAAACCCCCATTGACTATCAATAAATGATCTATAGCAGGAATAATATGAAACAGATACTAAAAATCTGTGTTAAACTGACTGTGAGGCATATCTTTGTCATTGTGAATAGATCATATATTTGTTCATGAAAGTTGGTATAAAGTTATTAAAGAGATTTATAGCAACAATATACACACACACACACCCTGCTGACATAGATGCAGGGCCTGATTTTGTGCACACGAATTCTCGCATTGATTTCATGAATTTCAATAGGATTACTTGAGTGAATAATGATTATTCATGTCCTTAAGGATTTGCAGGATCAGGCTCAAACTGTAAGGTCCCGATTCAAAGCCCACTACATGTATTATTGGAAAAACTCTGGTTGAATTCAACAGGCTTTGGATCTGGCCTCATATACAAATATAGCTTTGCCCTATTACAATACATGAACATTTTTACATCTACTCCCTAACTCCTTACCATGGATGGATGATAATAAAGAAAACAAATGTTGATAAAACTGACATTTCATTTGCCAAACATTATTCACTACTGGCATCAGGTGAGTAAAGTGTGGCAAGGCTTATACTGTATCTGTTGGTAGAAGATTAGATAAATCCATCTTTATAACCTTTTTCCCCTGACCTCAGTAACTGCCCATATTGATGTCCAGTGAAATTGGTCATACACATATATATAATTGGAAAAAAGAGGGAGTCTCACATTGATAATTGTGGGGTTCAGACTCAGCATTCTAAACATCTAAAAGCATATTTAGCCATTGTGTCGGGCCCTGTTCTCTTGGGGCTGGCAGTAGAAAGCCTTTATATTGGTTTAGTTCAGCTGTCTATATCTGGGAACTGTCCAAGTAATCTTATTACTGCATTATGGACTGCTATCATTTTTTACAACAGAATTAAACTTATGTGCTGTGACAGTTATTTGAGACACAGAGAGAGACTCTCCATGGTCCACAGCGGCATCATTAGACCTATTTCTCCAGAGAGCTATTAGCTACCCATTTTCATTAACACAGGGGACTTTATAATAGCATTTCTTCTTTGACCCACACCTTCCCTTTTGTTCTCTTTATGAATTTCAGCGTGTCTGTCATGCCTACAGGCTTTATGACTAGCAGACACACATGTATCTGTAGCTATCTGGTGTGGGGGTAATGATTTTGTATGAGTGTTCAGATCTAGCTGTAGATCAGAGACAGAGTTTTCTTTACCCCTTTGTGCCCACTTGCAGACAGTACTTAGATCTGAACATCACAGGGAACTAAAGCGAGGGCATTCTCAATGAAGGGGTCTAGGTTATGGACCTCACTGCCCCTGTTGGCTGGGGTGGGGAGAGGGGAGCCCAAATGTGTTGACCTTCAGTTATAATGCCCATCACCTTACTCAAGCTTTCTTGTGAGACAAGATCTGTTTCTATAACACCTTCACACATCTTGATGCTAAGGGCCAAATTCAAATGAGAGTCTAACCTCATGTAATACGCATCTTCTCACAGCCCACCACTGAATACAAGATGCCATTTTAGACTCAGCCTCCTTTGGACTCTCATCCATTTACCAATGTCACTGATTGCTCACCCCCCTTTGATGCGTCACCTCCTCAGTTTAACCACTGAGGCTAATGGAGCTGAAGGGAGCCTAAGCTGTTGCAACTTGCATTCAGAGGGGTCATAAGGCAGGAGTTCAGCAGGAAAAGCAACTAGCTGGTGGGTATCAGTTTTGAGCAGGCCTCCCTTTAACCACTTCAGTAAGTGGATGTGAGCGTAAGTCACACTTACTATGGTGATGAGAACCTATACAGAACGGCATGAGAACTTATATAGACTAGAATGGAGTTTAGTGAAACTTCATCTTTTCTGACTTCCTCAGTGAGTGTGTTGGAGCATCTTAGATGCCTTTAGATTCACTTAGACTCACCTCTGAATTGTAATATGAATTGAGAAGTTTCTGGATGTGGCATCAGAGCTGCTGGCTACATGGTAATATCAGTTAACCATTGTGCATGCTGACCTTTTACACATGACCTTCCCTTTGATGTTTCACCACATTCCTGATGTTACCTTTGAAATTCACCTCATAGGCCCACTTTCAAGTCTATGAAAATCTGACACTTCAGCTCTCACTAAAAACAGCCTGTGGGTGAAATGTTTCCAGACAGACAATCAACTATCGACTGCAGGGGTAGGCAATCTTTCAAAAGTGGTGTGTTGAGTCTTCATTTATTCACTCGAATTTAAGGTTTTGGGTGACAGTAATATTTTTTAATGTTTTTAAAAGGTCTCTATAGTTATACATCATAGACTTATTGAAAAACTATTGTTGTATGTAAAGTAAATAAGGTTTTTTAAATGTTTAAGAAGCTTCATTTAAAATTAAATTAAAATGCAGAGCTCCTCAGATCGGTGGCCAGAACCCAGGCAGTGTGAGTGCCACTGAAAATCAGCGTGTGGGCTGTGATCTATTGCTACAGAAGCTTCAAGGGGCTCTTAGGGAAAAAAAAGAACAAGTTTTGAGAAGTGCTAATGAAATGGTTTCGTCCATTTACCTTCATGCTGTCCTTGACTTGAAGGTCGTAGCCTGTCATTCTGTCCCCATTAACTGAATTCTGTGGCTCAATCCTGATGGCTGCGGATTATCATCTTCCAGAACAGATATTGCCTTAGCCTTCTACCCTCCTGAAGGGACTGTTCCCTGAGACCCCCTGAAAGTGTGAAAATAAGCCAGTTCCAAAATGTGGCAAATAACTCGTAATGTCATCCTGGCAATGTGTAACTGATGTCCAAATTTAATTTATGCCCACGTTAAGGCCCTTTTACACTACCAGGCCAGTGTAAAGGAACCCTAGTCTAAATGAGAACCAGGCCCAATATATTTAAACTATATTGTGCCAATGTAAGGGTCCTGCAAATGAAATAAAGCCCTACCTAAGCTTTACTCATGGGGAGAGAGGTGATGCCACGTTACCTGCTTTCTATTTTTAACCAAAAGTTTCCTACTCTATTACAAATAAGTCAAATAAAAGCACAGAAATTGGTATCTGAGCCACTGATTGTCTCAGGATTGAGATGAACTGATTGGATGTGACTATTAAAGCAACAGACCAAGAAAGTTAGTTGAATCAGATGCCTGGCCGTAAGAATTAATACATGTCCTTTGAAACCAGCAGGCCACACGGCCTCAAGTACTGGGACTTCTGTGCAAACTGAAACTCCCCCAAAATTTCTCTATTTTGATGAGTAGCAATAATCCCTCGTATAAATTTGTTAGTCTAAGGTGCCACAAGTACTCCTGTTCTTTTTTCCTCATATATAGTTTATGATTCATAACTTTGTTTAGCAGCAAAGAATCCTGTGGCACCTTATAGAGTAACAGACGTTTTGGAGCATGAGCTTTCGTGGGTGAATACCCACTTCGTCAGATGCACATAGTGGAAATTTCCAGGGGCAGGTATATATATGCAAGCAAGCTAGAGATAATGAGGTTAGTTCAATCAGGGAGGAGGACTGTAGGCCCTGTTCTAGCGGAGTTGGAGGTGTTGAAGAACCAGGGAGGAGAACTGGTTTTGTATTGGCAACATACATCTGTGTTTATCCTGAGCTGACGGTGTCAAAATTTGCAGATGAACTTGAGCTCAGCTCCGCTCAAGTCTTTCTTTGAAGTCTAGTCCTGAAGTTTCTCAGCAGAATGGCCCACCTTTAAGGTCTGCTTGAGTGTGGCCAGGGAGGTTGAAGTGTTCTCTTATCTAAGGTTTTTGTATGTGCGCGATTGGCTTATCATCCTGATTGGTGTCCATTTACCGCGTTTGCCGTTAGAAGACTGCCTGTTTGGCCAAATGTACACTAGCAAGGGGCATTGCTGGCATTGATGGTGTATATTACATTTGATGGTACGTGCAGGTGAATGAACCGGTGATCGTGTGTGGCCTGATTCTGGTTAGGTCCTGTGATGGTGTCGCTGTAGATATGTGCGCGGGAATAGTTGGCATCAGTTTGTTGCATGGATTGGTTCCTGAGCTATGAGTTACTATGTAGTGCAGTTGTGGGGCCCATAAAGTACTGGTTAGATATATGTTTCGGTTGGCAGGCTGTTGTGGCGAGGACTGGCACTGCCCTCCAAGGCCTTGATGAAAGTGTGGGATCATTGTCCAGGATGGGTTGTGAGATCCCTGATTATGCGTTGGAGGGGTTTTTATCTGGGGAACTGTATGCGATGGCCCAGTGGAGTCCTGTTGGTTTCTTCATAGACTCATAGGTCAGAAGGGACAATTGATCATCTAGTCTGACTCTCCGACAACATAAGCAGCCACGACCCTAACCATCCACTTCCTATAAAAACCCCAACTATGTCCGGTTATTTGAAGTCTTCAAATTGTGGTTTGAAGACTCAAGCAGAGAATCCCACCAGGCCAGTGGACCCATGCCCCAACGCGCAGGGAGAAGGCGAAAAAACCTCCAGAGCTCCCTGCCAATCTGCCCTGGAAGGAAAATTCCTCCTGACCCCAAATATGGTGACACTAAACCTGAGCATTTGGGGCAAGGCTCCCCAGCCAGCAGTCAGGAAAGAATTCTCTGCAGTAACTCATGATACACCATTCACACAACACATTCCCATTCCGCAGACCATGAGGCAGACCTATCTGCTTTGAATAAATCCAAGAACGAATTGCCAAAAATATAAACTTCCTATCATATCATGCCTTCCATAAACTTATCAAAGCTTAGTCTTAAAGCCAGATATGTCTTTGCCCCACCTACTCCCTTGGAAGGCTGTTCCAGAACTTCACTCCTCAATGGTTTAGAACCTTCGTCTAATTCAAGTCTAAACTTCCTAGTTCCAGTTTGTACCCTGATTGATACACTTGCGTCTACATAGTACTAAGCTTAAATATTCTCTCCCTCCCTAATGTTAATCCCCCTGATATATTTATATAGAGCAAGCATATCCCTCCCCGGATCTCTTTTGGTAGGCTAAACAGCCAAGCTCTTTGAGTCCTCCTTTCACAAGGCAGTTTTCCATTCCTGATCATCCAGTAGCCGTCTCTGTGAACCTGTTTCCAGTTTGAATTCATTCCTTCTTAAAACCAAGGGACACCAGAAACTGCACACAGTATTCCAGGTGAGGTCTCACCAGGCGCACTTATATCAACGGTACTAACACCCTCTTAATTTGCTGAAATACCTCGGCCTGATGCATCCTAAACCCACATTGCTTTTTTTAAGAACCGTATCCGCATTGGCGGCTCATAGTCATCCTGGATCAACCATACCCCAAGTCCCTTTCCTCCTTTGTTGTTTCCAAACTGATGGGGTCCCCAATGTATATCTTAAAATTTCTATTATTAATCCCTAAGTGCAATACCTGCACTTTTCACTATTAAAAGGTCATCCTATTACTATTACTCCAGTTTACAAGGTTATCCAGACTTCCTGTAGTGGTAATCCCGGTCTTCTTCTGGGTTAGCAATCCCCAGTCTTTGTATCATCACAAACTTTATTAGTACACATGTCCCGCTCTTTTGTGCCAAAGTCCGTAATCAAAAGCGTTACAATTAAGCTGGTCCAAAACCGGACCCTGAGGGACTCTACTAGTAAACCTCCTTCCAGCCTGACAGTAGTCACCTTCAGTATCGACCCGTTGGAGTCTTCCTTAACCAATTCCTAATCAACCCTTTCAAATTTCATATTCAATCCCCATGCTTTCCAATTTAACTTAACAATTCCCCGCATGTTGGAAGCCGGTCAAATGCCTTACTGGAAATCGAGGGTAAATTTGATCTAACTGCATTCCTTGTCTAATATCTGTCACGTTCCCTCCGAAGGAGGAGATCAGTTGGTTTGGCATGATCATACCTCTAGTAAAAACCATGTTTGTATTTGACCTCAATTACCATTGACTCAAATGTCCTTTGACTACTTTCTCCTTCAATATTTTTCACAAGACCTGACATACTACAGACGTCAAACTAAAGGCCTATAGTTAGCTCGGATCATTTTTTTTTCCCTTTCTTGAAGACGGGGAACTACGTTAGCAATTCCCCAGTCGTACCGGTAGCACCCCGAGTTTACCCTTCATTAAAAAATTCTTGCTAGAACAGGGCTTGCATTCAATGTGCCAGTTCCTTTAAATACTTCTTGGATGAAGATTGTCGGGCCCTCCAATTTGTCCTATTTAAGCGTTCTTAGTTTGCTTCTAACCTCTGATGCGGTGATAGATCTACCTCTCATATCCTCATGTCCCGTTTAAACATCCTTCCGTCAGTCCTCTAAAGCTCTATTGCCTTATTAAAGAACTGGAGGTAAGTACTTATTAGATATGAGCCTGCCTAGGTTTCCTTAACTCCATCCATCCTCAGTGTATAGCGGTCCCACTTCCTTCTTTCTTGTGTTCTTTCTATTTATGGTGGCTATTAGAACCTTTTACTATTGGTTTAATTCCCTTTGCAAGTTTTCAACTCTACACGGCTTTTAGCCCTTCTCACTTTAATCCCTACATTGTCCTGACCTGCACTACAGGTTAGCTTCCTCTTGCTATCCACCTTTTTTCCACCTTGTAGGGCTTTCTGCCTTTTTTCTTAATCACCTCTCTTGAGAAGTTTGCTCATCACCAGTCGGTCTACAAAACTCTGCCTATGGTTTTTTTTCCCCCTTTCTTGGAATGCAGTCGTCCGATAGTTTCTGCAGCTTAGACTTAAAGTAATCCAGGCCTCCTCCGCATTTAGATCACAAAGTCTGCCAGTCCAAATCCACTTTCCCTGGACCTAATTTTCTTAACTGTTTAAGTTAGCCCGTTGTGAAGTTAAAAACCTAATCCCAAGATCTATTTTTGAGTATTATCCTTCCATCTAGTTTGAATGAATTAGCTCAGATCCACTGACAAGGTTGTCCCCTACAACCATTTCTTCTACGGGTCCTCACTGCTCACGAAACCAACATATAAAATGGCATCCCCTTTTGTCGGGTTCTTCAACTGCCTGGTGAAGAACAATGCATCGCTATCACATGCCAGAAAAATCTGAGCCCTTTATTATTCTTGCAAGCACTTGTCTCCAGTCTTATATATCTGCAAGTTGAAGTCTCCCATGATCACACAATTCCCCTGGTGTTTACTTCATTAAAAACATTAAAGAGGTCTCTATCCATATCTAATCAGATCCCGGCGGTTCGTAGCACACACGCCCAAGCACTATCTCATGGAGCTCTAGTAGCTTCTTACCCAGTGTGATTCTGTGTCCAGACAGACTTGTTCTTGTCCATGTCCTTCACTTCTATTTCTTAACAGTTTAAACCCTCATCATTGATTGGGTTTTCTTGCAGTTAGGAGGCTTTCTGGGTAATGTCTGGTCTCTGTTTGATCTGTTTCCTTATTTCTCCCGGTGGCGGGGTATTGTAGTTTGAGAATTGCTTTGGTAGAGGATTTTGTAGTGTTGGTCCTGTCTGAGGGGTTAGAGGCAGATTGTGGTTTGTAGCTCAGTGCTTGGCGGGTAGACAATGGATCGTGTTGATGTGCCCAGGAGGAAGCTGGAGCATGAAGGTAGGCATAGCAAATCGGATAGGTTTCGGCTATAGGTGGTGTAAATGTGACCATCCACTATTTGTACCGTGGTGTCTAGGAAGTGGACTCTCCGTGTAGATTGGTCTCAGACTGAGGTTGATGGTGGGTGGAAAGCTGTTGAAATCGTAGTGGAATTTTTCCAGGTCCCTTCTCACGGGTCCAGATGATGAAGATGTATCAATGTAGCTAGGTAGAGAAGGGGCGTGAAGTGGACAAGAGCTGAGGAGCGTTGTTCCAGGTCGGCCCATAAAATATTCGTGCCTATTGTGGGGCATGCGGTGTGCCCATGCGTGGCCACGATCTGGAAATATATGATTGTCATCGAATTTGAAATTAGTTGTGTGTAGAGGGATAAAAGGCACAGGCTCAGCAGCCGTTGTACTGTGGCCATCATCAAAGGATACTGTTCTTAAAGCTTTGTAATTACATCTGTGTGTGGAATGTTGTGTGAGAGAGCCTCTACATCCATGATGGCTAGGATGTGTTTTCTGGAAGGTCCCAATGCATTTTAGTTTCCTCAGGAAATCAGTGGCTGTCACAAGAGAATAGCTGGGAGTTGCTGGTGGCATAGGGTCTGAGTAGAGGAGTCCACATATCCAGACGTCCTTCAGTGAGAGTGCCAATGACCTGAGATTGAATGGGGCGTCCAGGATTTCGCGGTTGTGAATTTGGGCAGTAAGATAGAATAACCTGGTCAGGGCTCTAGGGTATGTAATTTGTATTCCGGTGTTAGTGGTAGGGAGCGTCCATGAGAAAAGATGGTGTCAGTTTCATCAGTTGTATTCCTCGGTAGGGATCTGAGGGAATGGCCCTGAGATTGGTAGGGGTTGTCTGGCGACCTCCTTTGGTAATCCAACCTGTCTGATTGACACCAGCACCTCCTTTATCAGCCTCTTCTGATGATAATGTCAGGGTGGGTTTCTGGAGCTGTAGATGCATTGCGTTCTGCATGACTTCGTTCTGAGGCAAGCGCATGTTGTTTTTGCACAATTTCTTGCCTGTGCACCGTCAGCGAACATTTCAATTGGATAGGTCAACTGTCATTTCGACACTCAGGAGGAGTCCAATGTGGGTTCTTCTTTCTTGTCCTGTTGGTGGGAGGGTACCTGTGTATCGTGCGCTGTTTCAGTGTTGTCCTGAAAGTATTCTATTGAGTTGGATGATGGAAAAGTCAGGCCTTCCGATGCAGCAGAACTGTTCATGTTAGTGGGGTGGAGCAGGGCAGAAAGAGTCCCCGAAATAGGACAACTTTTTTTGTATGGCTGAAGTGTGCAGTTGGATAATATTGACGATTGTTGCTCGGGTGGGTTGGTGGTACCATGGTTGTGGCCCCAGTGGTACTTTCACAGCCTTGGTGTCGCGGCCAGCCTCGCCCACAGACAACCTGCCCAACCTGAAACATATTTCTCACCAGAACTGCCAACCCCGATAGCCCAACTCTGCCACATATCAACACAGCGACACCCCATCAAGGAACCTAACCAGATCAGCCAACACGATCAACCAGTTCATTCACCTGCATGTCCACACAAATGTAATATACGCCATCATTGGCCAGCAATGTCCCTTCGCTATGATACATCGGCCAAACTGGACAGTCCTAAACGGGAAAATGGGATAAGATGGACAACAAATCAGATATTAGGAATGGCAACAACAAAACCTTGTAGGAGAACACTTCAACCTCCCTGGCCACACTATAGCAGACCTTAAGGTGGCCATCCGCTGCAGAAAACTTCAGGACTAGACTTTCAAAGAGAAGCTGAGCGAGCTGAGCTTCAGTTCATCGCAAAATTTGACACAATCAGCTCAAGGATTAAACAAAGACTGTGGGAATGGCTTGCAACTAACAAAACCGTTTCTCCCTCCTTGGTTTTCACACCTCAACTGCTAGAACAGGGCCTCAAGCCTCCCTGATTTGAACTAACCTCATATTCTAGCTTGCTTGCATATATATATGCCTGCCCCTGCGACCAAAGAAAAATA
>NC_133770.1:159891567-160059485 GCF_003597395.2 Chelonoidis abingdonii | reverse complement strand
TTGCATATATATACCTGCCCCTGGAAATTTCCACTACGTGCATCTGACGAAGTGGGTATTCACCCACGAAAGCTCATGCTCCAAAACGTCTGTTACTCTATAAGGTGCCACAGGATTCTTTGCTGCTTTTACAGATCCAGACTAACACGGCTACCCCTCTGATACTTAACTTTGTTTAGGCCACTTTTCATATTATTCACTAATATTCATTAAAAAGGGGTAAATAAATATTGACTAAAGTGATTATTACCAAAAAACTCTCTCATTGTAGAAGAGCAGCCAATGTTGCAAATAAAGGTCCCACTCAGTTATTATAAAGAATCATTAGTTTGGTTTTATAACTATTGAAACCTGGTCATTTGAGCATTCCCTAGTTGCTATTTTGTCTTCCTTACAGTGGGTCATGTTCAGAGTCTAGCTGAAATATTGAATGGAATTCCACCCTTTGCAGAGGGGCAATATGAGGCCTGTTCACCTGATAAGTTACATTTAAGATCTAGAGTCAAGGCTTGAGTAGAATTTAAGTAATACGTTATCTTTGTTCTGGAGTCACTATAATAGTCAAAGAAGGGAAGCCCTCTTAGTTGAGTATGATGAGTGGAACTGGAAAAAGGGTCAGGTTTCACAAGACAGCCATGTAAGCAACACGGTGTCTACACAAACACCGTGTCGCCCCTAACTACACTGACACCAGCTCTACGCCTCTTGTGGAGCCAGAGTTATGTTGGTGTAGTAGGGTACTTAGGTCGGTGGGAGCAAGGCTGCAGTATGTACATTGACAGACATAAGCTGCCTTATGTTGACCAAATTGTGTAGTGTCGACCAGATCTTAAGTTCAATGGGCCTGTTTCTCCTTTCACACAAGTCTACTTCCACTGAGGTCTTTCCAACTTGCAATACTGTTGTCAGATAAAAAAAAAAAAGTCCTCAGCTGCCCTAATCCCGTTTAATATGATATACCTAGCATTATCAGTTAACACTGGGCATTTCCCCCTTTTTCTCTGTGCATTAAAGAACTTCTATTTGCTTTGGGGCGGATTCACAGCTTGCCTAAATGAGCATGGCTCCATTGAAGTTGATAAAGCTATGCCAATTCACACACCAGTTGAGAATCTGGCCTTTTGTATCTGTAATGCATCATTAATACTCCAAGTTTGTTAGCTCCTTTCCCTTCCCTGCTGCCACATAGTTTGCTTTAAGTTGCTGGGTTGTCCCACAGGACTGCAGCATGTCCTGATTTAGACTAGTTTAGGCAAGAACATCTGAATCAGCTGTTGATAAAAGTGCACAGTTGTAAACTCCTGGGGATGGCAAGGACTGGGCAGCCATGAAAGTAAAACAAATGATTACGAAGCTGATCCCAAAGATGAAACACTCACAGCCACCGAATAAATGGATTTAAAAGTGTGTTTCCACATGAAAAGTAAGATAAACAGGAGAGGGAAAGAGCAATAAATAGCAGCACTTACAGTTTCTGTATACATTGAGTGGCTCTTTTTATAGAGGAATGAAGAATTTAGTCTAGTATTAAGAGTAATAAACTTAGAGACTAAACTGACAAAGTGCTGAGTAGGTGCTTAAAAAAGCATTAAAGAATTATAGTTGAATCAATCTTTATGTTTATAAAAAGAAGGCGGCGTACTTGTGGCACCTTAGAGACTAACCAATTTATTTGGGCATAAACTTGTGCGCTAAAACCCACTTCATTGGATGCATGCAGTGAACGATACAATAGGAAGACAAAGACACACAGAGAACATGAAAAAAAAAGTGTTGTCATACCAACTAACAAGACTAATCAATTAAGGTGGACTATTAGGAGAAAAAAAAACTTTGGTAGGGATAATCAGGATGGCCCATTTCTGTTTTTGAACAATAATAGGACCTAATCACATAAGCCACACCCTCAGAGGCTCGTTCACCTGCATATCTACCACTGATATGCCATCGTGTGCCAGCAATGCCTCTCTGCCATGTACATTGGCCAAACCAGACAGACAGTCTCTACACGAAAGAATAAAATGGACACAAATCAGACAAAGAATTATAACATTCAAAAATCCAAAGAACACTTCAACCTTCCTGGTCACTCAGTTATAGATCTAAAAGTTGCAATTCTCCAACAAAAAAACCCTTCAAAAAAACAAACAGATTCCGATGAGAAACTGCAGAATTGGAATTAATTTGCGAACTGGACACCATTAAATTACAATTGAATAAAGACTGGCAGTGGATGGGTCATTACACAAAGTAAAAGCTATTTCCCCATGCTAATTTTTCCCCTATTGTTACTCACACCTTCTTGTCAACTGTTGGAAATGGGCACTGTGGTGGTGATCTGTGTGGTATATCAAGCACTATATTGGAACGGCAAACTATTACTTCAAGAGTGTGGTGGGTGGAGGGTCCTGGTCCTGCTTGCAGGCTACGGAGCTCTGTAGCCATGTGTGTTATCAAATATATTCTGGAAAGAGCCAGCTTAAAGCAACATGGCATGAGTTGTTGCTGCCTTAGGAAGCAGCCTGCTTTCTCTCTCTGTTTTTGGGTTATTCTGAATTCTAGGAAATAAATTAATGTGTTGCATTCTACCAGCAAAAAATCCTGTTTTTAAATCTAATGTGTGTATGCTGTGAACATAAAGTGGTGTATGCATGTTTTCCTTTCAGTGTCTGGTTCCTAACCTCCCTTCCTTCAGTCCCACTACGGGTGGAGGAAACTAAAGGAAGGTTTCAGTCAGAAACAGTTAAGCACTTTTGCTGATGAGCTACGTTTCCTAAAATGGATACCTTGGCCCCACATGAACTACTTTCATAAGAGGATAGGGATTAGAAGTCGCGTGTGAAGAGACATGCTATTCTCTTCCAGCTCTTATTAAAAAAGCATCACTGTGTCTTGCTCAGAGCTGGTTCATTTAATAACATAGTAACTTAAGTGACAACCTGTTGCCAGAATTAGCCTGTGAATGACTTGTGCACCAAGGACAGGCTCTGAAAGCTTACCTATTGCCTTTCTAATGCATCCAACACCAAAGCAGCAAGACACCCTACATAATTCTGATACACTCCATTATCCCACTAAGAGGAAGTCTCCTCCCATATGCTAGACAGAAATTAAACTGGTTAGATCTCAGCAGTCAGCATCCCAGGGAGTCTTGTCTGGCCAGTTTGGTTGGGAAATTCCTGTGTATCCATGGCCATATTGTATCACATCGTAAGGGCCAGATCTTCAGCAGTGCTAATCAGTGTCACTTCATTACGATGAAGATATAACATACCCCACCTAGGGCTCTGGCCCCACAGATAGAAAAACCTGGGTTGAGCTTGCTATCAGGCAGGAATGACTTCCCCCAAGATATCTGGAAAGAAGGGGGCAAGGCTGTTTACACCTAGGTTATGAGCACAGAAGCAGCCCTTTTGAATGGGTTTTGTGGTGGTATATGCAGAGCTGGGGGGTAGGAGAGGCCTATGAAATAGCTGGGCTCTTGCTAGTTTAGGCCTTTCAAGATAAGTAGGAGTTTACACTTAATTCAAAACTGGATTGGCAGCCATTGCAGAGTGTGAATGTCTGAAGTGATATCACTTTCCCCCATGTTGATCTGTGTAGCGGAAGGGTAGTCAGTAGGGTGACCAGAGGCCAAATCTGGACCTCCAGATGCTTTTGAACAGTAAATAAAGATTTTTAGGTCTATCATCTTTAAAATTATTTTCTCTGGTGCCTGGACCTTAACTATACTTTGCCTAAGAAATTTGGACCTTGACAAAAATAAATAGACTACCCAGATCTAGCTTTTTATCAGGTTGCCCATCACCACAGCATCTGGGCACACTGGAGATGGGCTACTGTATACTGTTCCCAGGTCTTTTGCAGTATTTCATAATGAGATTCAGTCTGTAATTGGCTTTGTTGTCTCATGAGGAACTACAGAGACTGAGTGTGGGGGGCAGGGACTTCTTTGACAGGATAGGCCCTTTAGTCTCTCTTGACTAAATGAACCTGCATTTGGCTGCTTCTTCTCTGCCTGCCAGGTGAAAAGCAGTATCCAAAAATCCTTGCCACAAGGTAGATCATTGAGCTTGTCCTTCAATCTCAAACCAGAATGGCTCTTTGGCTCACTTCAGGGAGGCACAAAGTACATAGATTGCATGCTCTGTAATTAGCCTTGACAAAGGATTACAAAACAAATCAATTCCAGACAGAGCCAGATTTACACCTTTCCCACCCCTAGAGACACAGCATCTTCAGCACCCGCACCTGCCTACAGCAGACCAAAATATGAAAAGAAATATAAACAGCTTCCTGGGTAAGGCACGAGACCCTCTGCCATGCAGAGCTCCCAGCTTGGGTGCCCTATGTGAGGCACAAAGGGGAAAGGGGGTAGGGGGAACTGTACCTCTCCCCTTGGTGTGCGGCCCCTGGGTGTCTTCCATCCCTCCTGCAGCCCAGCGTAGCAGCCACGCTCCGGTTCTGCCTATGCAAGTGAATGGGGCACCAGCCACACCCCTTCCTCTCTCCTCCCTGGCATAGGGGTGGCAGAGATAGAGAAGTTGGCTAGAATGCTCCCAGCATCTTCAGCAGCTGCTGTGCCTGGTCATGGCTCACAGTGCACCCGGGTGAGCTGACTTGGATGCTCACCCTGCTCTAGCACCACATGCTGGGTGGCCACCAACCGTTGTCAGAAGCCTGGCTGCCCACAGTGGAGCTCTAGGTATTAAAATTTAGGTGCCCCCAAGCATGTGCTACTGTGCCTAACTGGAAATCCAGCCCACCCTGCTTAAAGCAGGAAATCAGAGGGAAGAACTAAATGTTCCAGAAGAAAGAGGCCTGTTTCTATGAAGTATCGGCTCCCATATTACCTGCTAGGTAACATCATCATTAACCCCAAATCCCCACTTTTCTTTTATTATTCTGGTTGTGCCCAGGAGCCCCAGTCATAGTCAAGGACCTCACTGTGCTAAGTACTGTACAAATACAGAACAAAAAGATGGTCCCCATAAAGTCACTAGGATTAAGGCTAGAATCCTCTGGGGATGGTGAAACAAAAATCGTGCTTCTTTGTTCCATATAAATCCCAGCTCTGTTTGACGTCCTCTCCTAGAACTTGGGGAAGTCTGTATATTGACCTGTGCCTTATAAGGATATTAAAATTATCTTCACAACATACTGAAGCTAGGGACCTTAAAAAGGCCTCAATAGTGTTTTGAAGTGGTTATTCTTATCTCTATTTGTATTCATCTCGTTGTAGCTCATCTTGTTTTCTCCATCCCCATAAAGATGGATCAAGCAAACCTCACATCAGGGATTAAATCTTCAAGCCAGGAGGAATGTAACTAGGTGAAAAGCACATCTCTCCTCTTCATTGGTTCGGGTGGCGGAGGGAGCCCCGGTCCTGCATGATCAGGTCTGGAAGCAGGGGCAGCATCAGGGGCACATGAACGGACATGTGCAGGAGTGACACGTACCAATGTTGGTGTGGCCATGCCGGAGCTATCAGAATTACCCGTGCGTGGTCCCTGCGGATCTTCAAAAATCACCCTTTGTATCAGAGGAAAGGCGTAAAGCAGACCGACCCCTCCAGGACTGGATGAAGGCGTCCGACAAAGACCCCGGACTGCGGCCCAGGAGGGAGCAGAACTGTCGGCACTTCCTGTTTTCCCTCGAGGCGAACAGGTCTAACTGGGGAAAGCCCCAGAGCTGGAAGATTGAGCATACCACGTCCCGTCGGAGGGACCACTCGTGACCCTGGAACGAGCAGCTGAGGGCGTTCAGATCCCCTGGAAGGTAGAACGCTGTCAGGTAAGTAGCATTGTGGACGCAGAAATCCCACAACGCGAGGGCTTCCCTGCACATGGGAGAGGAGCGTGCACCCCCTTTTGTTGATATAAAAGACTGTCGATGTGTTGTCCGAGAGGACTGAAACACATCTGCCGGCCAGGTGAGACCGGAAGGTCAAAAAAGCCAGGCGGACCGCTCTCAGCTCCCTGACATTGATATGCAACTCGAGGTCCTACGGCGACCACAAGCCCTATGTCCTGAAATTTCCCAGGAGCACTCCCCAACCCCGATCCGAGGCAGCTGTTACCAGAGAGAGGGAGGGTTGAGGGGCGGCGAAGGGGATGCCCATGCACACTTTGTGTGGGTCGAACCACGACCGTAGCAAACTCAGCACCAAGGGGGGAATGGACACCACTGAGTCCAAGGGGGCCGGGCGGTATACTGTTGCTAACCAGGAGTGTAGTGGGCAAAGCTGGAGTCTGGCATGGTTTACCATACAGGTGCACGCCGCCATGTGACCCAACAGCTGAAGGCAGATCCGCGCTGTGGTGATCGGGGCACGTTGCAGTCCAAGGATGAGCTCAGAAATCACATGAAACCTGGATTCTGGAAGGAACGCTGTGGCATAGGTGGAGTCCAGGACTGCCCCTATGAACTCTATTCGTTGCGTAGGAGATAGGGTGGACTTGGCTTCATTCAAGAGGAGGCCAAGATTGAGAAAGGTCCGCCTGATGAATAACACCTGAGCCTCCACTCGCTCCTTGGTGTGGCCCTTTATGAGCCAATCGTCCAGGTAGGGGAATACCTGGATGCCCCGCCTGTGCAGGAAGGCTGCCACAATTGCCATGCACTTCGTGAAGACCCTTGGAGCAGCTGACAGGCCAAAGTGTCCTTTATGTTGAGGGCGGAGTACCAGTCTCCTGGATCCAGGGAGGGAATGACTGACCATGCAGAACTTGAGCTTTCGTACAAACTTGTTCAGTCATTGCAAGTCCAAGATGGGACTCAGGCCCCCTTTCGCCTTCGGTATTAGGAAATATCGAGAGCAGAAGCCTTTGCCCCTGAGCTCTTGAGGGACTTCCTCCACCGCCCCTGCCTCCATGAGGGACTGCACTTCTTGAATTAGAAGATGCTTGTGAGATGGGTCCCTGAAGAGGGACAGGGAGGGGGGCTAGTGGAGCGGGAGGGAGGAAAACCGGATAGAATATCCCCTCTCTACCATGTGGAGCACCCAGCTGTCAGACGTGATTCGGGACCAGGCACGGCAGAAGGGGGACAGACGTGATCCAAAGGTAGGGGTAGAAGAATCCAGAGTCAATAGGTAGGTCGCCCTCGACCATGCCATCAAACAGGGGGCCTAGGCCCCAATGACGGTTGCGGTTGACCAGATGCCTGGCCAGAGGGGTGGCGTTGGTGACGCCTTCTGCCATTTCTGACTCCCCTGAGCCCTAGCTCCTGGGAAGTATGAGGCTGGTAGGGGCGTGAGGTCGCCTGCGGCCTAAACTGCCTGCGCTGGGTCACAGGGGTATGCAAGCCCTGAGAGCGAAGCGTGGCCCTCGAGTCCTTTAGGCTATGGAGACGCTTGTCTGTTTTCTCTGAAAACAGCATCCGCACCTCGAAGGGGACGTCCTGAATGGTCTGCTGTACCTCATAGGGAAGGCCTGAGACCTGGACCTAGGCTCCCCGCCTCATGACCAGGCCCGTGGCCAGGGTGCGTGAGGCTGAGTCCGCCTCATCTAGGTCCGCCTGGAGAGAGGCTCGGGAGATCAAATTTCCCCTCCTCCACCAGGGCCGAAAACTGACCTCGAGTCCTGTGGGAGGAGCTCCGTAAACTTTGACATGGCTGAACATGTGTTATGACCATATTGGCTTACGATTGCCTGTTGGTTGGCAATATGGAGTTGTAGGCCTGCCATAGAGTACACCTTTCTACCAAAGAGGTAGAGTCTTTTGGCGTCCCTGTTCTTTGGAGTTGACCCCTGAAACCCTTGATGCTCCCATTGGTTGGCTGCATCCACCACCAGGGAGTCCGGGGGGGTGATGAGTGTACAAGTGTTCGTGCCCCTTAGAGGGGATGAAATAACGCCGTTCCGTTCTCTTGGCAGTAGGGGCCAGTGAGGCTGGCATCTGCCATAGGGTGCGGGACATATCCGCTATGGTCTTGATTAACAGAAGAGCCACCCTGGATGGCCCTGAGGGAGCCAGGATGTCTACTACCGGATCCGCGTCCACCTCGATTTCCTCAGCCTAGATTGCGAGGCTCCGAGCTGCTCGCCTGAGCAGTTGTTGGAGGATCCGAGTGTCCTCCATGGCCGGTGCCACAGTCGTGCCCAAGACCGCTTCGTCCAGGGAGGAAGACGAGGAAATTGCTTGGATCGGCCCTTCCTCAGGTGCATGTAGCCCTTCGGGGTCCTGCGGCACATGGTACTGTGGTTGCAGGGCCGGTTCCGATGCTAAATGCGGCACCACGACTGGTACCGAGGTCGCCAGTGAGCGGCTTGGCGTATCAGGCGGTGCCTGTTGAGCCCGAACTGAAGTTGCTGCTGGTGCTGCTGCTGCTGCCTGGAGTGCGGAACTTGAATATGGCACACTTCTGCCTGGCGACAGTGCTGGTGGAGGCGACAACTGCGCCTGGGCCACGGACGCCTAGGAGACTGAGGCCGACTTTGATCAAGGACCAAATGCCAGGCCTACTGGTGGTAGGCCCAGGGGGTCCAAAACGGCCACTAGTGAGGGCAGATGCCATTGCTGCTGCCACTGTGGGTAACATGCTGGTGGCTCATCCCTGAAACCAATCTCCTGCTCTGCGACCGGCTGGAGTGGTAGGAGTCCGCCTCTGAGTCTGAAGTCTGCGTAAGAGGACCTGGGGGGAGCAGCACCCAGTGCCATTGGAGAGCGATGCTGAGGCAGCGGGGGACCTCCCATATGGTCCAGTGCCGCCCTAGCTGCGTGGGGAGGGGAGGGAGGCGACAGCATGGCCGACTTGCCCCTCGATTGTACTGGGGGACAGGCCGTGGTAGGCAACTCCCTACTATGGTGCGGGGAGGCCGGTGCCGGGAGTCCCATCAAGTCTGAGGCTGCCTCGAATGCCTCCGGTGTCGAGAAGAGGCGCAAGTCTCCGCTGAGATCCGGGGATCTAGGCCGGTCCGGACTCGACCGCCCTCTCTGCGGTGCGGGAGTCGACGGAGCAGCCGAGGGCTGTAGCCCAGCCTGTCCACTTGCACCTGTGGACGGCATCAGGCTCTGGAGGTCCCAGTGGGGTGACCGTTCACTCACCGGCTTCCTTCTCTTAGCGGGCACCGGAGACGGTGAGCAGTGCCACACTGAGGCTGACTTCCTATGACCTGGCTCTGTTCGGTGCCGGGTTTTAGAAGACGGGCTGGGCCCTAAGTTCTGATGCCGGTGCCGGGGTGCCCTGCACCAAGGAAGACGTGCTGGGCACCGCCTCGGCCAGTTCTGGATCCGAGGGTGGCCGCAGGGCAGCCTCCATCAGGAGGACTCCAAGTCTTAGAGCTCTGTCTTTGAGAGTTCTCGGGCGGAAGCCCCTGCATATAGAGCACCGGTCCTTTTGGTGGCTCTCTCCGAGGCACCTCAAACAAGCAGAGCGCGGGTTACTCTTGGGCATGAATTTCCTGCAGTCCTTGCAGAGTTTAAATCTGGGGGACCTGAGCATGCCCCAACGGGCAACAAAATGTGGGGGGGGAACCCCCAACTACCAAGAACTATATACAATTGACCTAAGCAAACTAACTATATACACGGACTATACATGAGGATAGGACACTGCTAACTTGCTATGCGCAAGAGAAGTTCCAGCTAGCCGTCACCGGCGGTAAGAAGGAACTGAGGGGGTGGAGGGTCGGCGGGCCCCTTTATAGGGCGCCATAGTGGTGTCACTCCAGGGGACGCCAAGGCTGACCCTACAGACGCTGCTAGGGGAAAATCTTCCGGCTGGTGTGCACACACCTGCTTGGAATGGACATGAACAACCACTCGAAGTACAACGGATTTTTACCAAAAAGAATTTAGATTTTTCAGGCAACATATCCATCAGATGGCACAGTGCAACTGGATGGCATTGGAGAACTTCACTGTATTTGCAGAGCCCTAAGCATCTCTGATTCAGAGGTGCTGAGCACCCATAGTTCCACTTGATTTCAGTTTGACTTTGTGCTCAGCATTTCTGAAAATCAAGGACAGGCAGCTACAGAAAAGGCCATGGTGGTGTTTTCATGACTAGGGAAATCACAGATGAATGCATTTTTGTTTGCATAGATACATTGTTTGATAATTAAACAGCAAAACCTATTTAAAGGAAAATGAACTCCCAGCCTTAAAACCAAGGATGAAAACCTGAAAAATTTAGCTGGTGTAAACCCGTGTCATGCCAATGCAGTCAGTGCTGATTTACACCAAGGTTCTGGCTCATAGTAATTTATAGACTGATTACATGTAATTCTTTCAAAGTCACATGCCATCTTCAACAGCTAAAGTAACATTTTGTACTTACAGCAATTACTATAGAATGAATTTAATTCCAAATGCATTTTGTCCAGCCAGTCGCACAAGGAAAACAGCATCAACTAATTCTTTTCAAGCACCCCCTGCCCCCACAAGCTGATTAAGGAGACTTTGCTAGATAGTGATGCTGTCAGTATTGAAAGACTCACAGCTAGGCACTCAATTCCCAGTATATGAATAAATAGCTCCCAATCAGTTAGGAATCTAGGCACTTTTGAAACTCCTTCAAGGACCTATCTTTAGGTGTCTAAATATCTGACCCTCAGTGCCTTGATTTCCCTTCCTGTACTCACTAGTGGTAGATGGCTTAAATCAGTGTTTGATTTCCTTAATGCACTGAAGAAGGGCAAAGTATTAGCCTATGAGGAACTAGAATTATAGTCTGTCTCCTCTCAGTTCACCTGAATTGACAGAAAATTGGAGTGTGGTCATGTCCCTGGATGGCAACTTCATCCATACTCCACTTCAAAGGTCAATACAGATACTAATTAATGTTGAGAGCTCTCCTGCCCAGCTGCACACCTTTCCCTGGCAAATGACCATTTCAGCAGGTTTTCACATCCTCCATACTCATGAATTCTGTTTCAGGATTTCAGAGTAATGTTCAGAGTGAGTGACATCTGCCTCTTGCATTCTGGAGGAGTCACCTCCTAACCTGGAGCTGAATCCATTGCTGAGATGCTAACATGGCACTCTGCATCCTCTATGTTCTGAGATGCAACAGCTTCTTTGGGTAGTGTTGTGTATTAGAAGGGGATTCTTTACGGTCCCCGACTATCTTCCCTTTACTTCTACTTATATAGGTAATTCCCAAGCACACCTCTTGAGAAGGCCCTGCACCATGGCAATCATACCTCAGAGCCGGGCTGCCCATTGCCTGAGGGTCACTTATCACAGGGGTTGGCAACCTTTCAGAGGTGGTCTGCCGAGTCTTCATTTATTCACTCTGATTTAAGGTTTCACGTGCCAGTAATACATTAATGTTTTCAGACTGTCTCCTTTCTAGAAATCTATAATATATAACTAAACTATTGTTGTATGTAAAGTAAATAAGGTTTTTAAAATGTTTAAGAAGCTTCATTTAAAATTAAATTAAAATGCAGAGCCCCCTGGATCAGTTGCCAGGACCCAGGCCGTATGAGTGCCACTGAAAATCAGCTCGTGTTCCACCTTTGGCACCCATGCCATAGGTTGCCTACCCCTGACTTATCAGAAGTGCAGAGCACCTGACATCCTTAGGGCAGTTTGTTGCCTTAGAGGTATTTGCCCACAATGTGACTTCATCTGTTATCGCATCCTTTGTGTGAAAAATTTCATAGTTATCAGTTTCATTCCAAAGCAGGACACAAGGGCCAAAACCCTGCGAATTCTGACAAAACAACTTGTTTTCCCTATTTGTAACAGCTACAGAACGACGAAAAAGAACTAAAAGGATCAATGAAGGGGGGAAAAAACAGATTGAGCTGGAGTCCTCCTCATATTTAAAAGGCTTCTTCCATATAGTAATCTCTATAATGCTCTGCATTCATTACCATTCATCATGTCAAAGCCTCTCATAATAAATACTAGTATGATCAAAGCTCTCATTTTCTACATCCCTTCAGCAATTTTCATTGCCATGTTCTTGCATTTTTAACCTTTTATTCATGCAGCAAATTAACTTGATTGCTAAAATGCTCAGGTATAATTTACCCTGTGTACACCTGTGCTTAGAGACTTATTAACCACTTTGTACCTCCATGTGTATCTCCTATGAATTCCACGATTCTTCCAAGCTCATCTTCTACTATGATGTTTATCTCTTGGTAATGACTTAGATCATTTAAGAATTTAACCTTTTCAAGTAAAAAATCTCAATTGGCTTGTTCTTCAGATGAAAGATGTACAAGGTAACAACTTTAGATAATGTTTTCACCCCTCAGCCATAAGGCTGAAAAGCTACTACTAGCACTAGAATGGGTTACCTGAGGAGGTGGTGGAATCTCCTTCCTTAGAGGTTTATGGTCAGGCTTGAAAAAGCCCTGGCTGGGATGATTTAGTTGGGGTTGGTCCTGCTTTGAGCAGGGGGTTGAACTAGATGATCTCCTGAGGTTCCTTCCAACCGTGATATTCTATGAATGAATTCTGGAAGCTGCAGACCTGGGTTATATTTGAACTGGTGATCAAAGCAGCAAAAGGAAGCCTGCGGCCTCCATCCCCACCCTCCCAAATCTCCCAATACAGCCAGCCAGCCTTATGGAGTAACCTGAGAATTTTATAATGCTCTGGAGTTCTTTCCTACCTCACAACTGTGGTGTTAATGTAACAGCAGCAACCCCCTAACAGCTAGTAGCCTTATAATAGCTGGCAACCATTAGGGGAAATTGGACACCTCACAGACACACTAGCCTGAACTTTTAAACTGTCTTCCCTTATCAGTCTTGAGGCAGTTGAAGTTGGTCCGAAGCTGGTTTTTGCTGAGTGCAGGGTTTGCTAACCACCAATCAAACGCTAACACGACCAAAGACTGTGTGTGAGCGTGTATAAAAGATTCTTGGTTTTTGTATGGAGTAGAGTTTTTTGTACCAAGGTACAGAACTCTCCTTTCCTCTGCAAAATAAAGCAACCTTTCCTTATCCCTGTCTGGCTGTCATTGGCTCTCAGCCAGGCGGACCCAATATTTCGGTAACAGTTTCTGGCAACCCCAAATGGGACGCTCCTAGCTCGGACATCAGACTCCAGACAGCTGCGGCAAGTTAGGAGCGGTGCCACCGGGGTGTTTAGCCCCTCTTCCTCAGTTCACCGTGGCCCTTGGGGGTTCGTGCTCCGATAAGGTGAGCCCTAATAAGATAAGGAAACACTCCCCGGGTTCTGGTTATATTCTGGTTACTGTATTTCTATCTTATACCTTTGGGTGTTAGGTGTGCGGGCAGAACTGAGCTTCTTGTTCGTAATTCCTCAGAGTGGAAGCCATAGGGTGGGATGAAGCCCTGAGGTCGTATTAAGATCCTTCTGTTCCGTCCCCTGTAGCAGTCAGTGTAAGCAGAGATTGCTGGCTTGGATTAGACCATTATTCCCTCCTTCTGTTTAATTTGCTATTTGAGTGCTAGAAAAGGGGATGGGTAGGTCTCCGTGGAAACCCTCTAAGGATAGCCCTTTGGATTACATGTTAAATAAATGGCCTTTACCCAGTGTTCAGAAAGGAATGTCAAAGAGGTGTTTATTGCAGCTTTGTACCCAGCACTCCCACCCACCTTCCCACACACAAGAATCGTGCACTGCAGATGACTGTGGGGAGAACAGACGTTAACAACAGTGAGGAAAGAAGGCGACCAGGGGGTTCTTTTGTCACCTATTCAAATGATTTTACCACTTATGTTTGTTCCTCCAATGACCCCCAGGTCCATGTAACTTTGGGAGAAACTGTTTATTCTTGTCTTCTGCAGTCTGAGGCTGCTCTCTCCACTGTTACTGTCAAGCCGAAGAAGGGAAGCCTCATGAATAAAAGTATTCCGGTAATGGGTATAGGCAGAAAGCCGTTTGACTGTTCTGTTTCGCAACAGGCTACTATGGAAATCTCTGGTGTCTCTACCTCCCATGCCTTTTTGCTAGCTCCAGAGTCCCCCGTTAACCTCTTGGGCAGAGGCCTGTTGTGTAAATTGCACGCTCAGATTTTTTTTTTCAGATGACAGGATCATCCTCCGGTTACCTCAAAACCAACTTCCCCAGCTGCGTGCTGTTCTGACCTAGGCTTCAGAGGACTCATTCCTGCCTACGGACCCCATCCTACCCAAGTGACTCAGACAGGAGGTAAAAGCCTCCCTATGGGACACTTTAAAAACAGACTTGGGCACTCTCCGGACAGAACCAGTGCATATAACGTTGAAGCCAGGCATTGTAATTCCTCCAATTCATCAGTACCCCATCCCCCAAGAAGCTCTGCTAGGCCTCCACAACCTTATCACCACATTCCTGCGGTTGGGAACGCTAGTTCACACCAAGTCTCCTTTCAACAACCGCATTCTGCCAGTCAGAAAATCTGACACGAATCCAGAGGGAAAACGAGTATACCGATTTGTCAAGGACTTGCGTGCAGTGAATGAAATCATCCAGGCTAGCGACAACGTGATACCTAATCCTCACACGATCCTGACTGCCATTCCAGCAGGTACTGCTTGCTATTTGGTAATAGACTTGTGTAATGCCTTTTTCGGTATTCCCCTAGATCAAGACAGCTGGGATATCTTTGCATTTACATGGATGGATCCAGAGACCAAGAGGGCAGAACAACTGACCTGGACTCGGCTACCACAAGGATATGTTGAATCGCCAACCATTTTCTCCTCTATCCTAACACGCGCTTTAGCTGATATTAAGCAACGTGGTGGGTCCACTTATCTTTTGTATGTGGATAACATCCTGGTTTGTTCTCCTGATCAGGTAACATGCAAAACAGACACTATTTACTTGCTAAATTGCTTGGAAGATAAGGGACATAAAGTGTCCCCTTCTAAGTTGCAGTTTGCCAAGGACCAGGTAACCTACCTCTGTGACGTACTGACCCCAGGACATCGAGCTCTATCTAGTGCCCGTATCCAGTCAATCCTTAACATCCCACGGCTAGAGACTAAACGTGAACTGCGGGGATTTGTAGGCCTTGCAGAATTTTGCCATTCTTGGATTCCAGGTTTTGGAGAAATGGCAAAGCCCCTTTATGAGCAGATAACCCACGATGCCGAGGAGCCCCTGCACTGGAATTCTGGGGCTATCAAAGCCTTTCAGGAGGTTACAACAGCCTTGGCCTCAGCCCCAGCCCTTGGGATCCCCAATTATCCGAAGCTCTTTGTTCTCTACGTTCATGAGCGAGTAGGGGTTGCCTCGGGTGTCCTGACCCAGACTTTTGGGCCCAAGGAATGACCTATGTCCTACTATTCCCAAAAATTGGATCTGGTGGCACAAGGCTTTCCCAGTTGCCTTCAGGCAGTGGTTGCTGCTGGCCTTCTGGTACCCCAAGCAGAGAAGGTTACTTTAGGCCATCCGATGGTCCTACGGACCCCACATGCGGTCCAACTATGGCTAGTCCAAAAGGGCACTCAGAATTTAACCTCTCAGAGACTGACCCATTCGGAAGTTTCTTTATTGTCCAGAACCACCTTGAAGATTGAGCAATGCCATACCTTGAACCCTGCAACCCTTTTACCTTTTCTGGACAACAATCATGTGAAGGCTTATGATCGTCTTCAAGCAGTGCATTATCAGGAAAAACCTCAACCAGATCTTTCAGATGTGCCCATTCCAAATGCTGACCTGGAACTGTATACAGATGGCTCGGCACGGGTCATGGAGGGCCAACGAATATCTGGATTTGCAGTATCTACCTAGTTTGAGGTATTACAGTCTGCAGCCCTGGGACCCTCCACCTCACCCGAGCATATAAGCTGGCAGCAGGTCAGTCTGTAAACATCTATACTGATTCAAAATATGCTTTTGGCATTTGCCATGCCATAGGCCAACTCTGGGCAGAGTGGGGTTTTATTACCTCCAGTGGCACTAAAGTAGCACATTGGCCCTTAATTCTGGAACTAAGAAAGGCAGTGCACCTGCCACCTGAGATTGCCATTATTCATGTTCATGCCCAGCTGAAGGGAAATGATCCCACCATCCGTGGGAACCGACTGGCTGATGCAGCATCAAAAGCTGCATCCCTACAACCTTAAATTACCAACCAAATGGTGCTCGCACTCTCTCCCCCATCAACACCGCTCCCATCAGAGGTTAGTTGCTGGGAGGACATAGGGGCCACTAAGACACCATGTGGGGAGTGACAGCTATCTGATGGGAGAAGAGCCTTGCCCCAGGCTGCTCTGTGGCCTGCCCTATTTAAACTACACCAAGAAACACACAGCAGAGCAGAGGCCAGGGCAGCTATTGTGAACAGACTTTGGTATGCCCGTGGGGTATTGCAGGAAGCCCAAAAGAGTCCTTTCCACATGTGACATTTGTGCAAAATTCAATCCAAGGGGGGAACCAAAAGGCCCCCCTGGAGCAAGGTTATGGGCATATACGCCCTTTGAACAGCTCCAAATCAACTACTCAGAGACGCCCAAGTGCCAAGGCTACAAGTATCTTCTTGTAATTGTATGCCAACTGGCTGGCTGGACCGAAGCATTCCTCACTAGACGAGCAACTGCCTTGGAAGTAGGGAAAACCTTATTGAAACATGTTATTCCTAGGTTTGGTCCTCCTAGGTCTACTGACTCTGATCAAGGGATTCATTTCACTGCCCAAGTTATTCAATACATTGCAAAGGCCCTAGGTATCACCTGGCTTCTACATACTTCTTGGAGACCACCATCTTCTGGGCAAGTGGAAAGAATGAACCCAACTTTAAAGCTTAAGCTCTCCAAAATATATGCACAGACTGGGTTAAAATGGCTTCAGGCTCTGCCTTTGTCCCTCTTGCCAGTTCAAACTGCCCCTAGGGGTCGGCTTGGTCTCTCACCTTTTGAGCTTTTATTCAGCAGGCCATATACTGGATTTGCTGACCCAGGACCTGTGACCGATTTAGCCCCTTGGGGGGACAAGAAGTTGACCAGATACGTTGTTTCCCTCCAAAATACTCTGTCTCTTCACAGGTATGCAGTCCAATTTCAGTCCTTACCCGCTGATGTACCTGCTCACCAGATCCAGCCAGGGGATTGGGTCTATGTAAAAGAGTGGAAAAATCAAGCCTCTCCAACCCCGGTGGGCTGTCCCTTTTCAAGTCCTTCTTACCTCCCACACTGCAATTCGAGTAAGGGAATGGGATACCTGGATCCACTACACCCAAATCAAACTAGCCCCTAGGCCGGGGCCAGAAAGGGATGACATCGGACTTCGAGGGAGCACCGCCAGCTCTTCCCCCTGTGACCCGGAAGAGCCAGAAGCAGATGATACCTGAAAAAAACTGAATCGCTCGAGGGACTAAAGCTTTTGTTCCAACTGTCAAATGGATTATTTTCTCTTTTCTTTCTATGTGTCGTTTGGGTAATGTTGCAATGTGCAAAATGTTAGTGCTGTTACTAAGGGCTCTACTGTCCATAGAAGAACACAATCTCTCTCCCTCCAGCTTAATCACAAATTGCATAACGGGCCTGACAATTTGGATTATCAGGCCCGAAGGGGGGACTAACAGTCAGCAGCAACTCCCTAACAGCTAGTGGCCTTATAATAGCTGGCAACCATTAGGGGAAATTGGACACCTCACAGACACAGTAGCCTGAACTTTTAAACTGTCTTCCCTTATCAGTCTTGAGGCAGTTGAAGCTGGTCCTAAGCTGGTTTTTGCTGAGCAGATTGCAGAAGTGCAGGGTTTGCTAACCACCAATCAAATGCTAACATGACCAAAGCCTGTGTGTGAATGTGTATAAAAGATTCTTGGTTTTTGAATGGAGTAGAGTTTTTGTACCAAGGTACAGAACTTTCTTCTGCAGAATAAAGCAACCTTTCCTTATCCCTATCTGGCTGTCATTGGCTCTCAGCTAGGTGGACCCAACATTTTGGTAACATTAGGATAAATACTGTGCATTGAAGATTGAATCACTGATATTTTCTTCCTGCTGTATGAGAGGGGTAGCTGTGTTAGTCTGGATCTGCAAAAGATCCAGTAGCACCTTATAGACTAACAGACATTTTGGAGCATGAGCTTTCGTGGGTGAATACGTCTGTTAGTCTATAAAGTGCTACAGGATTCTTTGCTGCTCTTCCTGCTGTATTTTATTAAACAGAATGCTTATTTAGCTAGAAATACAGCACTCTTACACCTATGCTAGTCTTCAAATGACCTTTACCTGAAAGAACTTTTGTAATTCATCCTAAAGGTCTCTCCTTGGGTTCTTCTGGAAACCAGGGATTGTAGTACAGGAAAAATGTTAACTGTCTAGTAAGTGCAATCCAATAGTTATAAATGAATGCAGCATTTATTCTAAGTTGCCTGTGTGCACACGTGTGCAGAATGTTGCCTAACAAGGGCTGCACCTAAACTATTGCTACACTGCAGATAAAATGCAGATCAGCTTTGTTGTTTTGGCAGTGATCCCACCAGGCTGGAGAGCTAGAATTCTAATCACCAGATTGGAAACACTTATATTCATGTTGCTCCTTACCCCAACTGATAAGCATTAACGTAGACAGACTGGCTTAGGAAGCACACATACCCACCCACTTTGAGATATGTTATCTGGATATTCTAAAAGCCATCTTTTAGCCCTCTAGGAGGGATTTAATCCTTTGCAATGAGGGTATCCTCTCTTGTTAGTCAATATACCTGCAATAGTTAGAGTAATTTTCGCCTGTAGATCTTAAAGTGCTTAGCAAAGTTAGTGTTATCCCTATTGCTTAGATGGGGACAGAGGCAAGAGAATTAAAGTGACACAGTGGGGTATCACCCAGGATCAGAGCCTGATCCTGCCGCTGTTCAACTCAGTGGCAAAAATTCCACATCCTGCAACAGTGCAGGATCAGGACCACAGCGAGTCAGTGCCAGAGCTAGGAAAAGAACTAGTGTCTACTATACCATGCTGCCCCCTCAGCTGAATTAACAAGAAGCCCATAGTGAAGAGTAGTATAGATTGGTGTAGATTCTCTATTGCTGTCTTGTTTGAGGGCAAAAATGCCTCTTCCCTACTGTCCTAGCACAGCTAAACTGAATACATTGGCACTGGAAAGGATGCCACCAATACTCCACTGCAGCTGGGATGAATGAACCACTTGGAGTGAAGTAAGGGGCCCACTGAAGCCTTTACAAGCCACAGCACCAGCCTAGACCTTCTACACTATTTAAGGATTTATTAGCATGGGGTCAGCTTTTACATACCTCTGCCTTTCAAGTATCTGACTGGCCCTGTGATGGTATAAGTCCCCACTTTGAACCTTAGTCCAAAAGATGGGGTACCAGCATGACTCCTCCTAAGCTTAATTACCAGCTTAGATCTTGTAGTGCTGCCAACAACCAGCACTTGCAGTGCCTGGTACACTCTGGTCCCCCAAAAACCTTCCCAGGGGACCCAAAGACCCAGACACCCTGGATCTTAACACAAGGAAAGTAAACCCTTTCCCCTCACCGTTGCCTCTCCCTGGCTTTCCCTCCCTGGGTTACCCTGGAAGATCACTGTGATTCAAACTCCTTGAATCTTAAAACAGAGAGGAATGTTACCTTCCCCCCTCCTCTTTCCCCTTCACCAAGAGGCCATACAGATTCAAACTCTGTGAATCTAAAACAGAGGAAATGCACCTTTCCCCCCTTCCCCTCCTCTCTCCCGGAGAGAGAGACAGAGATAAACAGAGCAGGTTTTTCCTCCCCGCAATTCCCTGGTGAGTGCAGACTCCCTCTCCTGGGGTCTTACACAAGATAACCAAAAAAATCACTTAGATTCTAAAAGAAAAAGCTTTTAATAAGAGAAAGAAACATAAGAGTTGTCTCTGTAATCAAGATGGTAAATTGTTACAGGGTCTTTCAGCTTATAGACACTAGAGAGAATCCTCCCCCCAGCATACATACAAATTGAAACAGAGATACCATTCTTCCAGCCAAATACACATTTGCTAATAAACAATCAAAAAACCACCTCTCTCCTGGTACTTACTAAAATTAGAACAGAAGAGATTTTTTCAGAAAGATTGGAGGAATCTGCTTACATGTCTGGTCCCTCTCAGAACCCAGAGAGAACACCCAAAGAAAACACACACACACAAAGACTTCCCTCCACTGAGATTTTAAAGTATCTTGTCTCCCGCTTGGTCCTCTGGTCAGGTGTTCCAGGTTCACTGTTTTAACCCTTTATAGGTAAAAAGGACATTAACCCTTAACCATCTGTTTATGACAGGCCCTAACAAAAGGAGGGACTTGTCCCTGGAAATCTCCCTTTTAAAAGGCCTTTGTATGATTTCCAGACTAATTCTGGAGAACCTGAAGCACCTAAACTGAACTTGCCCTGAAAGGAGCAATTGGCCTCAATTAAACACCCAGGTTTGAAAATCCCTGAATAGAGGGGGCAAGATTCAGGAGCTGGTAGAACATTTTCCCTATAAATATTTAGGAAGGAAAACTGGGATTGACAGTTTTTTTTTTGCAGAAAAGTCTGACTTACTTGAAAATGTTGTTTCATCAGAAGTCTGACCCCCCCCCCAAAATCCCTAAAAATATATATACACACACACTGAATTTTGACAGTTTCCAGTTGAAAAATTCTGTGTTAATTTTCTACTGTGAACATTCTCTCCCATTTTGTCCCTGTACTGCTGTAGGAGACTGAATCCAAATCCTGGTATAGACATTTTTGTAGCCAACCATATCACTATAATGGGTCAAATAAAAATTCCAGGCCTGAAAAATTTTAGTTAAAATGTTTCACATCCAATAATGAATTTTTTTAAGGGGAAAACACATGTTTGTATTTGTCTTTTTTTCCTGCTCAGAGAAGAAAAAAGAGAGGGAAGTAGTGAGAGGAAGGAAGGTAAAAAAATATCACTTAAAACCCCTCTCTTATTTCCATTGCAAATGAGGGTGGGAGGGGAGGAAGAAGGGGAAAAAAGTTTCTCCAGTTTCTCTTAAAAAGGAGAGAAAAGGGGACTTCTCCCCACTGAAGCCAAATGGTTTGGTTTTTTTTTTTTAAAAGAGCTTCTGATTCAAAAGTTTACATTTTATGTCTAAAAATTGGAATTAAAAAGTTTCTACATTTTTCAAGAAACACTTCCCTTTTTTGACTAGCTCTCAAAGGCAGAAACAAGAACTGCCCTGTCTAAAAACTATTGTTTCAGTCTAAGTGTCAGGTAAATGTACATTCAGTTCACATTTATACAATTTTTCCCATAAGCACAAAAGGCTAGAGATGTAAAAAAAGGAAAGCTTAGCTTCTGCAGCACAAGTTCCCTCCCATCAAGAAAAAATATTCACTAACTTGGTTCCATTGGGCTTAATCCAAATGTCAGAGTTCTACTTACTAGACTGGGCTCTTGGTCCTTACCTAGGCAACTCTCTCATTGCCCCAGGGGAAATTTTGACTTAGTGAAGACTTGAGGATATGATCCCTGATCCTTTCCCATGGTAGCAAAACTGTAGTACACCACAGTTATGCTTCTCTTTGTATATATTACTCTAACTCAAGTTCACTTTGGAAATTTAAAAGCTGCAAAGTCAGCCTGGATGTCTGCCTCTACCAATACCTTATGCAACAGCTCAAGCCAGAATGCTTTGTCTTCTGCCACTGGGTCAGAGTTACTTATATGAACTCTCAGCAGACTGGGAAATGAAGATCTGCTGCAGGTAAGAGCTTGGCTGAAGCACAGCAAACTAATCTATAAGGTGGCAAAACATGTCAGTGAAATGAGTCTACATTGAAGCCATTTTTATCTGGCTGCGCACCAGCCTGCCATAGTATCAATCAATAAAATCCTGTCTCCTAATCCTGTAATCAATATTATAAAAACACCACTAGCAAAGAGCTGTAACAGAACTGTTTAGTTCTGCAGCTGCAATATAATCATTTACCCACTAATTGCACCAATCATCCATAGCCTTTTGCATATGAATATTTTTGATGTCCCAGACATCAGCTGCTTTCGATGTTATTTTTGTATTAGAGGCCTCAACTGAGATCAAAGCCCCATTGTGCTGGGTGCTGTACAATAGTTGAAGACCTGATTCTCATTTACATAAAGGGTGTGACTGCATCTTGTGTAGACATACCCAAGCTAGCTTCCGTGCAGCTAAGGTGTGTGCTGAGAGCATAGACTAGCACCCTGGGTAATTATAGGGCTTAAGGGCCATATGGTACCAGGCCCTGAACACAAGCCTGGCCATGCATTCCCAGCATCATAAGGGCCACACCTAGGGTTGCCAATTTTGATGGAAGCTATTCCGGGAGATTATTCCCCCAACATGACAATGTTATTTTCTTTAAATATCCTATTCAAATCTCCTGGATTGCTTTCAATAGTCACCGGGGGAATCAATTCAAGGAGACTCCAGGCCAAACCTGGAGGGTTGGCAACCCTCTACCCACACACATCCAGCACAGATTTTCTACAGCCACATCAATGCCTTTCATGGGGTGCATTGTGCATCTCCAGGGCATACTGGTACCCACCCCAAAGGGCACGTTGTGCAGGTGTGCTTTGCCTTTCCAGGGCTGTATGATCGCATTACTGCGGGGCCTGCATTTCCATCAGGCCTTTGGGACATCCTCTTTCTCCCCATGGGGCATCGTTTGGTGGGTACCATGGCACTGAAGTCCCCCAGCAGCACTGACCCAAAATGTGAACAGGCACACAAACAGAGGGAAGGGGGTGCAAAGGCCTTGCCTGGATCCCCTACGTGCTACCTGGCCATCCCCAGCACTCCAAGCCCAGGGGAGATGCCCATACTGCCAAAGCTTCACTGTTCCTGCACCTGAGCTCGTGAGATTAATGCTAGTGTGGGTATGTCTACAGAAGCTTCAGTCACACCTGTGATTGAGATTTAGACATACCTTAAGGCCTCTTTACACTGCCAGAGTGGTATAAAGGGACCTTAGTGTAAACAAGAATCAGGCCTTCTTCTCACTATTACCTACTGGCTATCTTAGGCTGCTCTCTGCTCAGCAAGATTTTGTGAATCCCAATCATGAGTGACAGACTCTCCCCATGCATTTTGGAGAGCCTGGGCACCTAACTCAGGACTGTTGATTCCACCAGAGCCCTAAATATTAGTCTTTGCAACTCTGAATCCAAGTCACTTCTGTGTATCTTGGAGATCCAAGAATGTAGGATTATAGATGCTCAGTAATATCACCAAGCACTGGAGCTTAGATACAGTCTGGAAATCAAAGTACAACACTGAAACCAAACTCAAGATTTATCAGATCTGTGTAGTTTCAACATCACTTTATAGTGTGGAATGAGAAAGGACATGTCCAAACTGTCTTTATTCTATACAACCTGCCTCAGAAAAGTCTTCCGCATCTTTTGGCCTAGAACAACCTCAAACCAAGATCTATTGACAGTGCAGCCAAGAAGATATGAGCACCATCATTGCCACATGGTGTTGGAGATGGACTGGCCATGTGCTTTGGACGCAAACAGATTCCATCACCAGAACGGCAATAAGACAGACACTTGAAGGCGAACAAAAGTGAGGCTACCTAAAACCAACATGGCAAAGGGCTGTGGAAGCAGAGCTGAAAAACCTGGGGAACCATTGAAAGACTTGCCAGAAACAGGAGTGGAGAAGCTTGGTTGCTTCCCTAAACGCTAGAGACGTAATGGAAACAATGATCAATACTAGGGGACCATATCGTTGGCGAATACACAGACTCATTGCAGGGGCAAAACTCACATTGAAGTCAATTGGAACTTTGAGTTAAGGACTCAGCCCTGACAAATAGTAAGGCACTATGAGACGAATTCATCTTTGATTAAACCCCACTGACTTTGATAAGATTACACAAGGAATTAAACATGAGCTTGAACCTACTCCTACAGAAGCCAGTGGGAGTTTACCCACTAACTTCAATGGCAGCAGGATTAGGGTCTGTATACAAGACATAGCAATAATGAAAAGAGAATGATAACAGCATGATACTTTTCATTACATCATTAAATGATTTTCTAGTTCTAAGCACTCTATGGGATGCAATGGACAGGCCATGCAAGATGAAATTTGTCAGTGGTCATGTATCAAAGTACTGCTGGAAATTTACACAGTGAAGTCCTAGATCAAACAGGATGGTGTGAAGATTAAGTATTCTTTGTATCTCTCATTCTAGGCTTATGTCTGCCATTTGACTGAGCCTGTCAGCAGTTCTGCAAACTAGCCAAGTCCAAACATATGCCCCATGAACCATTCCAACTTTTTGGAAAGACTGCCTGTCTGAAGGAGGGTGGGCAGCAGGAGTTGCACCTCGAAAGGTCCTTGCAGAAAGAGCATCTACTAGGTTGAGCTGGTGCCTACTGCAGTATATAGAGTTCTGTACACAACTGTCAGTGGGCTGCGGGCCAGGAATTAGTAGCAAGAAAGTGATGCCAGGAGCAGCTATGCTAGTTTCAGTGCCATGGTAGCTGGTCAAACATTTAGAATTCTGTATTTATTCTCTTGGCTGCGTAAAATGATCCTCCCACAAAAGAGCAGAACTCATTTCCTGCGTCACCCCTAAGGATGGATCTTGAGCCAAAGTCTCCTCTGAGGGCTTGTTTGTGATTGATGACTATGCTGAAGAGAAGTCAGAATGATCCCTACTTTATCTACCTGGACCTGGAGTCTCAGCATGGTATTTGTATCCTGCTACTGGCTGTTGCTGGGAGCCGATATCAGAGGAAGGAGGATCCTCTAACAAAGATACCTAGCCCAGGACTCCAACATCACTTTGTGAGAGGAGGATCCTCTCATGGACCTTCATCCTACTGCCCTCAGTCCCCACCCTGCTTTGTTCTCCAAGTGTTCGGGTCCGTAGGGAAAAGCTTGGCCGCTCACTGGTGCTCCACTGACTGCAGGTTAAGAATTGGTAATGCCAGCAGAGCCCTTCTGCCAGGGCCGGCTCCAGCTTTTTTGCCACCCCAAGTGGTGAAGCAAGGTGGGAAAAAAAAAGCCGACTGGTGGCACTTCAGCAGGAGCTCAATGATGCCGCTCCCTCTCTTCCTCTTCGCTGGCAGCTCTAAGAAGGAGAGGAATTGAGGGATCTGTCGCTGAAGACCTGGATGTGCTGCCCCTTTCCATTGGCCACCCCAAGCACTGGCTTCCTTCGCTGGTGCCTGGAGCCAGTCCTATCTTCAGCCCATTGGGAGGTAATGAGGATGTGTCCCATTGGATGATCAGATGGGATTCTGAAGCATGAGATTTGATTATCCTTATTTTAAACTTAATTACATTTTATTAATGCTCACAAAATTACCCAGATCCCTTTTTCCTAATTCCAGCTTTTGTACTTAACTCTAATCTCCCAAGGCAATGTATTTCCCATGCTGGTGATATACCTTAACTCTCCTTTTAAGTATGTAGATAGCAGGTGTCTGCACTCTTAACTACATGGTGTTTTCCATCCTAAAAGTGCTTTACTGTAAATGATTGCACTTCAAGGTACCCCAAGGGCTTGTTATGAAAGAAGAACCTATGGCTAATACAGACAGCAGCAGCTACAATTTGACCTGAAGTTGATGTAGCCATTTGGTTACATCAGGACTAACAGAATTTATTGCAGTAATGCCTCCTTCATATTTATAAGTTGGGCAGTATGTAATACGTTTGATGGTCTGTCTGGGGAACCACATGCACACTGGGGAGTCCTTGATGTTCCATTTGTGCATTAGATATCTGCATATACCATGGTTGGTTCAAATTCGGTTCAGAGTTGACCAAGATGACCGTGGAAAGTTAAACCCAGGAAACTTCTGCCTGGAATCTGCCACAAGATGCTTATTTTTAAAGTCTTGTTTAGCCCAATCTGCTTTCCAAGCCTCCTTGTTTAGCCTGATTGCATGAGGCTAAAACAAAGTGTCTCCAGAAAGGGTTGTGGGATTTAAGATGTTGCAGGGAGGGTGTTGTCTTCCTAGTCACCAAGATGTTGACATCTGTTTTACTAGATTTGCTTGCTAGGCAAGTAGTAATATCCCCATTTTACAGACCCAAGCACAGCTAAATCAACTTAAGAAATCTGCTTCTAAGTTCAAGGCAATTTTTTCTTCCAGACTGAAAATACCTTTCAATACTGGCAACAAAATGACTCTACAGGGAGTTGAACTAATAAAACTGGAATAGCCAAAAAGACAACAGAAGCTCAGACAAATTGTAATATGATAGCGTGGCTACAAGCCATCTGAAATGCATCTTCCTGTTCACATTACTGTTCTTAGTCGCTAGTTACGATACCCATATAAGGGCTTGATTCTCTCCTCACTCACCATTTACACCAGTGCCACTATACTGATGTTAATGGAAGTTCAATAGTATAAACAAGGAACAAGTAGAGAAACAGGCCTTTAATGTAATCTAAGATTCATTAATGTGGTTAAAATCTCAGTTAAGAGATGACAAGTGACTGACTGTTAGTTAACTGAAGTCCACAAGAGCAGAGATTCAGCACTAAGGCTATGGTTAAAGTTAGGATATTAGCCAGGATTCCTAAGTTCTAGTCTAAACTCAGGGAAGAAAAGTGGTTTAGTCAGTACAGCAGGGGTTTGACAATTTGAGAGAGTTCTACCCATTTGACACATCATATAAACCTCTGCAGCCATCTGTAAAAGGGGTACAATAATTCTCACCTACCTCACAGGAGTCATAGTGAGGTATTTGTAAAGAGAACTCAGATCCTTAGCAAAGAGATAGATTTCAATATAACTGTTGGCTACTGCAGCATATATGGTATGTGAGATCATCCCCCTATCTGTAGGCATTGTAATAGCTAGCCCAAATGGAGTGAAAGATGGATGTCATTTTGCCTTTAACATGGAGTATTCATATTTTAGATCAGACTTAGTATTCAGTTAGGTAGTCGAATACCATTGTGCTGAGCAAAATATATATTAGGGCCTGATTCTGTTCATACTTTTACTGGTGTAATTTAGTACAGTTGCTCCTGATTTGCCAGGTAGGTGAGAAAAATCAGACCCTCAGATTAACAAAGGATTAGATACATGCATTTCTCTTACTGAATCTGACCTGTTCTCTGATCTATATTATTCACAGCTCGCAAATAGGCATAACTTGAGTAAAACTCTATAGGAAAGACTCCGATAGAAAACTGTTTCAGCATTATGCTGACTTCACTGTTCCACCTTCTTCTACCTTACTTTGGCTGTTTGTGATGGTTTAGAAATTCTCCTACTAGTTGGGGGGGGTTAGCAGCTCAGATATTTCAGGGGGCCTTTGAGTGATAGAAAAGCACCTCTTTCTATGATACAGATCACCACTAGATAATCCTTTAATAGGAACAGTAGAGATAGCAGAAGCCAGTATGCTTAATGCAGTGAGATTTCATGCTGAAGTGTGTGTAAATCTTAAGGGAAGAATTCTTCATGGAGGAAGGAAAAAAGTCCTCAGCTGGGGTAAAGTGGTATTTCTCTGGAGACTTCCATGAATGGATGCCACCAACTGAGAATCTGGCCCTTGCAGACAGAGCTACATTGAAAGTACAAAGTGCCCAGCACAACCCCTTAACTGGTGGCAGATCTTTCCTGCCCAAGGAAGTAGAACAGCAGCATGCAGGCTACATCCCAGTTTAAATTGTTTCCTGCTAAGCCAGTTCAAGAGGAAATCACAGCTGCCATGCACTTACAGGGAAGTGCTGTTCTGCCTCACCTTCCAGTGGATTGACTATCCTGCTGTTGCTTTGCTGTCAGCCAAGTTTCCAAGACCTGAGCAGCCTGGTGGCCTGACTCAAGGAGGAAGTTGAATGTGTTTTCAATATTTTGTTAGTGTCCTCAGCTGACCAGAACTAGGGCACAAATTAAAGGGCTCTCTACCGGCTTCTCAGTTGTACCCACTGGTTCAGTCCATCTGCATTTCCTTCTGTCCAGTTTGTCCATCCCAGATCCTGTCTCCCCCACAACACTGTCCCACTAGATTGTATTTCTACTGCCTATGCATGCATCACCATACCTCTAGCTCCTGCAGCTCATGGCCAAGAGGGAGGCAGCAGCACTGGTTGGCTGTCTCTTCATCACCACCTGCTGCACACAGTGCAGAGCAAGAAATCCAGCAGAGGGAGCAATGAGAAAGGGAGAGTGAGGGGCAATCTTGGCTTCATGGTCAGCAGCCCACAGTATGGAGAGGAGTTGCAGCAACTGACAGACAGATGATCTCTCCAGATGAGACTCAGCAGGTGTGCCTTGGGAAGTGCACCTGCTTACAGAGCTCTGATTTTGCAGCAGTCTCTCTGGTCCTATTCTGAAGTTTGGAAGGCAGTAGTCTTTGGACCCTGGAGAGTAGTGAGTCAGCAACATAAGCTGATGTTGCCTTAGCTCAGCTCCAGATCATAACAATTGGCCTTCACTATTCCTTCCAGTACCTAATTACACCATAGGAGAGGCAAGTAAACCTGCTGTTCCTGAGTCATCAGCTGGATACCCTCAGGCCAGCCTCCTGTCAGCTGCTGCTCTGTGTGAGATGGCTCATGCAGAGTTGCTTTTATTCATTTCCAGCATATGGATAACTGACACCATCTGCCCCCCCTCCAATGTGAGCCATCCTAAAGCATAACTATCTAGGAACCCATAACAGAGAGAGATCCTGCTATGTAGAGAGGATGCTTTATATCAGAGGAGCCTCCAAAACTTCAATTTCAATGCAGCCTCCCAACAGCCATATGAGGTAAACTGAGGCACAGGGGGTTAAGCATCCAGGTAGCAAAGGGCCCTTGCATCAATGTGCAGAGTGGGAGAGGATAACAAAAAACCTTCCCCTATCTTGGGCCCCACACACAAGGCCTAACCACAAGTTTATCAGCATTGTTGCAACAGTGAATTTCCATTCAACTTATTCCTGGTGTCCCCTGTCAAAATAACTCATTATGCACACTCAAGTTGTTGTTGAGCTCTTTGGAAAAATCTAGTCTTTAGTTAGGTGCCTAACTAGGAGTGAAGATCTTTTGAAAAACCTGGTGCAATGGAGAGCACTTCCAAAAAAAATGTATCAGTCTGGCTTTGGGCTTGATGCAACTCCCATCTAAGTCAGTGTTACATATTTGACTAACTGCAGTGGGAGTTGGATGCAGCTCATACTGAAGACAATTTTTATGGACTCCAGCTGTGAACATGTGGTTAGTCTTTATCCCTTGCATTCAAGGTATTTCCTTCTTGCTCATGTTTAACATACATTTCTTGCTAATTACAACATTTAGTCTCCAACAGCTTCATGCCTTATTCACTCTGAAATTGAGAATCAAGTTCATATTCTGTACCTCTCAAATAATCTGTGTAAGAGTAAAGGGGGATTACACCCCCCCATAGTAATATTAAAGATCATCTCAATCACTCCTCAAATTCATCTGTAAGGAATATGAATTCCAGCTGAAAGTTATTGCAAATAAGGAGTAAATGAACAAAAAAATAGACAAGGGCCCACTTTGGGGTAGAGATTAACCAAATATTTTGTAGCAGGCAATTACAGAAGCATGGGGCAAAGCAAAAAATGCTGTGGAGTTGACACATTTCAGTTGGGTAACAGGTCTGAGTTGGGCAAAGTGTAATAGGTCTAATTAGATCATCTAGTTTTCTGGCACTGCAGCATGTGGGAGATTTACATTAACATTTTATGAGGAACACAGGAAAGGATATAAAAAAATCTTTCCACCAGCTTTATAAGGAAAGAGTTTGGAGGCACATGCATTGTAAGGCTGCCAGTTTATACAGGTTTTCATACTGGCAACTTAGGTGCCTTTTGGTTACATTATCCACTTTGATTTGTATGCTTTGTCTCAGGGAACTTTCAAAGGCAAATTTCTCCATGCTTTTGTCCTCCATAAACAGTTTGTTACTTTAGAGCCTATAAGCTCCAACCAAATCAGAGGCCCATTATGCTAGGATCTGGGCATAGATACTCACCCATTATTTCGTGGACTCACATCTCCAGCTTCAGGTGTGCAAAGAGGGATCTAGAACTGATCTCTCTTCTGATTGCTGTATATGGCTAATTTCAGATAGCTAGAACTGCTGGGGGCCCATCTGCCATAAAGGAAAAAGGCCAATTAATGCTAAATTCAGTTAACAGTTGTGATAAGGACTTTTGTCCACTAGCAGCTTGACAGACTCACCAAAACAGTTTTGGCTTATGGAAGTGGTTGTGGCCATCTTTTGCTTAGGGCTAAATTGTCAAGTGGTGTAAACTGGTGTAGCTCCACTGACTTCAAAGGAGCAATACCCATTTACATCTAAGGATCTGTCCCAAATATTGCATTTGTCAAGATTCTTGAACAGCTGCTTTAATCTGTGACTGCAAATCAAGGTCATCTGATCACTAAGAATATTAAAAGAACTAAGGTCTCAAGTTTTTGCAGTTTGAAAGAAAATGTATGAAGTTGAAAAATGCTATTAATACCTCAGCAAGAACAATTCAATGGCAGTAAAAATGCTGCACTCTTACATGGTGACTAATGGGAATGTGTTTTATCTGATTTTGATGAACATGCATTCATTCTAAGAAGAATATGCATTTCAGCATCAGGTGGACTTTGAAAACAAAGTTGCTTTCAATTAATTTTATCCAAGCAAACATTTTATCTCTATATCCATTGTTGACCTTTAAAATTTGGCATATTAGTGGGGCACCATCACTAAACTCTTAATATGTAGTCACTGAGGAAAAAGAAATTGGATTACCCGTGCTAAATTTCCAAGATTCATAAGAGTCCAAAAGCACCAAGATAGACTCCAAATAATTTAAAAAGCATTCAACCACAGGGCAGCATAGACACAGACTTAATTCTCTCTGGATTCAGGATCAAATATTTAATCTAGTTGGAAACCAACAGGGCATGACCTTCTGTTTCTGTCTTCATTCAAATGGCTCTTGCCTCCAGTCTGTGAACACCCATGTGATTTACTTATTTATCTCAACCACCACCCTTTACAGCCCTGTGCAATCACTGTTTACACCAACTATCAACTTCAGCCCCCTTTGCTAAAGACAAGGGAGGGGAAGATCCCTCCATGCAGAGACCTTTTACCCTGGTCTTGATAGCATGTCTCATTCCGCACTTGCACTTCCTTCCTGTATGCCTGTCTGCTCTTCCACTTAATGGGATGACTACCTCCTTAGTGCTCCCCAACTCAGACTGATCTAATTAGCTCCAGCTTCCCTCAGTCATGCCCCTCTCCAGGGAAACTAATTGGACTTATAGTGACCAGAGTGTTGGTTCAGCTGCTGGTTCTCAGCACTCTGCTAGACCCCTTTAACTGAATGTTTTAAACAGGGCTCAGGTATTATTTTCAGCCTATATGGGAACCATTCCCATTCATCTCCTTTTCTGTCTCCCCTTCTGATATCTACTTAGTAACAATACTTTGTTTTGTTGCAACTAAAGACCTAGGTTATACTCTAAACTCTGCCACCGACACGGTCTCTTCAGCTGACTGAGCTGTCTGTAAAATGGGGGAAATGGCACCTATCCACATTCTAAAGATACTTGGATGAAAGGCATCCTAAAAGGGCCAAGTATTTTTAGTTTGTTATTATAAGGGCCTAAAATACCATAGTGAACTGCAATATTTATAACTTAGTATTAAGAAGAATCATAATTTCTATTATTTTAGTGCCCAGGAGCCCTGCTTATGGACCGGAACACCTTTGTGCTAGATGCTGTGCATAAGGAACGAGACAGTCCCTGCTCCAGAGCTCTTACAATCTGAGTAGGACCAGCACTGTACCACAGGACCCTGGAGTGGGTTTTGTAAAGAATGGCATTTCAGTCATCATACATCTTAGCTGGTGTAAACTGACATGTCACCAGTTACTTCAATGGAGCTGCACCAAGTTGCATCTTGTTCCCATAGTTTTTAAGATACTCCTAATTCAGCTGTCTAAACAGAGCGTAAATGCACTGAAGTTTTTGGTATTGCACTACCAGCGTAAGCCAAGAGTAGATTATTATACCCCAGAACAAGGTGGAAGCAGCAGAGGCATTGGGCCTCAGAGTGAAGTCTGAGAGTAACACGGACTCCGGTGGCTACCACCCTATTGGTGAAGAACACATACTGCCCTGTGCTTAGGGCTCTGCCTGAAGACAATCTCACCCTACTTGTTCACAGCTTGCAAAAATCTTCCCCCTTGGATTTCTCTGAAAAACTTCAGCTCTTTCATCTTTTTCTACCACCCCATCACTCTATACATTTGAGTATTTTCACCCTGTAGTATTTAGCTATGTGCAATCTAGTAGATTCCTTGCTCAGCAGATTTATACTGTACCAAATTTTCTAGCTCTCAACCACAATTATATTTATCAACATTTCCAAGGGTTCTCTTTTGGCTGCTGGTTCAGAAGATGTATGTGTCTTTCCTGTAAATGTCATCCTGGGTCCTGAGATTTGTCAGGTGAAAGTCACCCTGACACTTAGCACTTGTGTCAAAGACACCCCTGGATAACAGCTTTCCAACCAGTATCATGGCTTTGGTGATAGATTATCTTTTCAGGAAGCAGAGTATTACAGCCTGATCCAGCTCCCATTGAAATCAGTGGCAAAACTCCCTTAGACTTCAATGGGAGCAAGAGTGGGCCCTTTGTTAATGTAAACACAATGCTGCTGAACATGTTTTCATCCCTTAATCTCTTAACAGTTTTAGTTAATCTTTTGCAGCTCTAGAGGTGAAAGGAAACCCATCTATTTAGAAGTGTCCTCCTTAGATTTAGCTGACAGGGCTTATTTTCTCCTTTATTGGATTTTCTCATGATTTACTACTCGCCTAATTTTTCCTTCCAAGTGCTTTAGTTTTCCCTGAATTGGACACCATATGAATCTGGTATGAAGGAGGCATTTGAGGGGACCTTTCAAAGAGTGCCTACCTTCCTCTCCCCTCGCCTGGTACTTATCAGCCAACATGCTGCACCCTACTTCACACTAACTCCCCAGGGCCATATTCTGTTAACCTTCTTCTCACAAATGGCCCCAGTGACTGAGGATGCAGTTAAACCAGTACAACTCCCTTATACCAGTAGAACGTATTCCTTTTCCTGTACCGAATAGTTACACCATTTTACAGCTATCACTGCATCCACACTTGGGGTGGGGGGAGCAGGGCCAGCTTTAGGAAGTGCAGGGCCCAATTTGAACATTTTTGGTGGGGCCTGTCATAAATAGATAGCTAAGGGTTAATGTTTCTTTTACCTGTAAAGGGTTAACAAAGGGAACCAGACACCTGACAAGAGGACCAATCAGGAAACAGGATTTTTCAAAGCTTAAGGGAGGGAATTTGTGAGGTTTTCTTGGTCTTGGGTCTTTGTCTGTTCTGTGCTCTCTCAGCTATGAGAGGATCTATTTCCAGTCCTTTTAATTTCTGTTTCCCAGTTGTAACTACAAAGTGTGCAAAAGTAAGTCTTTTAATTGTTTTTGGCTGTATTTGCATCTGTGTATCTGGCTGGTGGAGTCTTATGTGTAATTTGGTATAGTACTTTAAATTGTGATTGTTTTGGGGTAAGGCTGTTTATCACTTTTTATAAGTTGAAAACCTGTATATCTACTAAGCCATCTAGATTACAGAACTGTATTACTATGCTTCTTTTTTTATTAAAAGTTTTGCTTTTAAGACCTGTTGATTTTTTGTTTTAGTTGACCACCAGGAAATTGGTGGGAGAAAGGAAAGACAGGGTGGGAGGGGGAACTGTCTTGTTTAACTCTTAGTGTCCAGGGTGGGAAGAAGCTATGGGGGGAAGAGAGATATCGAATCTTTTGCTGTTTCTTGTTTTGGGTTGTCTCTTTGTGGAAGAGAGGAGACATCTCTTTGTTTGTGAATGTAAAGGGTTGCACTTCTCAGTAAATCTCAGGTTAGCCAAGAGGAAATCTGGGTGGGAGAGGGTGGGGGGAATGGTTTAGTTCGCTTTGTGGTAAGACTCAGAGCTCTGACCTTGGGGTTCCAGGAGGTTTTGGGGAGACCAGAGTGAGCCAAGACACTGGAAATTCTTGGCTGGTGGCAGCGAGATCAGATCTAAGCTGGTAATTAAGCTTAGAGGGGTTCATGCTAGCTTCTGCTGTTATGAACGCTAAGGTTCAAATCTGAGTGGGAAAGCTATGATATGCCCCAGTAGGGATGACATAAATGAAAGGCTTTTTTTAACTTTTTTTCTTAGCAGCCGGTTCCCTATAAAAAGTTCTGATTTAAGGGATGTGCCACAGTATGTATTTTTTGTACCGAAAGGGTTACCATACATCTGTATTTTCTTCCCAGATGGTGATTTAAGAACCAAAAAGCATGACATGTTTGGGAAAATACGGCTGTATATTAACCCTACCTAAAGTTTTTTTATAAAAAGATAGGCCTGAACTAGAAATGATCCGTTTTACGTGTGTGGGTCCCCACCACTCCATGGGGGTGTGCTAGGGTGATCAGATGTCCTGATTTTATAGGGACAGTCAGGATTTTTGGGACTCCTAAATAGGATCCTATTACCCCCCACCCCCATCCTGATTTTTCAGACTTGTTGTCTGGTCACCCTAAGGTGAAGTTCACATGTGTGGGTCCCAGCTGCTCCCTGCTCCCCTCATTGAAACAAGTGTGCAGGGTTACTGCCCTGGGAACTGCAGGGCACCAGTGGACATGGGCTGGCTAGAGGCAGGGCAGGGGCTGACTGGAGGTAGGGTCTGGCTGCAGGCAGGGCAAGGGGTGTAGGGCTGGCTTCAGGCAAGGCCACTGGGGGCTGTGGCACGGGTTGGCAGGGCTGGAGACAGGAGTGTGGGACTGGCTGGCTTCAGGCAGGGGGTGCGGCAGGGGTTGGCTGGAGATGGGCTGGCTGAGGGGTGCAGGGCTGGCTGAAGACAGGGCGGGGGGTTGGGGGCTGGAGACGGGCTGGCTGCAGGCAGGGAAGGGGGTGAAACAGGGGCTGGCTGCAGACAGGCACTGCAGGTACAGGGGGTACAGCCTACCCTGTACAGTGAGTGCCCCCTCCTTCTCCCTCCCCCACTGGGATAGCAGCAGCAGCCCAGGGTTCCCCTGCTTCTTCTGCCCCAGCCCTTAAAATAGCCCTCAGAGCCATGGGGCTCTCGTGGCTATTTAAAGGGCTGGGGCAGTAGAAGCACTGGGAGCCCTGGACTTTTTAAATAGCGCCCAGAGCTCCGCAGCCCTACGCCAGGGCTCCTGCAGTGGGGCTCTGGTGGCAATTAAAAGGGCCTGGAGCTCGTCCCTGCTGGGAGCCCCAGGCCCTTTAAATTGCCCCCCCGGGGAAGCCAGGCCACCCTGGTACAGTGCACTGGCTAGTGCCAGTATGCCCTACTGGGGCTTGGGCCCGATTCAGGAGAATTGGCCTAAAGCCAGCCCTGGTGGGGAGTTGTATTGCTAACTACAGCAGCACAACTTGTGTGCACACAAGCCTTGAATCTGTCCCAAAAGTCTCAAGTCTGCAAGCTGCTGAAAACCCTTAACTTCCAGCACCATCAGCCCCTCAAAGCATTGGACCCAAGGGCAGGTGTAGGCCTGTCGGTTCAGGCCTCGTCCCCCTCAGGTGCGGCGGGGAGCCAGGGCGCCTCCTAGGCAGTGGGATGGGTTCCACACCGGTCCTGTACTAAAGGGTCACGCAAATGAGGTCTATGAGCCCTGGCCCTTGGGCAGGGTGGGCAACAAACAGCTCAGGCTCAGCTCCTGGTCACAGGGGCTGAGCAAGCAAAGTCTATAGGCCCTGGCCCTTAGGCAGGGCGGGGCACCAAACAGTTCAGGCTCTGGCCCTTTGGGGCAGGGCAGAGCGGTAACAAAGTCTAGGGGCCCTGGCCCTTAGGCAGGGTGGGGCACCAACCAAACTGTAGCACAGCTCAGGGGTTCTGGGTGAAGGGGAATTCTGCCACCCAGTTAAGGTTGCAGGGGAATGCAGGCCGACCACTCCTCTGCGTTCCAGCCCTCGGGCCTGGTAGTGCCGTTCCACCGCTAAGGCGCGTCAGTGGGAGATCGAACGAAACACACTGACAGGGTGGTCAGTGGGGATCCTGGCCGATACAACACGCCATAGGCTGGGGCCTCTGCCACCTGGCTGTCGTCAGCCGCACCCGGTGCTTTTCACTCCCCTCCCCTGGTACCTGTCCTCCATCGGTGCAGTCCGGTGGGTCCCAGACCATAGGTTCCTCGGAGAACTGGGGGAAGAACAGGCTCTGGCGGCTCCTCCGGCCAGTGGGCGCAGGGTAGTTCAGGCTGAGGGTCCTCTGGATACTTGGCTCGAGGTAGGTCCGGCCAGCAGTCCTCTGGATACTTGGCCCGAGATAGGTCCAGCCAGCGGTCCTCTGGATAGTGAGCATAGGGCAAGCTAGGCCAAGCAGGAGCTCAGGCCTCCACGTCTGTACTCTTTGACGTCCTGGGCTCAACTGAGCTCTGGGCCCTGGCTTTTATACTTCCTGTCCCGCCCCTTGACTTCTGGGGGGTGGGGACAGGCAGTACTGGCTCCGCCCATGGAGGTGCCTGCTCTGGCTCTTCCCCCTCAGGTGCAGCAGGGAGCCAGGGTGCCTCCTTACAGCAGGCTAATCCTAACTACAGGTTACCCTCCCCTAAACAGGATTTTGCTAAATATGCTTTCCATCTCCTTGAAGCTTGTTCTACTAGCCTCCAGAGCTCAATCTTTTGACTTTCAGAAATGTCTCCTTTTAAAAAGGAATGGACATTTTGGTCTGACTAGATTTATCATTTATACTCACTGTTGCTTCTTGATTTAGATTTAACAAAATACATGCCACAGACTATGCCAATTTCTTCATTATCCCCTCAATCTGTCAAAGGTCATTAGCTTGACATCTAATCATTTCTTTGCAGGGTACATGAAATGAATTGTGTTTTATGGTTCCACAGTCTGAACATTTCTGCAGTGGTTATATAAGGCAAAGCATATGCTATTTTTAGTAGTGTTCCTTTCTCTGCCTTATTGGTAGTGCACAGTTTTTTGCTGCAATCTACCATTACATTGGTCTTGAAGTTTCCCCAATTTACACAAGCCTCAGTGCAGGGGGCTGGACTAGATGACCTCTCAAGGTCCTTCCCAGCTCTATGTTTCCATGAGCTGGAGTTCATGATCTACAATCAGAACTGTGTTTGTGCTTCCCTTGTGCACTCAGTTAGGATTTGTTGTAAATTAACCAAATATTAAGGGCCCAATCCCACACAGTTGTGCACATACTTATCTTTACCCCACTGAGCCGACCCATTGCTATAAAACTTGTGCACCTGTTGAAGTTATGAATTGTATTAGCAACTTCCCAGAGACCCAAGAACCATGTCTAATTTACATGCACATGTTGGCCAAGATTCTAAAGTCACTAGAGAGTCTGGTTCCTCAACTTGAGATGCCTTAATAGGCATGGTTTTTCAGAGTGCTGAATACTTGCCCTCTGAAAATTAGTCTCCCATGGTCCCCACCCAAAATTCACTAGTTACTTTAGAAAAATCTAGGCTACATTTTATTTGGTCAAAAAAATAAAATGCTACAAACATTTGTTTATGCTTATTCACAATAATTGCAATGGGAGTTGCACACTTGTCCATGAGGTGTGCATCTTTAGTCACCTAAAGATCTTTTAAAAAAATCTACCCTTTAGATTAAGTGCCTCAGCCATTTTTGAAAATGGGAGTTAGGCTCCTAAGTCATGGGCATTCTTGAAATTTTTATCCCAACTCCTCAGATGGTGTAAATCTACATAGTTCTGTGGACTTCACTAGTGCACCACTGATTTTCCTATGGTGAGAATCTGACTATACACTTTTATAGCTGTAAATTCCTTGGGCCACATGAGCCCATTCATTCTGAAGCAAGTTCTTCACTGTTTTTCCCCAAAGATTTCTGCCTAAAAACTTATCATCCCCTGACTAGGCAGCACATCTCTGCTGTTAATCCAAGTAGGACCAGTTCAAGATCTACTTCAGGTATTTTTTTTAAAAGTTTCAACTGGTTTGTCAAAAGTCAACATCTTGCCAATAGCTAAGCAGATACAGAATTGTATGTGTTATATGCTTGACAGACATCTGAGATAGCCAGGTGTTGCATTTGAATAGTAAATGGCTAAGGAAATACATCATGACAAAGGGCATATGCTGGAATTTAAGGGTGATTGGAATTGCCCTGCCCCAACCATCTGAGATGGCCAAGGGGAAAGAGTCAATACTAATTCTGCATTCTTAAGAGATACTCTCAGGAATCACTTCATATACGCAATTCTCCTCAGTGACAGCTGAAACCCAAAGGCTGAACAAATGGCTGTGGAAATACTGTTGGAGAATGTCTCCCCAAACCACCTACCAACAGGTAATGGAGTAAACTTCTGCAAGACTGAGTGATGGAAAGTAATCCAGGTGTTACTTAGATTGCAGGCTTCTTGGGGCAGGGACCATCTGATCATCTGTGTTTTCTACCACACCAAGCACAATGCCCCCCATGCTTGGCTGGTCCTTAGGCCTGACAAATAGGCCTAACCAACCAACGTTTCTCCTAGAATGCATAGTGCAGGCACCACAGGGGCTGCATAGGTGGCCTCTGCCAGAGAAACAGGGGGGTTAGGAAAGAGGTCTGAGGATGTAATCAGAGGAACCACTTGCTGGAAACCCAGCCAAGCAGCCTGTCTGGAACAAGCCCCTCAGTGAGGGTGGAGGGGAAGGTAATGAGGGAAAGAACTGCCGTTCTGAAGGTCCAGAGTAAGCCTGGATCTATGCCTGGCTATGGCTCATCTTCTGGGTCCAGAGAGACCAGGCCACAGTGGAAACAGTTGGCAGGAGAGGGGAGACCTAGGCACTATGATGGAGGCTAGGTAAGTATCTGGAGAGAAGGGCTGGGGGTGAAAGGGTGTATTTGAGACAGTCTGAGTGAGTCCTGTTGTACAAACACAGGAATATTAACATCTAGCACAGTGGGGCTCTGGTCTCCTAAGTGCTCCAATAAATAGACAAGGGGACTGGGAATCACCACTTGAACATTTTTCATGAGGTTACTGACTTGGTGTGCACCCTGTGACCTTTTTACATCACAGGGTGAGATGGCAAATATTTACAGAGCACTTCCTGATCATATAGGTATTACTGAACATTATACTTTTTCAACATTCACCACTCACACACTAACTGGGTCCAGATTTTCAGAAGTGCCCACCATGTCTGATGAGCTTTTGAATATTTGGCCTCTTGGAATAGACACACGACAGGCTTCGATCCAGCATTGAAAGCTGATATTCTGAAGGACTGGAAGTACCATACTGAATTTCAGACATTGTAAAGAATTTTCAAGAGCAACTTTGCACAATTATACACATAACATTTTCAAGGACAGTGACATTCTGCCTTATTTCCCACTTGAGAGTAATTTCAGAGGCCGATACTGCTTGTGCACTTTTCTTTCATGGAGATATTCTAAGTTTCTGCTCATAACCAGGCTTTAATGAATTTTGGGTGCCAACTTCCCCACCTAATTGAACAATCTTACATTAGCTCAGGTTCATTCCAGAGATGTTGGGATCTGGAGTTTGGCTTGCCTCCATCTGTGGACTTGAGGGAAGTTTTGATCCTGATGCACATCTGAACCCTGGACTTGTTTATGACTTTAGAGCAAGGAGCTAGGTATAAGCTGTACCACCCAGGTGCTGTACCTCAAGGATACACTGTGTTGCAGAGACATCCTTCTGAGTTGTTTCTCCCTACTTCTTATCACTTCAGGGGGGACAGAAATTTACCACTGGTACCATCAACACTAGCTCAGGTATCCAGCCACTCAACTGCCCCATGGAGAGAGTAAACAGGCAAGTAGCCTTGTTTACTTTTAAAAAAAAAAAGTGTTGAGGACTCCAGACCCAAGGTCCAGGTAGTTTATAGAAGAGCATAAGTGCGTTATTCTTTTGTGCAGTCTAAAAAAATCATGATCTAGCTTTTTATAGCTAGCCTTTAGTTCTGTCAATGGCTACAACTGAAAGCAAGTGGAAGCTCAGAATCAGATTTGAACCTGTTGCCAAACACTGCAGCTTAGGCCTCTCTCTAGTTTTTAGCTCAGAGCTCCAAGTGCTAAGATAAACATACAAAACTACCTCATACAATAGGACTGAATTGAACTCTCATCTACAATGCCTGTGTCTGATTCTATTTTGTTTTCCTTGGTGAAACCTTTCTGAATGACTGCAGCATAAATGCCCATGCAAATGTCTATTTTGCAGTTTTCTAGGCCAATTTCTGTTAATCAATAAGGGTGAAATTATAAACGGAAAGAAACTAGCTGTGATGTCATTACTCACCCCTTTTCCCACCTTACTGCTGTGAAGCACCTTTTGGAATTGCTATTAAAATAAATCAAAAAAGTCAGCCTGCCCTTGACTCCTTTTTCCAATAGAACTCTACTTTGCTGATATATGCCACTCACACGCAGTCATTAGCAAGGGGAGAGGATGCTTTCTGACAGTGGGGATTTGTTCTGTCAAATGATCTAGATTCAACATTCAAACCCACCTGAGACCCTACTGCAAGCTTTTCCTAAGTCCTATAGGACAGGCAGATCCGAAGTTTGATGAACAGGACTGTACATTGCACTGCAAATTCAAACCATGCCTGCAAAGGTAATGGGAGCAGGAAATGGTTATTATTTAGGCTATTAAATTCTGGGACTGAGCTCTTTATTTGTATCTTGTCATGATTTGATGATTATATTCTTTGGATACACTTCAGAATTAGAACAGTGTAAATGCAGTACACCACACTAATTGATGTACCTGTATTATGAAATGTATCCCACTATGGTAGTGGTTTCAGATTTCAAAATGCCAGGGCAAGGCAATGGCACAAAGCTTTGTGGCTGGGACTATAAGAGATGATACCATTCCCATGGACATCAGTGGAAAGACTCCAGCTGATTAGTCAGAGCTGGATTAGGCCCCAAATGATTTGGGTCCAACTGGGCAGCAAGAGCCTGATTCTGAGAAGGTTCAGAGGTGTTAAGTATCCTTTGGGGCTGCGTCTCTTATGTCAATGCACCAAAAGAAATAATTGCATCATGTTTATCCCTATAAACTGTATATGACCTCTTGGTTTGCCGAAGATGACAGAAGCATAGCTATCCAGATGACTTAACAGTGTTCTGATAAACGACTTACTCAAGAGATTATCATGGCAGAGTGTTTCTTGGTTGCCTGAGGGTAATTCAGTAGATACAGGTTCCTGATTTAATAACAAATCGCAAAGCAGACTTGAGATCCAAAGTCCTAGGCTTTAAAATGTCTGATTGAAAGGCTCTCATTATTTTAGGTAACATTAACCTTAAAAAACCCATATAAAACCTCCTTTGGGGCAAGTGAAGGGGATTTTTGGTTGCAGAGAAATAATAAAAGCAGCCTGAGATCAATCTTACATGTCAAGGTCTGAATGAATTAAAGACATCCTTCTTTCAGGTCATGTCAAATAAAGACATCAATGGAGAGTCAGACACCACAGGTTCTGAATTAAACATACGCAGGGCAGAAAGCATTACTGTCATTGTTCAAAGTGAGTATATGCTGTAGTAGCTAACCCCTGCACTTGTTTCCACAGGAAACCACCACAGTGAGATTGCACCATTCTGTTATTGGGTTTGGAGGATTTGCTGGAGGGGTTTATTTTGTGTAAGGAAATCAATTACAGGTTAATAAACTAAACAGAGGACTGATCCCACAAGCTCTCAGTGTGTGAAACTCCCATTGAAGTCAGTGATTTTCAAATCAGGGTGGCTAAAATCAGGCTGCTATACCCATACTTAGGAACTTAAATAAAAACAGCTTGATATTCAGAGGTGCAGAGCACCTGTGACATCAACTGAGTCCCATCAAACACCTCTGGCAATTTAGGTCTGTTATTTAGGTGTCTAACTATTGATCAGGGTATTTTATGTACCCAAGTTTAGGGTCAGATCCTCAAATGGGGTACACTGAGCAGCTTTTACTTCAATGCCAACCAATTTACACCAGCTGAGGATCTGATCCGTACAATGGAAAAGCTTTTACACAAAGTACATACACAAGAGAAGAACCAAAAAGAGGATAGGTACTTAAAAGTGTGCTCTCTCTTTCTAGTGTACTCAGAGGATGGCTCCCCAGCTGGCAAACCAGAATTTAGCCAAATTCTCTGAATATTAACCTGATCTTGAACAAAAGAGGTCCTAAATGACTGCCATCTTCACACATCCAGTGAGAAAGTTAGGAATAGAGCTGCAACTCATATGCCCTGATTCAACAGGATATTTAAGCAAGTGCCTAACTTTACCACAACACTGCAAACAGCATGTACTTAGCAATGTTGATCCCAGGATCTGACAGTCAAGGAGGGTAAGCTAATATCCTTTAATGGTCCAACTTATGTTGGTAGAAGATACAAGCTTTTGAGCTACAGAGCTCTTCTACTCTGTAGCTTGAAAGCTTAAGCAGCATTGGACCATTAAAGGATATTACCTCACCCACATTGTCTCATTACACATATGAGCAGTCCAGCTGAAACCAATGGGACTCAAGGGGGTACGCATCGCTTAAGCATCTTGCTGAACTAAGGCTCTAGTGCCTTGCACTACTGTCTTTGTTTAATGGCTATTACCCAGGATGGGCAGGGATGGTGTCCCTAGCCTCTGTTTGCCAGAAGCTGGGAATGGGCAACAGGGGGATGAATCACTTGATGACAACCTGCTCTGTTCCTACCCTCTGGGGCACCTGGGATTGGCCACTGTTGGAAGACAGGACACTGGACTAGATGGACCTTTCGTCTGACCCAGTAGGGCCCCTCTTACATTAATGCTAATATCTGAGTAGTTCTATAATAAACACATAGGTCTTTGTGAGTTAGCAAAGCACAGGAAAAAAGCACCCTGAAATATTTGGCCAGATGGAGTTGCTATTTGAAATGGGTGACAATTTACTTTGAACTGTAAAATCTCCTTTTCTGCCTGGACAGATAGGGGCCCTGTTTAATTCCTGAGCTACAAACACCTGAAAATAAAATTTGTTTTGTGATATGATACAATTTAAACTGTGTAGATGCAATCTCATCCATCTACAGCATCCATGCAATCAGGAGAACCAAGTGACAGATGATCCAGGAATGAAATAAAAATATCACTATCTGCTTGCCCCTGCTTGAGCCCAAGCTTTTCAGCCTCTTCTCTAGCAACCAATCCTACTTGACAGAAGCTTTTCATCAAATTGCTTAGGACAACAGGATCTACACAAACTGCAAGAGAGTTGTTGAAATTCTAAGAGGGCTGACCTTCCCAGGCACACTGGTATGAAATTCAATCTGGGGGCAGATATCAGAAATTCCTGATTTTAAAAAGCTCACTAACTTGCCTTGCACAGGAATTCATTGGTGTTAGCTGTGTGTTCTTTCACTGTTGTCATAGTAACTGAAGGGTTAATTATGTTTGCACATGGGCTAAACTCTGGAATCATTGGGTTATTCTGGTCATAACAGGCCAAGAGGGCCTGGAAACAGACCAAAGCCAATAACTTTGTGGCAACTAATGCTCCAACCAGCACTTATGTGAGTGCACATGAGTCAGTGAGCTTTAAGTGAGTTAGATTGCTGTTTTGATTTTCATACAGGGGACCTTAAGGGAAGGGTCCTAAATCCATATTGAGGCACCTACCTGATTTTCAAAGGCACCAAACAGTGGTTCCCATTGAAAACACTTGTGTAGGATAGTCAAAGGGTATTGGTGTGAAGTTTTTAGGTCCTCAGCAGCTCTGAAAATTAGTCTGGGACCCAACTATGGACTTGAGTGTAACTTTAGCCACTTATATTTGAAAATTTTGGACTTGATCCCTATTCTTCCTTTGTGTTGGGAATTCACGTGAGTGCTTTGAGATCCCCCACTACTAACACAACTTGGAGACAGAAGCCCAGATTCTCAAAGGTATTTAGGCACCCACCTCAAAATGATTTGAGTTAAGTGGCTAATTACCCTTGATGATCTGAGCCTAAAGGACAATATATATTTAGGACCAATACTACCCTTAGGGTGCCCACTGTGGTACTTTAGAAGGTAATTCTACTGATTTCAATGGAAAGCTTTGGTGGTTGGAGGAACCTTAACATGTTTTTGCTGTTAGATAATTGTTCAGTGTGTTTTATCTGAAATTTTCAAAGTTGTGTAAGTGAATTAGGTGCCAAACTTCCATAGTTCCAGTGAGTATGGCACCTAACCCTCTTAGACTGCTTTGAAAATCCCCACCTTTATCATTGTAAATTTAAGGAATTATCAAGTTGCACCTAGAGTAATGACTGGGGACTCCATTTTCATGGATCTTGTAATTAAAGGAGGAAATACAAAGAAAAATTAAAATATTCACAGTGGTAGAGTTAGAAAGGAAGGATGGTCCTGTGGTTTGGGCACTACATTAGGAGACCTATGTTAAATTCCCTGCTTCTCTATAGACCTCCTGTGTGAACTTAGCCTCCCTGTGCCTTAGTTCCCCATCTGCACTGGGGAAAATTGAAATTCTCTGATCTCAAAGGCTATTTTAAAGATAAATGCATTAAATACTGAGAGGCACTCAGGATACAACTACAATACAGCTGGAAGCAAGCTTCCCAACCCAGGTAGATAGACATGCACTAACAAGGGTTCAAGCTAGCATGCTAAAAACAGCATTCACATTGCAGTTTGGTTTACAAGACCACCTGACTCCCTTGACCTGAGGTCCTAAGCCATGGTGCTATCTTTAACAAGCTAACTTGAGCCCTGTTAGTGCAAGTCTATCTACCTGGGCTAGGATGCTCTCTCCCAGCTGCAGTGTAGATATAGCCTCAAATACAAGAGGGATGGAAGCCATACAAGTGCCTTTAACAGACAACAGCCCCCAAAATACTTAGGCCTTTTCACCTCACTGAAATTTGTAAGTCAGGAATAACTCCACTGGAGTTAGAGTTACCAAAGTAAAATGTGTAAATAGGAGGAGAAATCAGGTCCCACCAGTAGAAGAATTACATTAACCATCAGCTCCTTAGATGGTGTAAGTCAGTGCATTGCCATTGATTTTATACCTGCTGAGGATCTGTCCCACAAAGCTGAAGTCCAGAAAAAAAAAAAAAAAAAAAATCGCCACTTCTATGGGCAATGAGAGGACTGACCAATCCTATTTTTCTTGGGCTCCTGACTTCCTATTTGGTTGAGAAGAGGTTGAAAACAATTAAGCTAAAACTGTCTTTGATTAGGAGTTAAAAACCACTCCCTTCACAGCTTTGCATCTTCAACTGTGCTCCTATGAAATCAATCTGTGGATCTATTACTTCTGTGTGCTACCTATCAGTTTAGGAATCATTTATTTTTAAGTAACTGCGCCAATCTTGTGTAGGCTCCATCTTAGTCTTTGATAACCTTCCTTTGTCTCCCCTGGTTACTGTTAATCTCACTAAGACATTAAACAAAGCTTTGGCACTCACTTTAGCAATACATTATTCTAAAGCAATCAGAACAGGTAAAAATAAAACCTTTTCTGATAAGTGAAAGGAATTTAATCTGATCTTCAAAGTGTCTCAGCTAACATGATCATCAGGAGCCAAGAGTATAAAGTATCTTCCAGTATCTAGGAAACAACGGTCTGTTCCTGTTCAGTAGAAAAGACAATTCTGTTTGCATGAGACGTATTTGGGTGCTGTTTCAGCTGTCAGTGATGACAGCCCATGTTTTCTAATCAGATTGGGGTTAAGCTCTCTTGTGCTTATTTTTATGTGAGATCTTGTTTTACCTTGCATCTAAAAGGTTTTGCTTTGGATCTGAACATCTTCCAAGTTTAGGGGCCCAATCCCAGAAGCCTTCCCTGCAACGTGGAGCTCCCATTGGAGTGTTATGCAATTACACTGGTGTATGTGGGAAAAGACTCAGGCCCTTAGACTTTGGGATGTACAAACTGGCCTGAAACAAAACTCCAGATCCAAAGCCCCCTAGCTCTCAGGTCTTCCAAAGCTTTAGATCTGAATTGCAGAGCCAGTCCCCCTTTTTGGTTTGTAAGGAACCAAAGAAAAAATGAATTTGAAATAGACTTCTCCTTTACATATTAGATAAAGAACATTTGGACCTAGTTTCAGATCCAAACTTTCTAGGGTCAGGCTTCTCTTTGGATGTCTGTTTATATCTTCTGATATTCACCCATTACTGCTTAAAGCTAAGCCCTGTCTACATTGGGGATTTTAGCTCCCACTGTATCTATATCAATGTCACTGTACCAATCCCAAACCCTAGTGGAGTTGCCCTGCACTGGTATAAGCCATGAACTGCATTCTAGAGTATCCAGATTTGCACCAAATCTATCTTGGTGTTTTGCACTGCTGTAGCTGCCTCATAAGCTTATTGTCAATAAGTCTAAGGACCAGATCCTCAAACATCTTTAAGCACCAACTTCCATTGATTTCAATGGGAGCCTCCTGCCCCTCAGTCTGGGGTGAGATTAGGGGTAGTAGTGCTTGTTGTGGATCTGTTTGAAATAGGAAGACTAGAAGAGGGCAGGAATTCTGATCTTGTGAAGGTGATAGGGACTGAAGAGACTTAGGAGAAAAAGAAAAACCTTCATTTGTTCTACAAATGAATGGCAAGAGGCTTTTAGTATTTATTTAAAATTTAGATTAAAGGCATCTTGATTTGAAATCAGGTCTGTTTTCTCAATGTGTCCTATAAAGCCATTAATTTAGGAACCTGAATAGATTTGGCAGACTCCCATACTTTGGCAAGAACATCTCTTAATAGCTTAGTGCTCAACCAATGTTTTAATAAAGACAGAAGACTGAGTTACAACAGATCCATGCTAAGGGCTTGTCTTCACTACAGGGGAGATCGATGTTGCTGCAATAGATGCAGCAGGTGTCAGTTTAGCAGGTCTAGTGAAGAGCCACTAAATCGATGGCAAAACACCACCCCTGCAAGTCAACCGTAGAGCAGTACCTGTCAACTTAATGCAATGAAGACCCTGAGGTAAGTTAACCTAAGTTACACTACTCCAGCTACATAGTTTAGGTTGACTTACGGTTTATCTTCACTACCAGGGTAAGTGTTTCTTACTGACCTGTGACAGAACTAGGTGATCAAATTTCATCTGCCATTTTGTTGCACAATGTTGATAAAGGCAAAGTAATGCACACTGAAAAATAATCCTAACCATACATACAAAATGGGATCTAAAATAGCTGTTACTGCTCAAGAAAGATCTTGTGGATATTTTCTAACAATGATCAAAAATGACTCCTCTATGTGCCGTGATAGTTAGAAAAGCCGATAGAAAGTTTAGAACCATTAGGAAAGGGTTAGATAAAACAAAATATAATGCCACTATATAAATCCATCGTATGCCCACACCTTTCATACTGCATGCAGTTCTGGTCACACATACGCCCCCCCCCTCCCCCACAGAATCTCAAAAAAAGATTAGAACTGGAAAATGCGCAGAGAAGGGGAACAAAAAAATTAAGGATATGGAACAGCTTACATATGAGGAGATAAAGACTAGGACTGTTCATCTTGTCAACAAGAGATGAATAAGGGGATATGATGGAGGTCTATAAAATCATGAATGGTGGAGAGAAATTGAATAAAGAATTGTTGTTTACCCCTTCATGCAACACAAGAACTAGAGGTCACCCAATGAAATTAAAGGCAGCAGCTTTAAAAAACAAACAGAAGGAAGTACTTCTTCACACAACATAGTCAAACTATGGAACTTGTTTCCAGGGATGAGGAAGACCAAAAGTATAATTGGGTTAAAAATTAGATGAATTCATAGAGGATAGCTCCATTACTGGCTATTAGCCAAGATGGTCAGGGATGCAATACCATGTCCTGAGTGTCCCAAAACTGCCAACTGCGAGAAGCAGCGACTGGCTCACTGAAAATTGGCCTGTTCTGTTCATTCCTTCAGATGCATTTGGCAAGGGCCACTGTCAGAGATGTTGGGCTAGATTAGTGGTACCCAAACTGGGGTTCATGAACCCCTGGGGGTTCATGGGGAAAAAATTCCCTAATGGCAGACAGCTTTCCCTAGGGACCCCAGGCAGCACAGGGCAAGTAGCCCAGAGCCCCTGGACTTCCAAGAGTTAAACAGATCAAAGCAAGCATATCTCCTCAGTGTGATAGATAAACTTTAAGACTCTATAAGAAATGGAAAGGGAGGTAGATATTTTTTGCTGTTTTTAAAAATTAAGTAGCTAGTATTTTTTTAAAAATTATGAAGAACAAATTTAAGCTTTGTTGTAACATGCACTGTTTGCCTGGACTGCTCAAGACCTGAATGCTTGTGTAGGAGGAACTCTGAGTTGGCTTCTTAAATACCTTCTTGCTGTTTCACATCTGATACTCCTTGATGAAGCATAAGAGCCTTGTTTTATAACAAGCTTATTCAAAGTGATACAAGCTATGAAAGATCTTGGAAGAGTGTTGCCATTTTCATAATGTGATAAAAATACTGTAATGATAATTAAGTGTGTAATAAGCATGTCAAAAACAAATTTTGTATTTCCAAGATCACTGCTTTTGTAATTTATACTCTGGTAAAAGAAGATCCCTGGAAATATTCATTTTTAGGAGGCGGTTCACGAGACTTGACATTATAGTGAAAGGGGTTCATAGGTTTTTAAAGTTTGGGAACCACTGGGCTAAATGGACCATTGGTCTGGCCCATTATGGCTGTGCTTATATTCCTAGAAGTTCTAATAGCTGACCTGGAAATACCTCTCAGGCTTAATACTTGGTGGAGTTTGTTTTCTCCTGCAAGGAGTATCACATTGATTACTACCTCTGAAATTGGTACTGGGGCCCACTAATAGCACCATCCAGGTCACACTAGTAAACAAACTGAAATATTGTCAGTGTATTTACTGAGGCTAATGCAACTTAATTTAAAACTAAGCATCATGCCAAGAATTTTTTTTAAAGTTTACAAATTTTAGGACCCAAATTTAGCCTTCCTTTTAATTTCTTAAATTTCTCAAAGTTTTTTCAAATTGAATTTTTCCCAAGTTTGGGTGCCTAGGGAAGGCTTGATTTTCAGAGTGGGATGCAGTGTTGTCTGAAATTCAGTCCCCTTACAAGCTGACCACAGAAAAATTGATACAAAGTCACAAATCACTCTGGAAAACTTTGACCCTAATTAGTAGGTTAGGGCCAGATCCTCCACCTGGTGCATGTTGGTGGGGCTCAGAGGCAAGATTTATATTTTCATACTAAAAAGATCATCAAGAAATGGACAATAAGAATATCAAGGACAGTATGTTAGCATGACTTAAAATTACTTTGAAATATATATGGACTTGATATTGCTTATTTGGTGTGGAAGTTTAAATCCTAGTTCTTGAATAGCTCAAATTATTTTGGTTCCAGGACACAAGAGTTCATTTATGAATCTAAACATCCTCAAAATTTAGTAATGTTCTATGCCTCATCTCTAATCAAACTTGCTTTCAGGATTGATTGTCCTGTTAAGATACAGTGTGTTTAAAGGCAAAACAAACAGGAAAGGAAAAAATATACATCATGGATGTGAAATTCACACTGATTTATAAGCTGACAACATATCAAGTGGCTGTTTATTTTGAGTTGTATTTCACACAGATTACATCAGAAAAACTAAAATTCAGAGCATGCCAATTTCTGTTCATATCAGCACTCACTAGCAGGGCTATAGTTTTGAGTTTGTCAATTCTACCATTATAATCCCTCTTTCTGATGGATTTATATCTTGGCTGAAACAAACAAGTTCACTCAGAAGTGAATCTTGGCAGGCATGCAAGATCAGGCCAACATTAAAATGAAAGGCTTTGGCCCACTGTCAGTTGGACAAGGGGACAATGTGGATGAGGGAGGACAGATTTGCATTTTCATAACACCCAAACCAAATGGCTTTAAAGTTAGATTTTCCAGCTGAATACAGAGGTAACAGAGCTAACTGGTCTTGGAATATATTCCATGCCAAATTAAAATGGCCAAGATTTGGAAGTTTTACAGCAGTAGGATATAACTAAAGTGAACTTCAGGAGTTAAATGACATTGAGCACCAGGGCTGATTCAGACAAGCTGCCAAATCGGCTAGGAGCAAGTTACTGATCCTCCATCAATGGGTGACCGACAGGCTAAGAGCTAGTAGCTCCACAGTGGCACACTGCTCTCCAACACCTCCCCACATCTCAGCAGTAGGTGTGGAGGAGCAGCAGCAGCTGGACAGAGTAGGCAGAGAAAGACAGGGAATGGACCCCTATGTGCCAGACACTGGAGGCTAGTAGCAGAATGTTCCAATGGGGAAGGAAAGAAAGAATTGTGACAGCTCTCTTTAGGTGGTTGGCTGCAGACAGGACAGCTGTGCACCTGCCCCTTGCACAGGTCTGTCCATGAGGCACAAGCATGGTTAGATTTTCAGAGGCACAAAGGGCAGGAAGATGCTCAAGTCAGTGGGAGTTGAGTGTATAACTGCCCTTTGTGGTTTGAAAGCTTAAATATAGAGGAGATTTTCTCATCTCTCCACTTCACTGCAGTGAGGGGTACTGAAAATTGTCAGGCTGGCCCAGCCTGCTACAAGGAAACCCACAAGGCAAACATGAAATGAAAGGAAAGTGGGAGAAGAATGTATATCCTACAGGGCCCAATTTTCCTCTCCGGCCACTGTAAACTCCACTGAACTCAATGGCATCAAATCCACATAAAGCATGTGAGAGTCAGATGAGAATCAAGGCCCATGCATGCTACTCAAATGCCTGCAGACTAAACAAGGACATGATCCTTTTACCACTGAGGTGAGTCATAGGTGTGTCAGGGCCCTAATTTCTTGGGGACAAACAGAAATCCTAGGCTGCCGTGGAGGCCCTGCTTCCAACCTGAATGTGTGCATATTTAATTCAGGCTCTTAGAGCTATTTTAATTTACTTATTTTTGGTCTCTTTTACTACTTGCACATTTGTCCTTTATAAAAAATAATGGGTTATAGGAGAGAGGCATCATATTAAATGGAAGGAAATAATTGCACAGGCTTTATAAAGTGCCATAAATTGAAAATATAGCCTTAAGGTTTCAAAGTGCCACCATGTGGTTACCGTTAGAAAATGACTAAAAATAGACCCTGCTTACTCAACAGGTCGGCTCCCTAATGGTGAAATGGACACCAGTGCAGAGGACTAGCACCATGCAACATAAGACTTATCTAGGAATTACATGGTGTATAAGCATTATGCTGGACAGGGATGAATTTCACCCTTAAACAGTAGCCACTGGAATCAGTGGATACTGACCCCAATCATTACATGAGACATTTTTGACCCTGGTCCAGATCATGTGACTAAGAACTTGACATAAAGTTATTGTACCACAGGCTTAATCCTTTCAGGTGTTGAGTACCTCCAACAAATTGCTGAACAGTCTTTTGACTCCCATGGATTTCTTCATGCGCTGTGGGTTATCAGCACTGTCTGTCAACATCAGGGGCCCAAATTTCCTTTCTACTATCTACTCACTACACCCACAAATACAAGTGTTTTATTCCTCTAAGCACCACAGAGCCAATACACTGATGGAAGCAGTTTCAGCACCTGTTAGGATTACACCCTACATGTCTCCCCTTTTGCTAAAGCTGAAGCTTTTAGGGGAGTTTCAAAAGGCATAAAGAGCATTGAGGCATCCAATTCCCATAGGAAGTCAAGGCAAATTGGGTACCTCACTGCCCTTTATGCCTTTGAAAAAAGTCTTATTGGATAAAGGGGTATCTCTGCTCTGATACACGCCAATATTTCCCAGGCCTGATGCAAGTCAGAAAGGTGCCTTACTTCCCGAGCCACCTGAAATCAGCTTGCCTGACACCAAAGTCAGCTGAGATTATTATTAATAGTAGTAGTATTTATTTGTATTACCATAGTGCCTATCAGCACCAGTCATGGACCAGGACCCCATTATGCTAGGCTCTGTACAAATAAAACAAAATTATAGGTCCTTCCTGTAACAGGGTCAACACCCACCTCTCATGAGCACCCTCCCTGGTTGTGCACGTACAGTTTTTAAAGCAGTCTCAGACCTGCCTTCAGGCTATACCCCCAGGACTTTCTCCCTGGAAGAAATGGGTTTGCCCCAGTTTTCAGTTGGGCCTCCTGACAATTCACTCCCTTTCTGGGGGTTTACTTATGTCCAATTGTAGGTCCTTCCCCAGTGGCCTATGGAGCATGGGGGCAACCCAGGTCCACCCACTACTCCAGCTCCCAGCCCAGGAACCCTAAGAATACCAGCCACACACCACCAAGTCCCTTTAATGAAACTGTAGTCAGTTCCATAGGCCACCTCCCTCCAGCCCCAGCCCTCATCAATGCCTTACCTTTAGCTCAGGGCTTTTCTAAGCTCAGGCCCAGTAGCCAGCCAAGAACTCTTCCCCTTGCTCTTCCAGTCCCTACTAGCACTGAGCTGTCTGTTCTGCAGTTTCCTCTGCCAACCAGAAGCCCCTCTGCACTCTAGCTTCAACAACAAACTGCTTATGTCAGGCCCTGTAGCTCCTTTTTATAGGGTCCTCCTGGGCCCTGATTGGCTGCATCCCTGATGACACTCTAGTCTGCTTGGAGGACCTCTCCACTGCTCCTTACCTGGGACAAGTGTGGTAGGACCCTGAGGCCTCTGGATCTAGTCCATCCTTCCAGAAAGAGCTTATTTTCTAAGTACAAGACAAGAGACAATGGGGGGAAGGGGTTTATACACAGACAGGGAAAGAAAAAAGAAATAATGAGACCGTATTGGTCAGCATTACAGGCAGCAGTCTCAGCACAGCAGCCGTCTCATCATTATCAAGTTTTTTGTAAACTTCTCAGCAGAGGCGAGTTTTAAGAAGGTCTTTCCTCTCCTGGTCTGGACTGAGACCTCATTGTATTGCCCATGACAGCTCTACTTACGACTCAGTCTCCAAAACCTATTGCAAGGCACCTGGAAACTTTAAACTGTTTCTATTTGTCTCCATTATTCTGAAGCCAATATATCAAATGGGAATCAGCCTCTGGGGGAAAACTGCTGAAACATTCTTGTTACTGGAAAGCTGTAACATTTTTACCTTCACCTTAATTTCACAAAGACAATAAATTGCTGCACGGCCCCATCAAGCATCTATAGAAAAGCGAAGCCGATGCTCTGTTAGTCATCAGTGTAATGGCTTCAGAGGGCCAGCATTCTCAAAAGCTAATATTTCTCTCCACCTTAAAATAACTAAAATGTCAAGGAAGAAATGTCTAATTTCTGAGGTTCACCTAACAGCACAGAAAACAAAACGAATGGCTTGCTTAAAAAAAATCAATCTGTCAATTAAAACTCTAATTCCAGCCAGGGTCACCTCATTTGCAAAGCCAATTTCTGACGCTGAATTCCATCAGTGCTAGGGAAGAAAAAAAAAAAACAGTTGTGGACTGATTGTGTAGCTTCTCACCAAACCCCTACCCCAGCCTTTTGTCCGCTGACCACTGGATCAAATAATAAAACTTAGCATTTATAGTTGATACTGGTTGTTCACCTCCAGTGCTTTACAAAGGTAGCTAAACATTGCTATCTTCATTTTGGAGGTAGGGAAACTGAAGCACATTGAGGTTAAAGTAGTGGTTCTCAAACTGGGGCCGCCGCTTGTGTAGGGAAAGCCCCTGGCGGGCCAGGCCGGTTTGTTTCCCTGCCGGGTCCTCAGGTTCGTCCGATCGCAGCTCCCACTGGCCGTGGTTCGCTGCTCCAGGCCAGGCGAACCGCGGCCAGTGGGAGCCCTGATCGGCCAAACCTGCAAACTCTGCAGGTAAACATACCAGCACAGCCCACCAGCGGCTTTCCCTGCACAAGCGGCACCCCAGTTTGAGAACCACTGGGTTAAAGAGACTTGCCCAAGGTCACACAGCAATTCAGTGGCGGGGTTGTGAATTAGAACCTAGATCTTCCATCTCCTTGTGCTATACTACTGGCCTAGACTTCTACTTCCAAGTCAGTAATGACCATATGCCAATTTTTGGCAGGTGTCCAAATATGACTTTAGGTGCCTAACTTAAAAATATCTATGTTTGAAAATGCAGGTTAGTACAAGGACCAGAAATAGAGGCCAGGCCATGCTCTACCTTTTCAGTGTGTCTAAGATGATGAATTGATTTTAGAACTTTTATTAAATATAACATTTACTTTTACTCTTGCACAGCTGTCAAAAGACATGTAATTACCAGAGAACTAGTAACAGCCTTGGCTGTAATGTCTTTTTACTTTTGTTTTGACAGCTACATTTTAAGACACATCCCCCGTCCCCCCATGCAGGATAATGATGCAGCAAAGGTTTTGGAAACCTAGGTCTGCGTCATTGGGTAGCTCATTGGATTCAGTGGTCCCTAAGGAGAGAAGCTGATTCCACTGACTTCTTTGGTGCAGAACTTCACCCCTAGTCAGACCAGAAATAACAATCCTTTTTACTGTACACACTTTTAAAAAGGATTCACTGTTATGGGACTTGATCCTACAAAGTGCTACAGGTCCTCAGCTCCCACTGAACTCAATTTCCCTTCCTAACTAATAAGTAGCAGCTGCTGGAGGGTAGGAGGGCTTATATATCTAAGCAAACATTGCTCAGTCTGAGGGTGCTGAACACCCTCTAGTGCTGCTCAGCAATGAGCCAGAGAAATGTAGGGAATCAGCCCCCAGCTCTGTAGAACAGATAGATCTTGGAAACACAGGGTCATTGATTTCAATGGAGCTATGCCAATTTATACCAGCTGAGGATCTGACTCCAGCTTCAATCACCACCAAGGTCAGCTCAGTCCTTCCAAGACAGACACATTCTACGGTAGCTCTTCAAAGCTTTAGGCCTCCTAACGAAGATACATAAAGTACCTGTTGGGTTTAGTGGATTAGACCTTTGAAAAATGAGGTCTCATCTCCACCACATTGGACCCTCCATCCATTCAGCCATGACCAACATTTCCCACCCTCCAGCTTTTGTGCAGCATGGTTTGGGCTGCGTATGCCCCTCCACCCCAGAGATGGCTGCATTCCAGTGGCACTGAATGTGTACACAGTAGCACCTTGGTTTTAGGAACACTAATCTTATGAACAAACTATCATTCCCAACAGCAGCAAGAACAACAACAAAAATCACATAAAAGTGATCTTGATGAAGAACAAGTTGACATCCCTTCACATTCTAATGCGTTCAGGGCCTTGGAAATCTCTTCATAGTGGTTTGAAGTACAAGAAGAAAGTGACACAGTGCACCGTGCTGCAACTTAGGCACCATCCTTACTGTCATTTTGAGATGTTCCATTTTATGATTTTATGAACTCCTTAACCCCCAATTAGTTAATAAAAGAGGGTTTCTACTGTAGTTCATGAAGCATTGCTATTGGATTGGCATAGAAGATGAACTTCACTGTCATCTGCTGGGATGGTATAGGGGCATGTGGCAGTCTATTCCCCTGTCCCAATCACACAAACAGGGTGTCAAGGGCAGAAGAGCATTGCCTATGAGTCTTCTCTGAGGCTTTCTAGATGACCAGGTCAGGGTCTAGGATCCAAAACACAGACAATGGCCCCTGGGATCAGGGCAGTGTGGCCTAGCAGCCAGAGTTCAATAAAGCCACCCTTGGGATGCAGGGCAGCATGGCCTAGCAGCCAGAGTTCAATGAGAGGGGGCTCCCACCAAGGGGTGTGGCAACCCCAATAGCTGCGCTCAGGCCCACCCAACTCTACCAGGCCCCAACCCAGGGCCTAACAGTGGCAAAGCCATTTGTCACTGACTCAGCAGGTGAGTCCTACCAAAACACACTGAAGTTTCCCAGATGGGAGGTACCACTCCATCACCCTCCCTGGGTCACTTCCTACTAGTATCTGCATTGGGGTCTCCCATGCCTAGGGAGGTTGTGGAATCTCCATCTCTGGAGATATTTAAGAGTAGGTTAGATAAATGTCTATCCGGGATGGTCTAGACAGGATTTGGTCCTGCCATAAGGGCAGGGGACTGGACTTAATGACCTCTCAAGGTCCCTTCCAGTCCTAGAATCTATGAGGCTTTGAATTCTCCATTGTCTGTTGTACTGGTTGCCCCCTTTGGCTCCTCCAGTCGCAGGAGTTCAAGCAGGCCCAGTGAGGCTCTGGTTCCCAGAACAGTCAGGGGCTGGCCCTCCACAGGCATTTCCCAGAGAGGTCTTTCCCCTGCAGCCTCCAGCCCAGAATGAGCTGGGCTTCCTCTCTTTATACTGCTACAGCATTTGGAGCATGCCCAGTCCTGCCTGGGAGGTGGGACTTCCTCTGTCAATAATATGGGTTTAACCTTGTCTGGACTAGTACAGGGTAAGCAGACCCCATCACAGGGCACAAGAGGCAAGCTTGCATTGCGTGCGCTAAGGTCCCATTCTATTGATCCTTTCCTTGCAATAGCAGGGAGGTCAAGGGCCTGACTCAAACTCGGTCTTGCATGTCTTCTGTCTTTATAAGAAAAACATGGTGCACAGTTGCAGTTTGACCTCATGATCCTACCACTGCTCACAGAAAGGTGAACAGCCACTTAGACCGAGCAGCAGCCTTTCCCATCAGATTGCACAAGCAATTTACGTGCAGACTAAACAATTATTTTCTACACTGTTCAGGGTGACCCTGACCCAGCCTTCATACTCAGAGAATCAAGGTTGTTTTATTGTGAGCCCCACTACACCTAGCACAAGCTCACTCTGAACTCTTTATAATCACAAAACATCAAATCCATTTTCTATATAAATGTGACTACCAAGATGTTCCTCTCAGCTGTGAAGCCTGCAAAATACAGATGCAAATTAAAAGAACTTGTGAATTTTCTGTCCACTGGGTGGAGAGCAGGGAGATGGACACTGATTCTAAAGTGTGGAACAAATTATTCATGTTAGTGGAAGCGTATTTGCACTCTTCTGTACACTGCTTTATTCCGTTTCTTTGAGTATAAGCTCTTTACTCTCAATAGGATAACAAGTGGAAACCCTGGAGGCTGGTAGTGCCCCTCATAATGTATCCGTATGCTAGTACCATGTACATCACATGTACTGTGGGTCTGATCCAACTTCCAATCAAGTCAGTGGAAAGTCTACCTCTAATTTCAAAAGGAGTTGCGCCAAACTCAAGAGGACACACCTTGCAGCCTATTTGTATTGCCTTCACCATTTATGTGGCTTATACTCTGTAACATGGCAATTCATGCAACATCCCGACAGTAATGTAGCATGTCTCTTGGCAATCATGCACACATGATCCTTAAAAAAATGAATGGGATTGTACATATAAAATTGTACATATAAAAGAGAATAGTTATTTCTTATTACCAGATTAAAAGTTTATATGAGCAGAGGAAGAATACTAAAGTCTGGCAGGTCAGATGATTTACCATGGTAAAAAGATTAAAATACATGTGGTAAGTAAGAAAAGATTTCAATGAAACTGCTACAAAGAAAGACTCTACTCATTTAGGACCTGATCCTGCTTAAGCATGAGGGTAACTTTGCTTCTGAGTGTAGTTAGATGGATTTTGAGTTTGGGCACTCTTCAAATTACAGCAGTATTGAAACCACAACTCCCAGTTCAATCATACCTCCCATCCTAAGTCCTTGATCCCATCCATAGTGGCAATCACTGAACATAACTGTCTGAAATAAGATTCCTTCTAAACTCCTTAAATATTGAAAATATGATGTTGATTCAGGTAACTAATTAACACTCAAAGTGGGTTTGAAGATGTAAAGCCAGTAAAGCAGGTCAAAAAGTGCCAGTTACTTTTTTTAGGAAATTTCAGGAATAAAATGGTCTTTTCTTCAGTATTCCACATAAAATTTTGAATTTTTTTAATGAAAAACCAAAACTGAATACTGAAAGCTTTTGGTTTGCAAAGACCATTGTCAGTAAAAACGTTCAGGTTTTAGTTAAAAAAGATCCATGTATTTTGGGGTTCCAAAAAAAAAACGAAAAACAAAAACCACTTGTCCTAGTAAATGGAAATGTTTCCTGACTTTCTTGGGGGGTTGGTTTCTTCTGTCATGAAAAAAGACCACCAGAAAATATTGTCGGAAATGAAACTTAGGAATGAAAATGTTCATTTTAGTCAAAAAGCCGTTTCTGTTGAAAAAAATTTTTCAGCTGGCTCTTTTAACTTTTCTTGGGATGCAATTCATATAGTTGCATGGCATCTGGCCAGCTCTTCTTCATGTATGTCAAGCTGAGGGGCATAGTATTTATTCCACAGGGCAGCAATGGCCCCAATCTTGCTCACCCTAAAGTCAGTTGAAGCTCTGTTGAGAATCAGGCCCTTGCTCTCCCTGCAGAGAAGGAGTGGTCGGAAGCAGCAGAGCCAGATCAATATTCTTACCCTGGAGTATGCTATTTAATTACACGGGAAGAGGCTTGCTATGAATGAGATTTCCAGCTCAGGCCATCAAAAAGCTTTTCCTATAAATATCCCTGCTGTATGTCATCAGATGGGGGAGTGCCCTACTCCCCCCAATTTAGTCTATGAGGCAAATACATTTGAACAGCATTGAGCTAAAGATTCCCCACTCTGAAAGCTGCCTTGAAATGCCCTTTGGTGAACAAAAAGCCCCCTTTAGCTCACGCATTAAGAAAATAAGCCTTCATTCCCGTCCTCGGGGCACCAAACCTCTGGTGAGCTCTAAGAAGAGCAGCGATCCATCTCCCCTCGCATTAACTGGTTTCCTCCATTATTGGGTGGCTCAGAACAAAGGAGTCTGTCAAAGAGCCACTTTGGCTAATTGGAATCCTGAGCTATAAGCATCAGGGTGCAAACCCACAGCAGCCTAATGCAGGAGCAAAGGTTAATGCACAATTATATGAGATGCATTTAATCTTATAAAAAGGGGAAGGGTTTTTTTTGTCCCTTTGGGGGGTGGGGGGGAAATTACCTCAGGCCTGAAAGCCAGTGAATTGAAAAGGAAACACCCTTCTGCTTCCGAGCCTCTTGTTTTATGTTCCTCAGCAGATGCCTTTGCCCTTTCTGTAGTGTCCTCGGTGGAGTTACCGATAGATTTACCATTGCAGAGAAAGCTGACAGCCTTCTGCAGACATCACCTCACACAGTTCTGTTCTATATCCCATTCAGAACACGAGCTGCTCAGAACCAGACACAAATCCAAAGAGATGTAGCTTGGGCCACTGGGTGGTTCAGGGGAGGGGGCCGGAGGAAAAACCAAAGCATGATTAGCTCCTGAGTCTCACAATATGCAGAGGCCATTGAATTATTTTGATTGATGATAGCTGAACCCCATCCAACCCTGTCTCTCCACTGAGTGATGCACAATAAAGAAAACTCCCAGCCAGCGACAATTTCAGTGCAGGAGGGGGACAGGAGATAATACATCAGCTCAGCAGCAGCAGTAGGAAAGGGCAGATCATCTGAAGTGCAGACTAGCTCTTTAATAAAGAACAGTGCAGGGGAGTTTCTGCAGTGACGGCCAACATAAGAGTGAAGGCTAGGAAGGGAAAGGGATGGTGGGAACACAGTGCAGACTGGCCGTAAGTCAGAAGCCCAGTCCAGTGATCTGCAGGCACCCTAGTGACAGACAGGCTGCAGCAAGGAAGAAGTTGCACCGGTGCTGTGCAGAGAGGATACTGCACCCTTTAGGGAGACTGCTGATGGCCCATGGGGTCTGAGCCAAAGCTCACAGAAAGCAGCGGAGAGATTCCTGTTGACTTCAGTGAGCTTTGGCTCTGGCTCCTGGTTTGCTCAGTGACGTTACTTCCATGAGCGTTGGATTAGGCACTAAGATTCCTGTAGGAATCACTTACCAAAGTGTAACTTATGCCCCCACTTTAAATATCACCTCTGAATTTGACCCAAGTGAGTCTAAGACAGTGCAGCGTGGATGCCAAGAAGTCAGAAGAGAACAGCTCACAATAAATCAGTGAGCAGAGGGTATATGAAGGGGTAGGTCAAAGCAGTCCCCACCTGACTTTAGCCTGCACCTTTTATAGCAACTTGGGCTTCCTTACCCATCAGTAAGTGGGTGTAAGTATTTCTAAGGGTCTCTAACTTACTCATTGCCTTCTAGTTTGACCCTCCTCTCTCCAATTCTATAATGATCCTTTGATTTCTATAACAAAAATTCAGATACCATCATATGGCTTAGATCCTCCACTAGTGTAAATCGGTGTAGTTCTATTGGGACAATGCTGATAGACACCAATGGAGTATCTGCTCCAAGTGTTGTATCTGACTTCAAGGGAGCTGTTCCAATTTATACCAGCTGAGGAACTGGCCCCAGATATTTGGGCATTTCTAAAGTCCTCATCACACTGGTATCCAAGCATCAATCTACCTGCAGTGTTCGTCTCAAAATATTAACTGCTGTGCTCAAATGCTCCAGTCATTAAAGCCAACGTTGTGAGCAACTGGCACTTGGATTAGTGCATAAAATTATACAGACAATACAAAAGTTAGTAGGTTTTTTTTTCCTATTCCCTCTCTCTGTTCACAAGAGGCCAGAGGGATTTATTAATGGCTAAAAGCACTGACCTTTCACTTGTGTGTGTGTGTCTGTTAAAATCAGAGTGGTCTTACTTGAGTCCCCTGTGAGTAGAAATGGATATCACACAAAGCAACTACCATGGTGATGCTCTGAGCAGTACACGTCCATGAGTCAGTAGGGGAGAAAGCTGGCTTCCGAGAGCCTTTTATGTTAATTATTGAACAAAAGATGCAGGCTCAGCAGTGGAGTCCGATCAGCAATTCAAAATCCGCACGTTTCAAGATGAGCGCCGTAAAGTTTGAAGCAATACAAAATTAATATGTGGTTGGACGCTGCCTAGAAAAAAGGATTCAAAAGGCACTATGAAAACTTGGCAAGTCTATTCTCAGAAAAACAATCATGCCAATGCATTGAATTTATTCTTAAGTCTGTTTGATCATTTCTTTTTATTATAGAGCCTTAATATTGGCAACAAAATGGAATCAACAACATCCTACATGCAGTTATAGGCAGATGAACTCATTTAAGTTAGTGCCAACTTCACGCTGCTCCCACTGCCTGGTTTTATGGTTTGGCCATGATCCTTTTAGACAGCTAAAGCTTACTTCATCAGTTAGGGATGGTAACTTCTGCTTGAAAAAAGGGACAAACCACTTGATCAAGGAAAGTTTGCTTTGACCTGAAAAGAGCTTTTGCATCTGATCAGCAAGAATCCACTGACAAGTGAGGAAGAATATGTTAAGCATTGTGGAAACATATAAAAGCAGCTAGGAATCATCAGGCCCTTATCCGATCCACAACTTTCTATGGCACTTTTCTATCCCCCATTACTATGTGATGAAAGGTCTTCACAATCTTCAGTGTATCCTTTCTTACAACATCCCTATGACGTAGGGAAGAGATATTGGCCCCTTCTTACACGTGGAGTACTAAAGCACAGAAAGCAGCTTGCCCAAGGCCTCTCAGAAAGGCTGTAGCAGAACAGGAAAATCGACCCCTGTCTCAGGCTGGCACTCTAGCCACATGGATCTTCTATCATCGCACAGGAACTTGCAAAGAGAGTAAGCAAGCAGAGGAAGGTAAGTAGATTGTGAGCTGCCTTGGGTAGTTTCCCCCTGTCTCCTTTGACCCTTCACAAGAAGCATCATTGTCAGTGTGACGGGACACCAGTTGGAATTGACCCCACAAAGCAAAGGTCCAGTCTTGCAAACCCTTACTCCTGTGAGTAGTTCCACTGAAGTGAATGGGGCTACCCGCATTAAGACTTCTGACAGGAACAAGGCTTGCAGGATTGGCTCATCAGGGGCCTGTCATTACCGCATTACTCCAGTTTTACCTTGGTGTAACTGATTTCACTGATTTCAACGGAGCTGCACCAAGATAAAACTGGAGTCAAGAAGTGGTGGCAGAGCAAGGCCTAAAGGGCCTAATCCTTGTTTACACTAAGGCCATATTACATTGTTATAGTGTAAAAATGGGCACAAATTGCATGTAAGTCTCATTTACACTGCCAGAGTGGGGCAAAGAGGCCTGAGTGTACATGAGATTCCCACTAGATATCATCTATTGGATCCAACAAGGAGTCTAAGTCTCAGTTACACTACGGCTGCTTTACATCACTTCTGACAGTGTCAAGAGGAGCAGTGTTGTCATGGAAACCCTGGGTGATGCTCTGCAACTGCTCCCCTTAAAGCCAATTAGGACTTTGGGGAGCCTCCTCTCTCTTGCAGCAGACTGTCTTCAGGGCAAGAAGCTCACACAGCTTCACCTTCCTGGGTTTGACCTTGGAGCTTTCAGCATATGCCTCTCCATGTGCTTCCCACAGCAAGTCTACCCAGGCGGGGTCCTGAGGAAGCCAGAGGGTCCCGCACCCACACATCGCAGTCAGATGTGACTCTTAGCCAGCCAGTAAAACAGAGGTTTATTAGATGACGGGAACACAGTCTAAAACAGAGCTTGTAGGAACAGAGAACGGGACCCCTCAGCTGAGTCCATTTTGGGGCCCAGCAAGCGAGACAACCTCGTCTCCCCTCACTTCCCATCCCCAGCCAGCTCCCAACTGACTCCCCCTCCAGCCCCTCCTCCTCTGGGCTTTGTCTCTGTCCTAGGCCAGGAGTTCACCTGACCTCTTTGTTCTCCCACACCTTTAGCATCCCCTTGCAGGGGGGAAGTGCCTGGGCCATTAGTTGCCAGGAGACAGAGAGTCTGCCAGAAACTGTGGCACCCACACAGTATTCAGAGGAAACATTAAGAACAGTCCCACTTCATCACAAATGTATAATAGCCTTAGACTAAGTCCACACTGCACTCGGAGGTGTGATTGCAGCACAGGTTGGCATAACCCTGCTAGCTTTCATCTAACTAGCTTGGGTAACAATAGCAGTGGAGTTGTAGCAGTACTGACCCCAGTAAGGGTTAGCAATGCAAGTATGTGCCCAGGATCCTAGGCAGTCTTATACAGTGACATTTGTACCACCCTCCTACTTTTAGCCATGATTAAAGCTGGTGAGGGTATGCCTATGGGAGCTGCAATCATGCCTTTGATTGCAATGTAGACGTACTCTTAGGACTGGTCTACACCAAAAACTTCTATCTGCATAGCTACTGTCAACCCAGCTACCGCCTCTCTGGGAGGTAGATTAACTACCACAATGGGAGAACCCCTCTTGTCGTTGTAGTGAGTGCCTACACGGAAGTGCTACAGTGCTGTAGCATTTTAAGTGTAGACATATCTGTAGTGCAAAAGAAAATTAGGACCAAGGACACAATATGAGACCTATTGGGTGACATTAGTAGGCATGTTTCAGACATACTTGGCACTCAGCACCTCCTTCTCCCTGTACCAGGCCCCAAGACCCAGGTAGTCTGTGAGAAGGTGTAAAGGGGATTTTTACTCCTTCTTACGCTCCTTTCTAGGTGTAGAACCAGTCACAATCTAGCCCTCTGAGACCTGTGAACTGCACTCAGTTCATCTCGGTGGAGGCTAATTCTTAAGCCTCACAACAGCACCAGGAAAGGGCCAGATTTTAAAACAATGAAGGGGTGATGCTATCCACTGAACTGATGGCTGCATCTACTTTCCTTGTGTGTGCAGATTGGGCAATTCTATCTGCTAATAAACAAAGGTCAGAAATAGTGCTAGTCCCAAAGTCACCCTGCCTAACCTTTTCCCTTCAGCATCATGTTGAATGCAATGGGATCTTGAGTTTTGTTACTGCGCAAGAGGCATATCTTGACATCTGTCTTTCTGCAAACCTCTCACTGACATCAGTGGAAGATCTGCACATGGCTTGAGAGTAACCGTAATTTAAACTGTATTATAATATATATAATTATAACCCTCTTAATGGAATGAGTTTGACATCTTGGACTCACTCCAGATTTACCCCAATTATAATCGAGTAGAAAATGCTTCTAAATGTTTTCTTCCTGTTACTCTAGTACCCGAGTTCTCAACTTGGGGATCAAAAGTATCTCAAACAAGTTGGGAGTGTTGGCGACCACCCCCTCTACGGGGGGGAGAGGAGTCCTCAAAATGTTTTCAGCTGTAACTCAGTGTCAGAGTGTGGAGAACCACTGATCTAGTCATTAAAACAATGAGTTACGTGGTGTTAAATGATCACTCAGTGCTTAAGGTGCTTGCAAGAGAGCTCCAACTGGCTATGCATAGCAAGAGCTTCCCAGTGCCCTGCCTAGACTCTCTGACTGGGAAGTTCAGCCCTTAAAGGCATCATCTCACATGCCACAGATTGGAAGTGAGGACTTCTTTGTTCCATTATCATTTCTTCCAGTGACTTGCTATGTGATCTGTTTCAAGTCACTTAACCTCTGTGGGTCAAAGCCACAAATGACATCACACAGTTCTACTTAAAGCCACCTATTTGATAGTAGAGCTGCTCAAAAAAATTCACTCCAAATTTTTTTCCCAATGGAAAATGGCTTTACAATTAAACCGATTTTTTTTTTAAAAAAATTCTACTTACACTAATAAATTTCAGGGATTTTGCTGCCAATCATAGGGTCAAAAATCATTTCCTAGCCTTCTCTGTTGATTGGGTTTTTTTTCCAGATGGTTGAAAGTATATGCCCAGAATACTAGCAAATGGAAAGGAGTTTTTTGTCAGCTGGCTGGCTTTTCAAGTAGATTTCTGTGTTCCTGTGTTCTTTAATGCTGCTGGGAGTATTCTGTTGTTGTGACAGAAGTGTCAGGTTGCCTGGAGCTCTTGTATAGGCATCTCTTTTACTATTTAAATATAAATAAATACTTCCAGTGGCTGAGGATCGGGCCCTAATATCCTTGGATAGTGGGTGCAATATGAGTGTAAAGTGTTAATCTTACACTGTTTTCCCCCCCTGGATAAAATGAATATTCTCCAGCTAAAAGCCTTGAGGTCAAATCAACCTTGAAGTTCTTGGAGAGCACTTTGCCATTAATGAAACATTGGTTTTAGCAATAGATTTGTCATGGGGGATGCTCTGAACCTTATTGCTATTCTCTATTGATTTCACTGCAGGCGGAGGGGCAGGAGAAGCAGCTGTACTGTTCTGCTCAGCATAGCTGGCCACAACGGTTTTGTTAGGACATATGGGAGACTCTGTCAATAAGGTGTCTCTGTGAACCAGTCAGGTGGGACCTTGGGTAACATGCCCAGTCATCAATAAAAAATTTTTATCAGCCTCTCAGTATAGCTGCAATCCAGGGTGGTTTTTGCAGGACTGAACAGATTAGACATTCATAATAGTGTATACGGGGGGGCTGGGATATCCCAGGCTATTTTGCCGTGTTGTGTTAGTATATGAGCAGCAAAAAAAAGTACAGCAGTTACTGGAGACTACCCATCTGCTCCAGTGAAGGGCAATGGTGTCCTCTCTGTAAAACGATGTTCAGAATAACATATCAAAGAACGCTGTGTGCAGCAATCTCCCTGAAGCAGGATTTAATGTTATGAAAGAACTCCTGGAAAACCCATCTGTCTCTCTATGAAATGTTTTGGACAGCCACTGTATGCTCTTATTTTGTGTCTCTCTCATTGCCATCTTCCCCCCTCCCTCCCTCTTTCTACCTGGGATTGTTTACAATGTCATAAATGAGCCATTTGCCTACTATAGACAAGGTTCACATGAAGAACTGTAGTACTTGTGGCATCTTAGAGACTAACAAATTTATTTGAGCATAAGCTTTGGTGGGCTACAGCCCACTTCGCTAGATGCATACAGTGGAAAATAGAGTAGGAAGATATATATATACACAGAGAACATGAAACAATGGGTGTTACCATACACACTCTAATGAGAGTAATCAGTTAAGGTGAGCTATTACCAGCAGGAGAGAGAAAAAACTTTTTGTAGTGGTAATCAAAATGGTCCATTTGCAGCAGTTGACAAGAAGGTGTGAGGAACAGTGTGTGTGTGGTGGTGGTGGGGAAATAAACATAGGGAAATAGTTTTAATTTGTGTAATGACCCATCCACTCCCAGTCTTTATTCAAGCCTAATTTAATGGTGTCCATTTTGCAAATTAATTCCAATTCAGCAGTCTCTCGTTGGAGTCTGTTTTTGAAGTTTTTTTGTAGTAATATTGCGACTTTTAGGTCTGTAATTGAGTGACCAGGGAGGTTGAAGTGTTCTCCGACTGGTTTTTGAATGTTATAATTCTTGACATTTGATTTGTGTCCATTTGTTCTTTTGCGTAGAGACTGTCCAGTTTGGCTAATGTACAGAGGGGCAGAGGGGCATTGCTGGCACATGATGGCATATATCACATTGGTAGATGTGCAGGTGAACGAGCCTCTGATAGTGTAGCTGATGTGATTAGGTGATTATGCTCAAATAAATTTGTTTGTCTCTAAGGTACCCCAAGTACTCCTGTTCTTCAATCTCCCTGGTCACTCAATTACAGACTTCTCTCACCGAGGAGCCCCCATCCATCTATCCAGGCAGCGCAGTTTGGTTGCTACAGACCCAAGAGTTTCAAAAATGATTTGTGATTTCAGGTGCCTACATTTTTGATTGTCTCAAGGTCGGCAACTGAAAGGGGCCTGATCTGTGAAGGAGGCTGCTCAGCACTATCTGAAAATCTGGCTTCTTTAAGGTATCTCAAACTGGGCACCCACAAATGGGTACACCCTCAAATCACTAGTCACTTTGGCCCTGGCCTAGAATTGGAAGGGTCTATATTCTATTACTGCTTCTATGAGCAAGTCAGTCCCCCCAGCACTGCTCTTGGCAGGGCTGCCGGGGGGGAGGGCAAGGGGGGCAATTTGCCCCAGGTCCCGGGCTCCCCAGGGGCCCCCACAAGAGTATAGTATTCTATAGTATTGCAACTTTTTTATGGAAAGGGCCCCTGAAATTGCTTTGCCCTGGGCCCCCTGAATCCTCTGGGAGGCCCTGGCTCTCGGTCTAAAAAAAGTAAGATGCACTGAACTTCAGAGGGAGAACATGGTGACTCTGTCATCTAGTTACAACATATGGTGGGTGCCAAGCCAAATGTAGGTTACTATAACATGTGAGTCATCCCATTCTGGAGAGCAAGGGAGAAAAAGATTAGATGGGAAGTGGAGAAGTGGTTACAAAATTCTGCATTTATTGATGGCAAGTTGAGCTTTGCCAGCAACCTTCTACGCTGCAGTTAGTCGAGTGCACTCTGCCTATTCCAACAGAGAGTAGTGGCTCAGCCTTTAACACTCAGATAATATGACAGCGAAGCATTGTAAATAGTGCATTATGACTACTTAAAGGAAGAATGAACAGGATCTGCTCCTGTTCCTAATAAAGTCAGTGGGAAATTTACCATTGGCAATGGGAGCAAAATTGGGCCCTGGAGCTTTCTTATTCTTGTTAAATATTTTTGATGAATGATTTTTAATAGTCAGGAAGTAAAAATACAAATCATATGGTCAAGAACCAAGCATAATGTCATGGATCCTCAAAAGGTATTTAGGTGCCTAATTCTCATTGAAATGATTGAGAGTTAGGTGCCTAAATATCTTTGAAGATCTAGGGCAATGTGCTTTGCCAGTGCAACTCAAAGCAACTTATGGTGATTGTAAGCGCTTTAGGGTAGGAGTCTTTTATTACCTGTATTATTTATATGCAAGGTGCCTACTGCAATGTGTCCCCAACTCTCGATTTGCAATGTCATTTGTTATCCCAGCACCACTGGCATAGCCCACAAAGAGATCCAGCAGTGCTGAATTGCGTGTTGACTTATTCATTGTAAAAGGGTGTTACTCAATCGGGCATCAAACCCTGCTGCTGCCTCAGTTTCCCCTTCTTGCTGTTCTCAAAATCTACACCCAGGCTCCGGTCAATCAATCAAATCACCCAGCCTTCCTGGGGCCTGGTTTGTTAAAACATCCCCATTCAAATATCACCTGAAATCAAACAAGCCTTTTCCTCACACTGCTGTTTCCTAGCCAGGTTCAACCATGTGTGTCCAGAACTCAGGTGCTGCTGCCTCCTTGAGAATCTGCTCCTTCAACTTCAGCTCCTGCTATACACTTCACTGCAGGTAGTTCCAGCCAGATCTTGTTCTCTCTGACCTTGCATCCCTAGGGAAGCAGCTGAGCTGAGACAAAATCCCTTAAAGGGCCAGCCCACCCTGTAACATACATTTGCACCCAAGCTTACCTTCACCTGTAACCTAAAGTATCATTTGAACCCAAATGTCTAGTTGATAGTTGTAAGGGACTGCGGAAGATTTTGTTACGGTTTAGCTAGGGCTGTTCGCCTTCTCAAGGACAGGTTATTAAAGGTTGCTGTGTACTAGTGCATGCCGTATGTAACTGGTTAGAACTGCTTTGCCTGGGAAGCCTCTGTGTGTTTGGGAAAGTGTTGCGAGCCCTTGGCCCTTTGCCACAAGAAATAGCCCCAGCCGTGGGAAAGCTCCCACATGCCTATGTATGAGCTGCTTTACATGCTATTAACATAAAGTTATATTTACCAGAAATTGTTTTGCTGCTTTGGACTCAGCTCCCTGCTTTGTGTTAGCAACCTGTGGAGTCCCCGTTGCGGGTGTGTTTTCCTTACCTTCATTAAAAGCCATATCACTCACTGTGTGTGTGGTCTCGTCCTTGCAGAGCACTCAGGCACGTAACAATAGTGCACTAGACTAGAAATCAAGAAACTGCAGTTCTATTCTCCGCTCTCCCCTCATTATGGCACAATAACTGGAGAAGCAGCATATGTCCCCTCCCATTTATGTCCACTCTCAACATGTTTTTAGAATGAAATCATTCTCTTACTAGCTTTTAGTCTATGGTTGCAGCACTGTAGCTGCTATTTATTTTAGAGCTTGTCTACATCTGAAATCCCGCACAGTTGTAGTGCTTCAGTGTAGACATTATGGAGGGCTTGTCCAGTCGTCATAGTTAATCCACTTCCCTGAGAGGCAGTAGCTAGGTCAAAGGAAGAATTCTTCCATCAATTTAGTGCTGTCTATACTGGGGGTTTAGCCATCTTAACTACACCACTCAGGAAGTCAACTTAATTTTCTAGTGTAGACCAGGCCTTGGGTACTTACATGGCCTCCATCCGCATAGTATATGAGCCCCTTATAGTCTTGAAAGTACCTATCTGTACAACACCTATATGTGGTTGGGAAATGTCATTATCCCCATTTTACAGATGACAAAGAGGGTATGTCTATACTACATACTAAGCCCAGGCTCTTGGTGTGCATGAGAACCCAAGTCCTGCTGTGACTTGGGTCCAAGCCCTGCCCTTTTGCGGTGTAGATGTACCTCAAGCTGCACATCCAAGTCAAAAGGTCTGCATGGATGCATTAGCATGGTTGGGAGATGTGGACTGAGAAATTGCAAACCCAGGTTTACAATGCAGAGTGGACAGTCATGTGTGGGCTTAGAAATACCAAGCCTGCAAGTCCACCCCACACCAACCAGCTTCAGGTATTTGGTGCCCATATCACTTTCACAGGTTCATAGATTTTAAGGCCAGAAGGGGCTATTAAAATCACAGAATATCAGGGGCCTCAGGAGATCATCTAGTCCAACCCACTGCCAAAGCAGGACTAATCTCCAGACAGATTTTTGCCCCTGATCCCTAAATGATTCCCTCAAGGATTGAATTTACAACCTGGTGTTTAACAGGCCAATGCTCAAACCATTGAGCTATCCCTCCTACCTGCTCACTGAAGAACATCTAATCTGATCAGCTGCATAACACAGAGTTTCACCTTCTACTAAATGAAACACTGATTACAATCGCTTCCAGATATTTATCTTCTGACAACAGAAGATATTTTATTTAATTTCCCTTATGATATGTCTCCTGTGCCCCTATCAATACAACTCCATATGGGATTTTACTAGTATAATCTAGTTCAGGGGTAGGCAACCTATGGCACGGGTGCCAAAGGTGGCACTTGAGCTGATTTTCAGTGGCACTCACACTGCCCGGGTCCTGGCTACCAGTCCAGGGGGCTCTGCATTTTAATTTAATTTTAAATGAAGCTTCTTAAACATTCTGAAACCTTATTTACTTTACATACAACTCTAGTTTAGTTATATATTATAGACTTCTAGAAAGAGACCTTCTAAAAAGGTTAAAATGTATTACTGGCACGCGAAACCGTAAATTAGAGTGAATAAATGAAGACTCGGCACACCACTTCTGAAAGGTTGCTGACCTCTGATCTAGTTGTTGTTGTTCATTACCTGGATTATGGTAGCACTGGATGGCAACAGTCAAGGATCAGGACCCCATTGTGCTAGGCACTGTACACGTACTTATTAAAAAACAGCCCCTGTCCCGGAGTCCATCGTCACATGAAGTAGTGAATCACATGCAAAACTAAATGGGAATGAAAGGTCGTTTGTCTACATGTTTGTTTAAAAAGGGGAAGGAGGCAAAATTCCCTGTTAGTGTAAATGGACACAGCTAACTAGGAAGCAATGTTGCCTAATTGATAGAGCACTAGACGGGAAATCAAGAGACTGGGGTTCTATTCCTAGCTTTACCGTTGGCCTCCTTAGGCAAGTCATGTCACTCTGTGCCTCAGTTTCTCCATCTGTAAAATGGATATAATGATACTGACCTCTGTAAAACACTGATCCATGGAGTTGCTCCTTTTCACTTTACATGTAAAAAGATCTGGGTTTGAGTTTTGGCTCCAACGCATCCCTAAGGTACTATGCACTACTGCATTCCACCGACATCCCTAAAATGAGACTTAATTGGGTCTTACGTGTTACATAGGGCTCTGCGCATGTCTCATTGTCATCATGATTATTGTGCACACATTAGAAGGGGCAGTTGTTTTCCTGATGCTTTGCGATGTGTGAACTGGATTTGTCATGCCCTTTAGTTTGTGTACTCTCAGGATTAAGTGGATGTTAAACTATTGTGTACCCCTTTGAGAGAGGAGTGAGGTTAACTTGTTTAGTATTGCTCCTCCCTTTCCATTTTCAGTCCTCTGCTTTCAAACTGTAGATCCTGGCTGATTAGAACAGCAATTAGATCACAGTCCAAGATTTCATTCTTTGATTGTGTGTGTGCTTAACACTGGTGTAAAGCCCTACAATAGGGCAGCTTGAGCTTACTTCTTCCAAAGGCTAATGTATTCAATGTGCCATTGTCAATACAACTGGGACCTCAGGGCTGGAAGTCTCTGCTTTCAGCAGCTCTGTTTTGGTATTAATGATTTTTCAGTTAATTGTGTTATTCTGTTAAACTGATTTAGTGCCACATACGAGCAAAACAGCCAGCTATTCCTTCATTAATATGTTTGGGGTTATTTGTTTGTTTTTTAGCAAGGCTAGCATTTTCAACAGAACAGTGCAAAGTTCGGTCAAACTTTCAACATTGCGAGAATTAATAAAAGAAAATTAGCACATTGGGTAGTGCCTGCAAAACACAATGGTGATGCTGAAGAGGAAGAATCAGGTGGGGGGTGGGGCATAAAGAAAAACTGTGGAAGTAATGCACCAAGGATGTCATATTAGGGGGGCATGAGCAATAGCACCCAAATATAGCACCCACAGCCAGACACATCACAGACTGAGGCTAAGGGCTTGTCTACACTACCGCACGGGGTCGATCTAATATACACAACTTCAGCTACGTGAGTACCAGAATTGATGGGAGAGTGCTCAGCGGTTGATTTATCGCATCTAGACTAGACACGATAAATCGACCCCCACTGGATCGATTGCTGCCCGCTGATCTGGCGGGTAGTGTAGACAAGCTCTATGTCTACAGTAGAGATGCAGCTGCACCTCAGTAAGATTTCTAGTGTAACTGTTCTATGCCGACGAGAGAGAGCTCTCCCACCAACATAGGGCTGTCTATATTGGTGCTTATATTGGTGTAACTTAAGTCACACCCCTAAGTGACATAAGTTATACGAATATAAGTGGTAGTGCAGACTGATTTAAAAGATGGAGCAAATTAGCACAGAGGTCCCGTCTCAAAAACAGAATATGTTTTCCAAGGGGAATAGAGGCAGAAATTCTGAGGATCCACCCTCCACTAAAACTATTTACATAGCAGAGAGAAAGAAGAAAGAAGAGCAGCTGTAACTGACACATGAGGGCGAGGCTTGGTGCCAGGCCATGTCCCCCTTTCTCCTTCCCCTGCCACTCACCATTGTGCAGCAATTAGCTCTGGTTGTCTCAGTTCTGCAGTGGAGAGAGACATCTACCATGTATGCTTGTTTAATCGGCAGGCAGTTGCTTGCTCTGTTGGAAAGCACGTGGGCACATGAATTACTCAGTGGTACATTTTAGTCTGCAGATCCATTTGAAGCATCATTGATTTAAAGCTCCTCTTCATTTGTTTTCTGTATCGCTTGTTGCTAGGGGCTCTCCCTTGCACAGAAGAAGATAGAAATGTCAGGCTGTTATGTGACTACAGCTTGAGCCCCAAGGAAAAAAAAAACCTTCCTGAGTTTGGCAAGCTTTCATTGCACAGAGGAGCTCAAGAGAGGATGAGGTGCAATGTGAGAAAAGGAAAGACAGAGGGTGCTTGTGTACCTGTAAGACAGAAATCTGGATCCCTCCCATGCCATGAGACTGTGCTTAGGGCATGAACAAGGCTCTGTCTAGCTAGGTCTCTCCTTGCATATCCACTATGTGAATTCTCATAACTATGCCTCCTCTGAACAGTGGGGTTCTTCCAGTCCTCTTTTGTATATGCCTCCAGCTGACAGACAGGCACAGAGATAGATGAAAAGCCTTCTCGAGGAGTAAATTTGTGCTATAAGTGTGTTTAAATATGTAAGGGTTGGACAATGCTTTTTCTGTTCATGCTTCAGGCTTGTGTAGGGGTAGCTGTGGAGCTAAGTTGCCCTAAAGAGCACAAAAGACACAGTACCTCAGGCCCAGCTAGTCTCTCTGGGGCAGACTGTCCCCTCAGCGTGCCAGCTGAGCTCCATAAGCAGATGTGGAGGAAGGCACAGCAGTGGCTCTGCTTCCTCTTTCTCGCTGCCCCCTTTTCAGCCTCTTGCTCCCAGGGTATGGCCAAGCAATCCTAGAATGCAGGTCCTGCGACAGAGAGGTGGCTTCTTGCATGCCCCTCTACAGACACGCCACGGGCCTCTCGTGATCTGACCTTTAATGGTTAGGGTATAAAATTTCATGCTGGTGTCTAATTGTTCAATCCTGCTCCCCTTGATGTCAATGGGAGCATAGCCATTAATGGGGGCAGGTCCGAGGACTGTATTAGTTAATGTTTGCATTGCACTTTGAAGTTGTACAGTGCTCTAGGTGCTAACTATTAATTATTAATAATTACACAACATTTGTTCTTTGGGATCATCTCAAGAGAGGATCACAAAATGCTAATGGTCAGAGATCCAACTGCAGCCATCGATAGAAATGCAAGAGACACTGGGGAGCATGAGTCAGCCACAGGAAGCAAAGTGCATGATTATTATTCACTGCTTTCCTGGGCTACTTGAGCCATTAATTATCTGCCTCGTACATTACTCACCATGCATATTAATACCAGCTCACTGATCTAGTCTGGCCTTCCTGTTAATTTTGAAGAGTCAGCGGGTCATATTAAATACATGCTTCACGCCACATGAGGTTATGTGTAGGAGGAAAAAAAGAATTGGGATCCTGTGTTTTGCAAGGCAGCAGAATATAAATAAAAACCTTTTTCGGGGTGTATGTATGTATGGTTGAGTGTGGTGACCAGTGTTCAGCAGCTGCTTTTTAATTCGTGTAAAGAAACTATGAAGGTATTTTATAAAGGGTGAAAGTGGGGGGATCTCATCTCTAAAGGATAAAGCCAGATTTTCAAAGGTATTTTAGCTAAATATGCAGATAGATTTCAATGGAATTAAGCACATAAATGCTTTTGAAGATCCCACTAGGCACCTATCTTCATCTTTAGGCACCTAAATACCTTTAACACCTGGCCCCAACTGCACAGGACATTTCTGAAAATGGGACTTAGGAACCTAAGTCACTTAAGCACTTTTGAAAGTTTCATCCTCCCTCTCAGTAAAGTCAATGGGAGTTGGGCTTCTAATCTGCTTAGGTGCCATTGAAAATCCTGTGAGGTACCTATCTGCATATTTAAATGTCTAAATACCTTTTTAAATGTGCCCCCAACAGCTTAGGTCTGATGGGAAAATATAAGAAACCAGGAATAGTTTTGAAAAATGCTCAGATATTTGGTTACCTTCCTTTGTTCATTGTTTTTTTCATTTTCATTCAGATCTGGCTTTTCAGGTCTGGTTTGCATCACAACCCGAAATGCAATGTACCATGATAAACATATGTCTAGTCCAGGTGTGCCCCAGATGTGACAGTCAAATCTGTATCTGAAGGGCCCAAAGTCTAGGGGTGAGTGAGGTGTTCATGTCTGGAGTTTCGCTTTGAAGCATTAGTGTAGTCAGCAATATGCCATCATTGCTAAGACCAGGCCAGCATTTATGGAGACCCTGTGCATTTGTTTGAGGTAACAAGCTCCGTTAATTGATCTATTAGCTTGAGAGTCATGGAGAACAGCATAGACTGTGTCCAGCAGCTGGAAAAAAGAATCCTTTTCACACTCATTGTAACCCAAGTCCTGCCGCTCACCGCCCAAAGAAGAAAAAGAAACAAATGAGAAATTGTGGGCTGGATTTTTTACTATGACTGAGATCTGCTCAGCATAGCAGGGGACAAGGAGTGTCAGGGAACTCATGACAGCTTCCTACTTCTCTCTTTGTCTTGGTGTAGGTTAGAGCAGCCCGAGAGCAGCTCTAACCTACACCAGCTGCCAGCAGTCCCAGAGGGACCATCCACCACCTGACAATAGTGACAGCACAATGCCCATCTCGTCTTCAGCACACTCCTGCTTAAATGTTGCATAGACCTTATGCTGGTCCCATACACAGGAATGTATTTCACCTCCTGAAGCCAAGATCTCTCATTTTCATCCATCATTAAAATAACTGCCGTGATTTATCCCTAATCTGAATTAATTTCTAGCCATTTAGGAAAACTAATCCAAAGTTTAAGGGTCTGATCCTTCTGCCACATGAGCAGTCCTTATCTCAGTCACCTAGGCCTTCTTGCGTGAATAAGGACTACTTCCATGAATACAAGTTTGCAGGATGAGACCTCATGTTCAAAAATCTTGATATGCAATAAAATGTAGGAGAATTCCTTTTGCCTACAATAGTATCATAAAGTTCCACACCAATTTTTTTTTAAATACAAGCCCCACACTTATGGATGTGTGACTGAAAATTTTGCAGATTGAAATATTCCCTTTAAAAAGTGCATTACCATCCAAGGGCAATCATCTGCAATATAACTGGTAAATGTTCATGGAAAGTTGCCAGCCATGAAATTTGTGGAGGAAAATATACAGATAAGTGCACATCCAAGGAATGCGAAGCAAGCCAAGTAAGACGTATTTGTGCATTCTAGTTGGAGGTATTTCATGTTGTGGGCGTGCAGACCTTTCTACCTAGGTATTGCTACTGTAGAAATATTATGCTATATCTATCTATATTCTGCAGTTACCAGACCAGAAAGAATGGTAATATTGCAAATGAATAACTCTAAAGAACTGTAGCATTATTGTTCTCCTGCAAATTATGCTCATAATCTAACAATTACATCATGAGTCATCATTGGGCATTGAACCAGGATCTCCAGCACTAAAAATACAATCACTTCAGCTAAAGGACAAGCTCCTCCCTCTGAATGTTGTAGAAATAAGGTGACCAGACAGTAAATGTGAAAAATTGGGATGGTGGGGGGGTAATAGGAACCTATAAAATCGGGACATCTGGTCACCCTATGTAGAAATCTCATATGCTTTGTGGACTAGCCTGAGACGTGGTTGTATAATATACATCAAAGTTAATGATAGTAGCACTAGGATTCAGACGACATACTGAGGAGTAACAGAGTTCTAAAAGCTATCAGCGGGACTTGCCCAAGAAGGAACTTCGGAATTTGTACATAGGAATTTCCACACTAGTTCAGACCAGTGGGTCCATCTAGCCCAGAGATTTGTTTCCAACTATGGCCAGCACTAACTACTTCCCAGGAAGGTGCAAGAAACCCTGCAGAAGGCCGTTTTGGGATAATCTTCCCCCAGGGAAAGTTTCTTCCTGACCCACATTAATCAGAGGTTCATTTAAGCCCTGAAGCATGAGTAATTATAGCCCTTTCCCAAACTCATGTTTTCTTTTTAATATTTAATATTATAACTCTGAATATTCTTGTTATTTGGACCTATGTATCACAATATTGGTTTGTTACCTAGCATGACTGGAACAATGACATACCTGGGCAGATAGATTGGTAAATGGGAGGTACCATGTGAAAAAATGATGGCTTGGCTTTTCCAACCCCCTATAAGCTTCTATAGAGTGGGGTTTTCCCATACAGAATAAAATGGATCAAAATAACTGTGTCGGAACTACAGGCTCCTCTTCAGATGCTAATTATTGTTTTTTCTATTTTTGCCTTGTGCCTTTAAGAACATGCTTTTTTTGTATTAGACATAAATGCTATCCATTAATTATAATAATGCTTCTATCCCATTATCACTTAGACACATCCATTATCACCCAGAACAGCCTCTCTACCTGCTCCCTGCTTTCTTTTCTCACAGCCTTTCCATTTCTCTGCAGAAGGTTATAAATGTATTTTCAGGTCTCTTTACACTGGCAGCATGGAATAAAGGAACCATAGTGAAATTGAGAATGTATTTAAAAATAATAGAAGCATATACTGTGGGATCTTTTGCCTTTATTTTAATTGTTTTTATGCCCATCTTTTTCTTCCCTAGAAGAAAAATATTTGTATTAAAAATATGTTTGTGAAATGCCCTTGACAGCGTTAAGAGCTCATTTGCTGTAACTACAGCAGCTTACTGGCACTAGTCCACATTCAGCTGAGCATAAAATACATGTGTGTGCTTTAGATCAATGCACTGTGTGCATACACCACCTGCACTCCCTGCCTTTAGATTAAGGGTTTATCACTTTGTATGGATTTTAAAGGGCAGAACTGTACGCAATATGGACACCTGCACAAAAAAACACCTAGAAAGCTGTAAATTCCATCCGGATGGTACATTGTTTAAATATTTTAAAAGCAGTTTTTATTTATTTAATTCATACAGGAGCATCTGCACTTTTTTGATGAAGATGCTGCAGTCACCAGTCCTGCTGACTCTCTGCAGCCTGACTTATGAGCATTTTAGGGCTATTGCTACAAAGGCAAAAATGGGACATGTAATTCACAGTTAGGCTCTGATGCAGTTCCACTGGGATTCGCAGCAGTGAAAGTTGTAATGTAGACAGGGGTCAGGGGTCTTTGCTGCTGTATAGCCCTGCATTTACCCCTGCTCCGAGCCATGGTAAAAATCCTCTGCATTGTCTACAGCACAGCCTACATCCATGAACTGCACCCATAGTGAATCACAGCTCTCATTCTTGCCAGAGTAAACAAGGGCTGATATTTTCAAAAGTGACTAGTAATTGTGAGTGCCCATCATCAGACACTTTCAATGGGCCTGCTTTTCAGAGGGCAAGTGGCTCAGTGCTTTGAGAAAAATCAAGCTCCTTTAAGATGTCGCATGTTGGGTACCCGAAATCTCTAGCCACCAGCCAAAGCCTATGGGCAGGGTTATAATTCAGGATAAGATTATGTCACAGAGGTCATACAAGTCTCAGATTCCATGATTTTCAAGACCTCTGTGACATTTTCTGCTTCAGCCGAGGAGCAGCAAGACCCCAAGAACTTTCAGCCACCTCGGCTGCGGCAGGGGACCTGCAGCTCCGAGCCGCTGGGGCAGGGCATGTGGAGCTGTCAGCCACAATGGCACCAGGTGCTGGACCCCACCCCCTTCCTGCAACAGGGCTTGGGCTCTCATCCCCTTGCCCCCACACTCAGGCTTCAGTCATCCCCCCCCGTCTGCCTTCCCCCGATCATTTTTAGTAAAAGTCACAGACAGGTCACGGGCTTCCGTGAATTTTTGTTTATTGCCCACTACCTGTCCGTGACTTTTACTAAAAATAACCATGATAAACTCTTAAACTTACTTATAACGTACGTTGTCTTGCTGGTCCATTGTTATATGCCAGTCTTTACACAAGAGACACATTTCTGTTTCAAGTAATCATCTGAGGTTCTGGCTTTTGCTCGAATAATCCCCGGAAACAGAAACAACTCTGCAAGGGAAGATTGCTGTGAAAACAGAACAATTTCAAGACAGTCTAAAGAGGCTGAAATGAACAGAAATAAGACTTTGCTTTGATGGAATAGATGGCAATAGCACTGGCTGGAGCATGGACAGAAGAGATGCAGGTTGGGCTACAGGTCTGAACTTTGGACAAGGATCCAGGAATGCTGGCCCAGTAAAGTCATCTATCCTCTGAAGACTTCTGTAGGCTTTTGCTCAAGAACCTCCATTTCTCTATTAGTAAAATGCAGAGGATAATACTGACCCATTTCACAGATGGGATTTTCAAAATCTCCTAAGTGTCTTAGGAGCACAGATCCTATTCAAGTATTTTATAGTAAACAGTAAGATCTTAAACCAAATTTAAAATGCTGCCTTTAAAAAAAAAAGGGCACTAGATTTTGCAGTCCTGATGTGAGGATAACAAGAGTCTGAAAAAGAATCCATTGTTTCTCTGTAGGAAAAACAAAATGCCTCTTGATGTCCAAATCCCTAAAACTGAATGGTGATATATGTAGGACCTGAGCCTGGAAGAACTTGTTACCAAGCCTAGAGCTTATTACTGAGTGAAATACATCCTCTACAGAGACCAGTGTGCCGTTTAAACCCTGGTCTGAGGACTAAGACCCAGAACTTCCAAGGTAGCTGATTTGAGTGAGTTAGGCACCTAAATACCTTGGAGAATCTGGGCTTAAGCTCCCAAACCTGTAAGTTGATCCATGTGAATAGACCTCTGGACCCATACTAAGCTCTGCTGAAGGGTCTGCTTGCAGGCCTTCGGTAGCCTATAGGATGGTTTGGATTAAGAAGTAAGAAAAAGTTAGGCTAATTTAGACCCTTCACCTAAGTGTAGAGAAGTATGGGAAATTGAAGTTGCTAATGTGAGAAAAGTCAAAGATAAATTGGAGTCAGATTGTTATCAGAAAGTCAGAGCTAGGAAGGACATAACCCAGGCTTGTATCGTCATTATGTTTTAGTTATAACTGGTTTAAGAGCAAAGTTTATAAATGAGTATTTTTGAGAATTGTGCATGTTCTACTAAAATGCTATCTATATTGACAGTCTGAGAAGGACATTGGTGCAGATGTTTATTTAAATAATGTGTAAAAAGCCAATAAGAAGGTGGTGGAAATATAGTTACGGTAAGGAGCAGGTTAATGTTAATTAGTATTATAAGGCTTATAAAAGGAGTAATTTTGCTATATTGCAGGAGCGCTCCAATTAACACTCCCAGGGTACCATTTGGTTCCAAGATTATAAGGCTGGACTTCTCTGTTGTCAGTGGACTGATCACCCATTGACACACCATTTCATCTTTGGGTATGTCTACACTATGGAATTATTCTGATTTTACAGAAACCGGTATTTGGAAACAGCTTATATAAAGTCGAGTGCGGCCACACTAAGCACATTAATTCGGCGGTGTGCGTTCATGTACCAAGGCTAGGGTCAATTTCCGGAGCGTTGCACTGTGGGTAGCTATCCCGTAGCTATCCCATAGGTTCCCAGTCTCCCCCGCCCATTGGAATTCTGGGTTGAGATCCCAATGCATGATGGGGCAAAAACAGTGTCGCAGGTGATTCTGGGTAAATGTCATCACTCAATCCTTCCTCCGTGAAACCAACGGCAGCCAATCATTTCGCGCCCTTTTTCCCTGGATTGCCCTGGCAGACGCCATAGCATGGCAAGCATGGAGCCCATTTAATCTTTTTTCACTCTCATCGTATGAGTACTGGATGCTGCTGACAGACACAGTACTGCAGTGCTACACAGCAGCATTCATTTGCCTTTGCAAGGTAGCAGAGACAGTTACAGCCCTATTGCACCGTCTGCTGCTTTGGAAACTGGCGATGACAGTTCTATTGTACTGTCTGCTGCTGTCATGGGTGCTCCTGGCTGACCTCGCTGAGGTTGGCCGGGGGCACATGGACAAAAATGGGAATGACTCCCCAGATCATTCCCTTCTTTAAGTTTTGTCTAAAAATAGAGTCAGTCCTGCCTAGAATATCAGGTAAGCCTACTAAAGAACCAGAGAGGCAAACGGCCGCTCCGGGTCAGAGCCCCAGAGATCCCGCAGAAATGATGAGCTGCATGCTATTCTAGGGGGTGCCCCTGCAACAACCCCATCCGTTGCTTCCCTCCTCCCCCACCCCTCCTGGGCTACTGTGGCAGTTATCCCCCCATTTGTGTGATGATGTAATAAAGAATGCATGAATAAGAAACACTGACTTTTTAGTGAGATAAAATAAGGAGGAGGCAGCCTCCAGCTGCTATGATAGTCCAGGCAGGACAAAATCTCCATTAGTCATTAAGGTGGGGGGTGGGAGAGAGGAGCGCAGCCTCCAGCTGCTACGATAGTCCAGGCAGGACTGAATCTCCATTAGACATTAAGGTGGGGGGTGGGGGAGAGCAGCGCAGCCTCCCGCTGCTATGATATTCCAGCCATGACTGAATCTCCATTAGACATTAAAGGGGGTGGGGGAGAGGAGCACAGCCTCCAGCTGCTATGGTATTCCAGCCAGGACTGAATCTCCAGGAGACAAAGCTTAAAGAAGGGAATGACCATGAGTCATTCCCATTTTTGCCCAGGCACCCCCGGCCGACCTCAATGAGGCCTGCCAGGAGCACTCATGGGATGATGACGACGGTTATCAGTCCTATTACACCGTTTGCATCAGGGAGGGGAGGGGAGGGGATGCTGCTGTTTAGCGCTGCAGCACCCTTTCTACCAGCAGGATCCAGTAGACATACGGTGACACCGAAAAAAGATGAGAAACGATTTTTTTCCCTTTTCTTTCACGGAGGAGGAGGGGGGTAAATTGGCAACATATACCCTGAACCACCCGCGACAATGTTTTTGACCCTTCAGGCATTAGGAGCTCAGCCAAGAATGCAAATGCTTTTCGGAGACTTCGGGAACTGTGGGATAGTTCGAGTCCTCAGTCCCCCTCCCTCCCTCCATGAGCGTCCATTTGATTCTTTGACTTTCCGTTACGCTTGTCATGCAGCACTGTGTTGAGTTCCTGCTGTGGCCTCTCTCTATCATAGCCTGGAGATTTTTTCAAATGCTTTGGCATTTCGTCTTCTGGAACGGGAATCTCTGATAGAACAGATTTGTCTCCCCATACAGCGATCAGATCCAGTATCTCCCATACGGTCCATGCTGGAGCTCTTTTGGATTTGGGACTGCATGGTCACCTGTGCTGATTGGCACTCCACGCTGGGCAAACAGGAAATTAAATTCAAAAGTTTGCGGGGCTTTTCCTGTCTACCTGGCCAGTGCCTCCGAGTTCAGACTGCTGTCCAGAGCGGTCACAATGGTGCACTGTGGGATAGCGCCCGGAGGCCAATACAGTCGAATTGTGGCCACACTAACCCTAATCCGACATGACAATACTGATTTCAGCGCTACTCCCCTCGTCAAGGAGGATTACAGATATCAGTATTAAGAGCCCTTTATATCGATATAAAGGGCTTCGTTGTGTGGACGGGTGCAGGGTTAATTCAATTTAATGCTGCTAAATTCAGTATAAACGCGTAGTCTAGACCAGGCCTTTGAGTGAGAGTATAATTTTGGTATTGTGTAAACAGTAATTGCATGTCTATTTGCTTAACTAATCTTTTTTTCTTCTTAATAAAGTTTGGTTGTATCATCCAAAGTGTCACCAATGGGTCATCTGCTAAATACATTTTCTCAGGGCATAATTTGTAATGAAAGAGGTGCCGAGGCTCAAGCAATTTTTATACATTCATAACTGATGCAGAAAGCCCAGAAATGCTGGGCTATGAACTGCCAAACCTAGGGCACAAATTAAGCATTGCATTTTCTGTAACTAGCCTAGAGGCTCAAACCTGAAAACTAAGTTGTGTTTTATAGCACCTTTAGCCTTAACAACTTAACATTCATTGGGAACATTTCAACATTATGGTTAAAAAGGTTACACTACCTCAGCGTCCTAAGTGATGCCAGCCCTCTTCCTGTGTTTTGACTGTTGGCACTGAAAAGCATGGAGTTGGGATAAGTGTTCAAACTAAAGGCTCCTGAGAACTTCGCAGCTCTATCAGTAAAGAGGATGTGGATCCCTTCTTACCCAACAAGGATTGGAAAGTAGTCATGGGTGACTTTGTTTGGATTCAGAAGGATAACTGTGAATATTCAGGAGGTGAGAGCTTAGCCCCATTGAAAGCAATGGAAGTTTTTCATAGATTCATAGAGGTCATAGATTCGAGAGGTCATCAAGTCCCGTCCCCTGCCTTCATGGCAGGACCAAATACCATCTAAATACCATCTAAACCATCCCTGATAGACATTTATCTAACCTGCTCTTAAATATCTCCAGAGATGGAGATTCCACAACCTCTCTAGGCAATTTATTCCAGTGTTTAACCATCCTGACAGTTAGGAACTTTTTCCTAATGTCCAACCTAAACCTCCCTTGCTGCAGTTTAAGCCTGTTGCTTCTTGTTCTATCCTTAGAGGCTAAGGTGAACAAGTTTTCTCCCTCCTTCTTATGATACCATTTTAGATACCTGAAAACTGCTATCATGCTCCCTCTCAGACTTCTCTTTTCCAAACTAAATAAACTCAATTCTTTCAGCCTTCCTTCATAGGTCATGTTCTCAAGACCTTTAAATCATTCTTGTTGCTCTTCTCTGGACCCTCTCCAGTTTCTCCACATCTTTCTTGAAATGCGGTGCCCAGAAATGGACACAATTCTCCAGTTGAGGCCTAACCAGCACAGAGTAGAGCAGAAGAATGACTTGTCATGTCTTGCTCACAACACACCTGTTAATGCATCCCAGAATCACATTTGCTTTTTTTACAACAGCATCACACTATTGACTCATATTTAGCTTGTTGTCCACTGTAACCCCTAGATCCCTTTCTGCCATACTCCTTCCTAGACAGTCTCTTCCCATTTTGTATGTGTGAAACTGATTTTTCCTTCCTAAGTGGAGCACTTTGCATTTGTCTTTGTTAAACTTCACCCGGTTTACCTCAGACCATTTCTCCAATTTGTCCAGATCATTTTGAATTATGACCCTGTCCTAATTGCTTTCCATTGCTTTCAATGGGGTCAGGATTTCACCCTTGCTGGCTGTGCAAGCTAGCAGATCCTCCTGAGTCTGCAAAACAGAACTAGAAATTTCCTCTCTCTTTAGGGAAGTTTCCAGTATCTCTAGGTTAGTTTCAGCATCATGAGAGGATGGACTTCTGGCTAGGAACTCAAGACAGTTCCTGAATCTGCCACAGACTGTTCATATGATGGTGGGCAAGTCATTTATTCTCTCTGTGCTTGAGTTCTCCATCTGTGGCTGATCTGTGCCACATCTGTAGCGGAACCAGGACCTGAACCCCCATGTCTTGAATGCTCATCCACTGCCTTAGCCAAAAGTCCATCCTCTCTCAGTGATAAAGCTAATTGATCAGATCATTTAAGAACTTTAACAAGGGTTCCAGTCTAGAAATTTGTAAATGATTGACTCACACAGACGTTCTTGATTTTCCTCATCCCTTGTCTATATCACCACCAAATGAGAAAGGAGCAGCATGAACAATGAGAATCACTAGCCTCTTATTATCTCCATCAGGTTGGAATATTTCATATTCCATCTTCAGATTCACTGATCTATTGAAGCATTTATAATTGGATTATTTTTGTTGCTTGTAATGAGAAATAAACTAAAACTCAAACAAATAAACTTGCTAATTTTCCCCACAAGTTTTTAAAAAGTCAGTAAAATGTCAGGAACATTTTTATATATGGCTCTAATTAAAGCTAACAATGAGGCGGAGAACATTAGAATCCAATAAACATATTGCACAAGAGTAAACAAATTATTTGTTTGAGTATCATGCAGTGGAATTATCAGCTCAGGAACCTTTATGGCAATGATGTATTACCCGGAATGCAGAATAACAAAAAAGGCAATTTCTCTGGGCTGGCTTGCTGCTAGAAAATCTATACTTTAATAAGAATGATGAGATGCTTCTTCATTCCTATGCCTGAAGAGAACAGAGATGGTGGCATAATTATGTTATCAAAATATGCTGCAGAGGGAAAGGCATTTTTTGAGGAAGCTCATAGCCAACAAATCCTCAGCAATCAAATTTGTTTTGGTTTATTTTATCTTGAGACACATTGAAAACATTAAATATTATGTTCATTGATGTGCTCATCTTGTTGAACTACATAGCTGCTCTAAAATGCAATAGTGTCTTCAATTTAAGCTGTGTTATCCCATATCTCTGTATGATCCATTCTAGATCTGCTATAGCAGAATCTGGCCCCTGACAGCAGGAAAGTTCCAGTCCTAAGCTAGAATTAATAGGAAAAAAATGTTGCATTATCTCAGTTGAATAATTTTTATTAGCCAGTAATAGGGAAGAGATAAAGATAGGACATTTTCCAGGGAAATTCATACAGATTGCGATGTGTGCTATAAATCTAATAATCATATTTTAATATTGTCTTCCTCTTAGAGCATACACATTTCTTAATTAAATGATTATTGTATACGCCTTTCTAGTAGGTATAGCCATTGTCAGATTTAGTATCAGTCAGGTGCTTTTGGTCTTCCTGTAGACAATTCAATTTCTAATTGAAGGTCCAGAAGCAAACAGAAGCGATCAAAGTAAAAACACAAGGCCATGTGCACTAGCCCATTGTTGTGTGCATGGAAGTCTTAATGAGGTCAACACAAGTTCTGCATCAGAAATGATGGCAGGATATGGCTCATAAAATTCTATTTGAACAACACAGCACCAACATTCTCTTCATTTATTGAATGTCACATAATCACCAGAATGGACAATCACTGGAGAACGGATCCTTCAAACCCTCATTCACATGAGGTGAAATTCACCCCCTGTGCATAGCACCAAAGCACTGTTTGTAAGTGATGAATTTTACTTGTGAGCAGTTCTCATTCCTGAGTGTAACAACAAGACATTGCTCTGATATAGCACTTTTTATCAGTGGACTTCAAAGTGCTTTACAAAGAGGGTAGGTATTATCTCCATGTTTTACATATGGGGAAATGGAGGCACTGATAAACTAAATGAGTTGCCCAAGGTCAACCAGCAGGCCAATGGCAGAGCCAGGAATAGATCCTACCTCTTCTGAGTCCCATTCAGTGTGCTATCCACTAGCCTACACCGCCTACTAATAAGGTTATAATAATAGAGTAGTTCTGTTGATATAAGAACTGCTTATATGACTAAAGATTTGAAGATCAAGCCAGTGGCTAAAGACAAGACAATCAAGTTCAGTTGCATTGTGCTCCTCAACAAACTTCATTATAAATAATGCATACAACACCTAAGGAATCTATTCGTCAAGTAATTAAGTGTGACTAGTGTAGTATGCAAGAATTAGGTTCATCGTGAAAGGTGCTTTTTTATCATAGTTGTGGCTTCCACTATCAAATCCATGACTTGGAGCCCTTCTCTTCTGATAAATCCACTTTAATTTTCTCCTGGAAATAAAAAAATCAAGTGCCTTCACTTTTGATGTTTTTTCCTTTATTAAATATTGAAATTTAGTCCCAGTCCCTCAAAGGTATTTAGGTGCTTTGAACGGACACCGAAATCTTTTTATTTACATATTATTATCATTGTTATTATTTTCTCTGGAGTCTTGACCTTGACTATACCTTGACCAAGAAATCTGGACCTTGGCAAAAAATAATTCAAAAGCCCTGCCTTTCAGGATCTGGGCCTTAGTGTCTGTGGAAAATGTTGAGATGACATCCCTGGAGAATGAAGTCACCGAATCATTGTAATAGATACAGCAGGAGGGCAAATTTCTGCTACAACAGCCTCTTCTCTGGATCAGCCACCTCTAACATGCTGAAGAGTGTTCTGTCTCCATGGACCACTCAGTCCTTGGCTGAGAACACTGATAAATCATGATGAGGATGTTCATACCTCTGGGCAGATCAGAGACTCATCCATTTCTTCAGCATGCTTTTAGAGTAATAATATTGTGCATGTGTATCGCTTTCTTTCATGCACAGATCTCAAAGAACTTTACCCTCATGGGAAAGTATCACGGTCCCCATTTTACAATAGGGAATCAGAAACAAAGAAGTGAAGTGATTTGACCAAGATCTCACACCAAGTCAAGTGTTGGGAATTCAACCCTGGTCTCCATCGCTCTAACCATTGGATGTCACTATCTCTCATGACTGAAGAGTTGTAGGAAATAGGTTTTGGGACTGCTTGACAGATTTCAATGTTTAATGGAAGTATGAAGAAAATGAAAGGATAAGAATAAGCCATATTGTACCCAGGCCTCTACTGACTGACTGCAGAGGGCACAAGTGACAGTCACAATCCTTGTTCATTCTCATGGAGTGTAAGGAATGAGCAACACTAGTACTCAGTGATTCCAGCCTCCCGAAGTGTACTGTGGGCTCATATAGAGGATGAAAGATTACATACTACACCCTACCAAAAGGTGTCTGGCAGCTGCAGCCACATCCCTGGTACACTTGCCTGGCCAAGCCACAATGCCTCCAAGATCTAACAACAGCTGTTTAAAGCCAAAACTGGCCCAATGTGTTTTCAACAGTAGGCTAAATCTGCCCCCAGTAATTAACTATCTTGTATGTGCATCACTTCCCCCTACAGAATGGGCTCAGAACCGCTCAGCTCTGTGTCATTAGCCCTATATTACAAACAGTTACCAGCGATTCTTCATTCACTGAGGTAGTCAGTACCTAGGCTTTTGAAGTAAAGCATCTGAATTATTTTCATGAAGTTGTAAATAGTCAGCAAGTGAAGCAAGCTTCCCATTGTAAAACTGTCCACAGAGCTCTTACAGTACTGTGCCCTTTGGCTGAATAAACGTTGCCCATAGAATTGTAAAAGTAAAGCAAAAACTAACAGAAATTAAAAAAAAATTCAATGCAAACAGTCTCTTTTGTAAGCAAAAGTTAGGCTAGCTGTTATTCGAATAACGCAAAATTTATAAAAGCAAAAATTGTGTAAGGCAAGTAAAAAAACTGTACAAAAAGTTGTTGCAACCATGTGTTAATAAAAAATATAAACTTTAGTCTAAATAAAAGTAAAAAAAATAAAATATCAAAATAACCTATATATGAACAAAATGCAGCTGTTGCTTATTATTGTATATAACAAAAATATAAATGCTTGTTATAATTGTTTACCTGTAAAAAAACCTGCCTAAAAAAAACAACCCTGTGTCCTAGTGCGCTCTCTTCCTCTATGCAATTTCTTAAAAATAAAGTATCCAACTTTGCTGAACCCAACCAAAAAGTAAAAACTGTGTTTTTCTCCAACAGAGTTTAATGGATGTTAGCAACTCTACAGCTCGCACCACTGGATATTGACAAGATTCAGGCAGATTCCTCACATGCCCACACCTCTTCCTATGAGACATAATTATGTTCTGCAGTTAGTGAGTCAGGCTTTTTAGTGGCTGTAGGACAGGAGCAGTCAATCATATCAGAGCCAAATTAGCAACCAGTGGGAGTGTACAGCAAATGGCTGCGATACATTGCAGTTGTAACACTACACAGGGAAAAAAGTGCATATGAAGAAAAACTAGTGATCAAGGCTGAATCAAAAAAAAAAGAAAAAGGCCGACCCAAGAGGAATTATTGTGATGTAATAAAGGAAGACATGCTAGCATGTGGTGAGAGCATATGACATTGAACAGAGCATGCTGGAGGGAGAGGACACACAGCAGACGCTATTTGATGAGATTAACACCAGGAAGAAGAACTGAGAAGAGGATCAGGCCAGTGTTGAACAATCAGATGCATTGTGGGGGTATTATATCTCCTTCTGAAGTAAGTCATTATCCACTGTTAGAGATAGGGTGCGTCTGTTCTGAAGTGTAATGGCAATTCCACTCTAACAATGGCCTTTGGGGTTTCAATGAGAGAATTTTTCTATGAGTTTACCACCAAAATAGCAAATTTTCATTTTTCTTTCTTTTAGATAAAGGGAAAATATATAGCATTCCCAAATCTGATTTCATATTGTTAATGCTGGCAAAACTCCATTGACGTACTGGAGTTACTCCTTGTTTATGTTGGTGAGAGATCAGAATCAGACCTGAGTTGTGTTTTGTGAATTGGTTCCTTGTTCCTTGGAATTTTAATGATCCTTCTTCTAATCTCTTGCCAACTCCCAAGGCTCTGACTTACACTACCGCTTAAGTCAATCTAATTTATATCGTTGAGGAGCATGAAAAGACACTCCCATGAGCGATGCAAGTTACAGTGACAGACGTGCTGTCCACACATCTTGCGGAGGTGGAGTAATTATACCTCAAGGCAAATGCCCACTGACTTCCACTGCTATGTAAAAACTGTGTGAGGAGCTCAGTTTTTGGCCAATCCCCGGATGACTTACAGGATCAATACCATTTTCTGTAGACAAAAAGGAAAACAAGTCAATGATTTCAAGGAGGGCTGTGCAGAGGGAAGGTCAAACAACATCAAGGTCCATTACAATCCCCCTGCTATTCAAACTCTGAATAATGTAGAGGTTCAAGTTTGCCTTTATTAATACATATGGTATTTTTAGTTAGAGAAAATATTTTTGCACATTTCTTCATAAACATGCTCAGTCATTTCACCTATATGCACAACGCCTTCAATTAAATGAACCCAAACCACTTTGCAATACATGATTTTAAAAGACTCAAAACAATATAACTAAAAATACAATCTCAGCTTTTTTTTTTTAAAGTGAAAAGTGTCAGCTGGATATAACCACGGAATAGGCACAGGTGGGGGTGCGGAGAAGTGGAAACTTCCATTCCATTGTGCCTCAAACTAGTTCCAAAAACAATATCTGTTACATGAAGATAGCTCCAGTCAACTCATCCCTTAGCCTCTCTGCTGAGATTACTACATGGCAGATGTCATGTTATAGGCAGACACATAGAGCTTGTACGGCATTAGATTGTGATATCTTCTTGTATAGTGTTAGATTGTGAATTCACCGACTCATTTCACAACAGCAGACAAAAGTTTCAGTGGCCCCCTAATATTAGGTGCCTCAATTTTGGAGTCCTCAATTTCAGACACTAGTAGACTACGGCAACATTTTGCAGGAGTGATAACATATGTAGGTGTCTCAGTCTTGGCACCCAGACACTGAATAATTCTCATCCCCTCTTCCCATGTCCAGAGCTGTGTGCTGTCCCTTCATTCTATTGTTCCCTTCCTCCCATGTCACTCCATTCCCCTCCTCCCTGGGACCCCATACTAGAGTTTCCCATTCTCACCACACAGCCCATGCCAAGGGCTCTGTATGCACCCTCCCCCAGTCTTATTTCTTTTCTTTCTGTCTGGAAGCAAAGTTATTCCAGGCATCAGCCTGGGAAGGTGAACAGACCAACAGAAATGCCATCAACTTGAGTGACAAGGTGGGTGAAGCAAAATCGTATTGGACTAACTTCTGTTGGTGAAAGAGAAGCTTTTAAGAAACAGAGAACTCTTCTTCAATTTGAGTGTAAGGTCTCACAGGTTTGGCCAATTAGAGAATGAGCTGAAGTCAGGTACAACATGATTATATTTTATGAGGCACAAAGAGGGGACAAGTACAGATACAGAATAGTCATCTTTGCCTGCTGTTGAGTGGAGAGGAAATGGCACTGAAATAGTTCCAGTTAGCAAAAAGCTTCACATCTATCATGGGAGTCAGAATGTTACTCAAACACTGCATCTGCATTACACTAAAAAATGTTTCTTTCCTAAGATGTCTCCTATTCAAGTGTTAACCAAACCTAGCTCTTGCTTAGCTTGGAAGATCTAAGAAGATAAAATGCAGAAGTTGCACAAAACTGTGCATGCCTCCCAAATATCAGCCTCGCTTTCTCTCTCTGTCTTAGGGTTTTTGGCTGTCACACATCATAGTATCCGATGGCTTTCCATGAGTGGAAACTTCCTGGGTCCAATGTATAGGGCATTGGACTGAGTTCCATTGCCAATTTGGCCACTGACCTAATGGGCAAGTCACTTCCCCCTCCCTGCAACTCCGTTTCTCCATCTGTAAACAAGAGACAATGACACTTTCCTTGTAAAGTATTTTGTGATCTCTGCTCTAGAGTGGCTAAGTAATAATAAACCACAGGGTCAGCTTACAGCAAACAGTGAACTCTAATGAAATAAACAAGTTTTCCCCAATCTGGATAGTTTAAGACATCATCTCCTGTGAGCTATCACAGGCAGCACTTGAAATAATAGTGTAGAATATTATTATTAAAGTTTACAGACAGTGTAATTTGGAATTCCTGAGATTGCATTAATTTGACTATTAATTCACAAGGAACTATGTAAATGTTAGGCTGAGAACATGAAGGTTACAAAAAATGCAGCATTGCATCATCACAACATATGCACTATCAGTCTTGCAATGAATGCAGCATTGCAGAAGATAATTTGCATCTCTCCATCTTTTACATCTACTTTTGCTCTTCAGATCATTCTCACACTCACCTTTCAAAGGGGATGAGAGAAGAAAATCTGAGGCAAGAACATGCTGATAATCAGAGACTCAAAGACTTACAAAGCACAAGCACCAGAGCCTGAAAATGACAACAATCTACAGGACTCTAATGAATATAATTGTTCTGAAGAATACACAATACCATTTTATATTGGCATATTTAGAAAAACCCTCTGACAACCTCTTTCCATTTCAGATGAAAAACTGAGCTCCTGTCTTATCTCAGACACATTAGTCATTGTTATGTCAGATCAAGAGCGACCCATGAAAGTCACTGATTAAAGAAAGAAGAAAAGATTTCCTTTGATTTTTCCATTTCTAAATTATCTAATGTAATTATTTCAAATTTCCAAGGGCAGCTCACTATATTTCACATGTATTTCTTTAGAATGTGTTACACTAGTCTCCGTATACATTCTGCACATTCTAGCTCCTTAGCTGGGGTGACTTTTAGCTCTTCTTTAACAAAATAACTTAAGGGATATTTTGACAATAAAATTAGCTAGTAAAATGTATTACCAGAAGTATTGATTTTCCTCCTCTGAATGCTTGTATTAGTCAATTTCTTTATTTATTCGTCTCCTGCTATTAACTTGGAGTTATTTCTACTGAGGATTCACAACTACTCTTATAGCACTGGCTCTGAGCCAATGAGTACTTGCAACATGTAATTCAGAATTTTGAATACAGTAAATAATTGAGTTTTAGGAAGATTCAGGGTATTGTACAAAGCACACACAGTCCTGTAATTACTTCTCATATTGAAACAAGTCATATTTTGATACTCACACTTCTACGGGCTAGCACACGGTATAACTAATAATAATTGAAGTCAATGGCAAACTGTCTTTGATGTCAGCAGTTCATTTTGTCCGAGAAGCAGCCCTTCCAGGAATAATTTCACAGCACGGCAGCATGTGGAGTACACAGAACTGGTAAGAGAAGCGGCCACACTGAGAGTGTATTGTAGCCACTTTTCAAAACTATGTTTTTAGTTCAAGGAGGTTCAAAAGCCATCAAAGCCGCTATCAAAGCTAGAAGGAAAGACAAGCTATTCTGGACTGCTTTGGCACTAAAAAAAGATTATTTTCCCCAACTTGTGCTACTTTCCACAGGCCAACTTTCAGCCCAGTTCAACTGAAAACAGATGGCACACCCAGGAAATATGACCTCTGACTCTTAAACATGATGCTATAATTTGGAAGCACCAAGGCAACAAAGAGGTGATTTTTCTTCACTTCCCATTTGGATTTAGAGCAGGCATGATTTTTTTCCCTTTATGATGTGGCTCAGCTGCAGAGATGACCCCTTGCATTGTTTATCTTGCTGTATGACTCACACGGACAATGGACCAGCCCCTCTGAATGCAGTGTGGGTAATTGAATAGCTCTAAAGCTGCAGAATTCTCCACTAGGGACCAAACAATTCTAATTCAACCATTTCCTAACTATTGATCTGCAATCCCATGACCCTTCTGTGCTTCCCCTTCCATCCCACTACTCCTATCATTCATTGTTATAAATGCAGATGACAGGTTATTGCATACTTTGCTGCATTTTCTTTTCAGTTTACCATTTCTAACAGCATTATTACTTTAAGCGTATGTTGCAGGTGAATTCAATGACCAGTACAGCAAAAGACAAGAAGCACTGATTTGAATTATGTCTAGAAAGGCCAGGTAATATGCAAGTTTCTACCATTGTACCTCAATCTTGATTTCCAGCACCTAGTGTTCTCTTGTCCCAGACATCTTCCTCCTTGCAGCAACTCTACCGTCTACTCCCGGCCACACACACAGACACATTTCTAGTTCTGGGCCAAACGCACACCTCTCTCACCATACTACTCCAGCTTCATCCACACATCAGACCAATCCTAGACCCACAAGCTCTGCCTACAAATCTTTACTTTAACATGAAGCACCCCTTGCTTTTCCAGCCCTAAGTTTTGCATGAGCAGATGTTTTCAGTTCTGCCAGATAGTGTGATGGGGTTTTGATATGCACAAATTTCCACTAGGAGCATAACACCTTCCATTCTCACTCACCTTAGTGACTTAGGCAGTATTTGAACCCAGTTTCCAAATTGGCAAAAAACTAGAGGGTTAGAGCTATCAAAAACATGAGTGACACAAGATGGTGTTTAAGAGGACACTATTACTGTGAAGTTCAATGATGATATGGATTAAATAGAGTATTTTTATCATGAAGGCACTCACAAGAGTAGCTCCAGTTGAAGATCTTGTAGCCATTTCATTGCAACCACATATTTTCAGGAGTTTCTTGTTTACATCCTAAGGACCTGATTCTCATTTATGCAAAGGTCAATTTACACCAATGACAATGAAAAAGGTCTTCTGAACCTGACTCCCAGTTGCACTAAGGCCTCTTTACATTGTCAGAGTGGTGTAAATTGAACTTTGCATAAATAAGAATCAGGCTCAAATTCTCAGCCTAGGGGCATTTTTTTAACTCAAGGAATGAAAGTTTGCTCCCTTTCTGTTTTAATGCAGAGATTATTTAATATTTTGTTCTTTTATAGCACGTTTGATCCAGGGATTTCAATGTGCTTTGGCAATATGAATGATGTTTCACAATCCCTCTTTAATGTAGCTATGCACTGTTATTACTATATTCTCTCTCTTCTAAGCACTTAGGACCTGCCTGATACAAAGCCCATTCAGTCTTCCACTGACTTCAGTAGTCTTTGGTCAGGCTCTTAAATACTACACTGATTTGTAAAACCTGAAGATGGTGTAGGAGAGTTGACTCACCCCAGGCACACCAGCTCATGCAAGGTATGACATGGGGCTCCTGTCCTCTCTAGCACCCTGCTGATTGTCACTCCAGTCCCACTGGGGTCCACCACTTCTCGTAGTTCAGCCTTAAAATCATAGATTATTAGGGTTAGAAGGGACCTCAGGAGATGATCTAGTCCAAGCCCCTGCTCAAAACAGGACCAATGCCCAAATCCCTAAATGGCCCCCTCAAGGATTGAACTCACAACCCTGGGTTTAGCAGGCCAATGCTCAAGCTCACTTTAAAATCTCTTCCCTTCCAGGATTACCAAAGGGCCAATATATTAGACTCAAGCCCACAGCTTTTCACCTCCTACCCAGATCCCACAGACTGTTCTGGGACTCTGCAGGGGTGTCCTCTCTCTCTCTCAATGCCTCCCAGGTCTTTTCCCCTTTCTGCCCAGCTCCACACTCAATAATCCTTCTTTTGCCTGAACTAAGGGTGTTTCTGCACTACCTTATCTAATGGATCATTAGGGGAACCCTCATTACGACCCTCTCACCCCTGAAACAAGCAGCCAGGGTCTGTTCCATCAAACCCCCTTCCTGCTGCTTCCCTTGACTCCTCTTAACTTGGCTTTCCTTCTGCCCTTTCCCACAGCCTATCCCTGGGTTTACTATACATCTTCTCTCTAGGCCCTTCCTTCATTCTCTAACAAGAAGACAGACATTACAGAATTCTTCTCTGTCTCCTCTGGGCTTCCTCCCTTTATAAGCTTGCCCTCCTGCAGGGCTTCATCTTCAGTTGGGCCTGACCCACCTTCCAGATGCCCTAATTGAGCTTTCTAGCCCCAGTTAATCCTTTTGGGGCCAGTGTAGGGTATATACCCATCACAATTGTTAGAGATAAAATTCATTTAATCAACTGGTAAATTGAGGCACAGAGAGATTAAAGAGACTTATCAGGACTTGAATCCTGAAGTTCTGTCCGACAATCCCCTGCACTAATCACTAGACTAATTACTTGGTTAATGGATGTGTTTTAAGTCTGCAAACCAATATACAGCCCAGTTTTTCCCCAGGTGAATGGTCCCATTGACTATATATGTGAAATGAGACTATTCTCATGAGTATGGGTATGCAGGATTTGGCTCATTACTGATATAATAATTTTAGGCATTTTTTCTTTTTTGCTTATTAAAAAATAGCTCATTAGACTAATTTCCAAAGCCCATAAAGGCAACTAAAAGACTCCCGTTGACTGCAGCAGGTGTCAAATCAGGCCTTTTATTTCTATAGCTGGATGAAAAAGATTGGTATTAAACGTGGTTACTGTGCACGCATGTGCTGTGATGGCTTTTCAGATTGCAATTTCATTGCACATTTGAAGCTCAGTTGTCAAAGAATATACTTTAAGTGCTCAGTGGGGCTCAGTTCAAAAACTATTTCCAGGATATGAGCATGGAAAGGGGGAGATTTCCTCAAGTGCAACTGAAGAACCTACTATAGTGCCCTTGTAGATAACATGAGCAACCTGCACCATGTGCACTTTCTGTGATGAGACAATAAGAGAATTTCTTTTACCATGCAGATGAGGCTCCTTAATGTTCACAGGATTATTGCTTTAATGAAATATACTTTAAAGGGTAAATATTGATTTCATTTCAGGGTCTTGGCAATTTGCAGCTGGAAAGTGGGGGATAAGCAATCTGTCAGATTCTTATGGGATGAGATGTACTATAATATAAAATTGATTTCACCCCCAAGGTTCTGCACTTCAAATGTATTTGCAAGTTTCAAAATATTCCCAGCAACTAACAATGACAGCAATTTGTTTACAGAATCATTCCATCTTGCACTTGCCAAAAAAGTACCATTGCCATTGTATTGTTCAGAGGACAATAATTACCCAATTGAGCCATGTATCAAATTATACCTCTCAAGCTCCAAGTTGTGGGACAAAGACAACAAGTTGTGTGTGTGTGAGGAGGTGAGAGGTCCACACGGGAAATGATGAATGCTCAGAGTTTAAAATGATATGGCATATGCCTCTTAATGTTAAATCATCTGTTGCTGAGGACACCGAGCTTTGGATCATCTGCATGCTGATGCTGATGGGATCAAAACCCACATTATCTCGCTGTCTTCCTCAGCAACTTTGCCTGCAAAATAAGGCATTGATCCTGAAAGGTCTCATATTGAGCTTCGCAAGAAGCACAGGCCTGTTGCATTCCAGCATAAGTGGGAGTGGAAACCAGAATTCTGCAAGAAACATTCATTCATCCCGATACTGAATGCAAGTTCTGTTTAGGATTGAGTTTTCAGGATTGTACGCCTTTCTTAGTGCAGTTTATTATCATCAACAGCAACATGAAACACTTCTGCATACAGAAAATAATGCATACGTATGGAAATATTCAATTTCAAGTAATAAAGCACATAGAATTGATACTGTGTTTTAGCCCTGCCTTGAGCAACTATAATTAGAACAGAAAGGAAATTGTGCATTGGAATTTCTCAGGCAAGCAAATGTTTTCCCCCATCAAAAGATTCATATTTTATTCTTTGACACCTTATCAAAAAGCTTGAAAAAGTTAAATTGCTCAGACTATGCTGACTGATCCATCACTCTTATAAAATTTGAAATAGAGTGTTAAAAAAAACATGGTTTTCATCCTCTCTTTGCTTTTGCTTCTCTTCTCTTCACTGCACCGGATGGTTCTCACAGCAATGCTGAATATGGTCTATAAACTTGTAAATGATCATCTATCATTAATTCACAAGCATAGCCCGACAGTTTTGGTTGTGACATCCCAAGCAGATGATGATAGGGTAAAAAAGGCTGTTCACTGACAGGCAGTTTCTCACAGCAGCTTCATGTGAGGCTGAATAATTGGATTTCTTATTCATTTGGTGGCCAGATGCTGTAAGGTACTGAGCAATTCCTTTGAAGTGATGAGTACCCCCTTGACTTCAATAGGAGTTGAAGGGCCTGAGCATCTTTCAGGAAGCACCGAAGCCCTTGCAAGATCAGACTTCTGATGCATAGACCTGAGTGTTTTCTTCCTTAGCCACTGCCATATCAGCTGGAGTAAATTGGCATCATTCCATTGCCTTCACTGGCATGAGTACAATTTATGCCAGGGATGATCTGGTCCATCATAAATTAGAAGTAAAAGGAGAACGGTAAAAATATCTGCTGGATCCCATATTCACCACCATATTTAATGCTCCAAAACGTCTGTTAGTCTATAAGGTGCTACAGAACTCTTTGCTGCTTTTACATATCTAAACTAACACGGCTGCCCCTCTGATACTTGACAACATATTTAAGATTCCAAGGAAACCAAATCCTCATCCAGTATAAACTGGGGTAGCTTTTTTGACTTCCATGGAGCAACACCAATTTACACTACTTGGGGATCTGGCCCCTTGTTTTAAGACTACCATTAAAGGACAAATGTTCAGCCAAATCCTGAAGTCTTTACTCAGATTTTACTCAGACAAACGCCACATTGAAGCACATTTATTCCATCTTACATGAATATTATCAATGCTCTCCTAATGAATGTAAAATGTGATTATATTAAAAACTGCTAGCTCCTGAGGAAAAGGCTCTAATCTGGTGTATTAGTTTATTTATAGATTTCTCTCCCTCCCGCCCAAGGTATTGCATTAGCTAGCCTGTCAAATTCACTGCAATCTCTCTCTATAATATAATCAAATCCTTCTCTCTGTCAGATCCCAGCATGGATTTTCTTAAACGATTCCCAAGTTTTTCATTATAATGATATATATTTGCTGGAATATTTTTATGGCAGCATTCAGCATTGAATATCCTGATTTTTGTTTCTTTCAAACAAGAAAGTTGCAAAAATCAGTCATGTCTTTCTACGGTATCTCTCCTCTTAACACTGGTTTTCCCAATAATGCACAATCAAGATTAAAAGTAATGTATTTTCTTTTCTACTCTGTGTAACTGGCAGCATTTTCCAGCATTATCTCCAGTCCTTCTCTGCAAAGAATGAGACACTATGATGCTCTTTGCTCAAAAGTAACGATACTTGTGTGTTAAACTCTGAGGCAAGAAGCACTCCATATTTAGAAACAGTAGTCTTCATCTCAAAAAATCCTCAACCAGATATTGACATAAAGTGGAAAAGAATTAGTTACTAAAAAAAGTGAAATATTTTAAAGATTGTTTTTGCCGGTTCATTCTAACCTCCATATCACCTTCATAAAAATGTAGCATTGGTTTTATCTACACATACTTTATTATGGACCTGAAGCAAATGTTACCAGAACAGTGATTTTTGAAAATGAAAAGAACTATCTTTCTGTAAAGTGATTAAAGATTTGTTTGAAAGTGTGTGTGTGCATCTCTTTTTGTCATGAATACTCTGATTTTGTTTAAAAGATGATCAATATATACTATAATTATTGTATTTTATACTTTACATTGCTTGAATTTAAGTATTCAATAAATAAGTCAAATTGTATTAGCACTTGATTATACAGTAACAATGTGTTTTGCATACTATTTTGAATAATCTGTGCATAAACATATTTAATGCAAATTGATTTTATTGGAAAAGTAAATATGGCTCTTCTTTTAATTGTCTTTCAGCACAATCATCTTGTTTTCAGAGCATTAAAAGAATAATAAAAGTCCCAGGCACCTGTGTCAACCATATGTTTTCTTTTACAGTAAGTTCTCCCTGTGAGTAATACAACATGAACATATTCTGTTTTTTCTACAGTTCTTTAATCAAAGGGGAAAATAACAATAAACCAGATCATAACACATCTTTTATCCTGAAAATTAATAAAATGCAATATCTTTGTTAATAGCATTTTTGTCTTGACTTCCTGCTGAGTCTAGAGAGTTCTTCCCCCCACCGCTACCCCGGAAAAACTATTAGCAAAATTAATAGAATGCATTTGGAATCCTTCATTGCTTCAATCACACTAAAACCTTCTCCCTATACTGGTCCCATACAACTCCAAATAGGTTAAACTGTGGATCTGTTTGCAAATGCAATTCAGCAGATACCTTGGATAATTCTGATTTCCTTTCTCCACTGACTGCAGTGCTGCAGTCCTATGACAACATCATATTAATGAGCGAACTGTGGTACAGTGTTCCATGTGGTTTGAAAGTTTAACCCTGTCTCTCAGACTTTTCTAGCTGTACCTGGTGAAGAAATGTTGCAGCATTTTAAATGTCATTTCATACACAGGGCTAAAAATAAGAAGGTAATTAGAGAACATAGTTTTGTTTTTCAAATGTTACAGATTTTGGAGTAGAAACAGGCATACATTTTAAGTGCCTACAATAAGCAAGGAATGCAGGAACCATGGATCGTTTTTATTTTAGCATCAGCAATGATTTATCCCTGTAATTAACTATTTAATTGCCTGTGTACCTGTGATACATCCAAGAATGCAAAGTCCACTGGACGCAAGCTAGTCACCACAACATACTCATAACAAATTACACTGTGCCACCAAAAGATAAGTTTTAAAAAGTCTTCAAAGAGAAAATGCACCAGGCATTATTTTTTTTAAATAGCTAGAGACAGATTGATCTTTGGGAAAAAACAAAGCCAAGAGCCATAAAATGAGTAATAAAAGACTTTAGATCCAAGGGGATTTTGAAAAACTCCTGTTTACCTGTACCAATTACAATGTGGGTGCTCTATCCCTGTAGTGGTTACACACTAGAATGCCATCAACTTCCTTCTGCAGAATTTCACGTTTCTGATTTTATTATTTATCCCTAAAATTCGAAAGCCAGTTCTGGGGCTCTTGATGATCACAAAGCAGCAATCCCATTTTCCTATTAATCCACCCAACCTCTCTTCTTTTTTCCAAGGGATTGTTGACCTTCAAATGTCAGACCTTTGTTGGGGGGAAGGGATTGTTTCTTTTATCCCATCTTCTCCCTGCCTTCCTGCTCCCCGTGATTCATCTTAATAGGACTGTCTCGGGCTAAGAATTTTACAGCTGTATGTGAAAGGAAATGACTTCAGGGGGCAACGTCTATTCACTCTCTGATCCTTCTTGCTACTCTGCATTGCAGAGAGAGCCCAGGCTTGACACTCTCACGCTGCTCATTTAGAACAAACAGCATACTAGCTAGGTTTTATTATAGCTGCGTGGGGGGGGGGGGGGCATCACAGCACCGGACAAACCACCCGGAGACGTGTTTTCATTCAGCATAAATTTCCCCTTCCATTGCTTTTCTAGTTGCCTGTGCAGCTGGCCGTGGTGCTGAAACCGCCATGCCTATCCCTCCTACACATAGACACACACACTTCTTACCTGCCTCCCCAGTGTATTCAGTGGGCTCTCCCTCAAATCTAATGCAGAATGTCTGCCGCCTCCACCCCTTGGAGAAACTCAGCACCCCCACCCACCTCCTTCTGCTTGTCGCTGTTCTTTTGCAGGGAGTGAACTGACCCTGCTCCATTGTGCTTTGCTCCCTGCAGTCGGTGGAAGCGAGCAGGGAGGGGAAGGAGAGGGCAAGGACGGGAGGGAGAGGATGGGAAAGAGAAAAGGGAAGAGTGGTAGGGATGGAGGAGATGAGGAAGGAGAGAAGAAGGGGAAAGCTAAGGAAGAGGAAAGAAAGGAAGGAAGGAAGGAAGGAAGGAAAGAAAGCAGAGGGGAGGAGAGAAGGAGAGGGGAAAAAAAGCAGCTCGCCTGGAAAATGGGGGAGAACAGGCTGGGGAGGTGGGAGGAGCCAGCTGCCGGGGGGTGGGGGCTGGGGCTCGCTGCGGCGCCTTCAGCTGCCACGTGTTGCCTCCCCGGCCCGCCCCATCCGAGCATGTGGCTGGAGCCGCGCGGCAGGCCGGCTCCCTTATATAAGGGGCGGGCAGTGGCAGGAATCGCGCTGTGAAAGCCGCACCCATCCCAAAGTCTTCCAAGATGAGCTACACCCTGGACACGCTCGGCAACCCCTCCTACCGGAGGGTGACCGAGAGCCGGGCCATCTACAGCCGGGCCAGCGCCTCCCCTTCCAGCGGCTTCAGGTCGCAGTCCTGGTCCCGGGGCTCGCCGAGCACCGTCTCCTCTCCGTACAAGCGCAGCGCCCTGGGCGCGCAGCGGGTGTCCTACGGCTCCACAGTGCTGAGCTCCTCTGAGAGCCTGGACCTCAGCCAGTCCTCCCTGCTCAGCGGGGCCGGGGACTTCAAGCTCAGCCGCTCCAGCGAGAAGGAGCAGCTGCAGGGGCTGAACGACCGCTTCGCCGGCTACATCGAGAAGGTGCACTGCCTGGAGCAGCAGAACAGGGAGATCGAGGCGGAGATCGCCGCCCTGCGCCAAAAGCAAGCCGGGCGCTCGCAGCTGGGCGACGCCTACGAGCAGGAGCTGCGCGAGCTGCGAAGCGCCCTGGAGCAGGTGAACCACGAGAAGGCGCAGCTCCAGCTGGACTCGGAGCACGTGGAGGAGGATATCCAGCGCATCAAGGAGCGCTTCGAGGAGGAGGCCCGGCTGCGTGATGAGACCGAAGCCACCATCCGCGCCCTGCGCAAGGACATGGAGGAGGCCTCCATGGTCAAGGTGGAGCTGGACAAGAAGGTGCAGTCGCTGCAGGACGAGGTGGCTTTCCTGCGGGGCAACCACGAGGAAGAGGTGGCCGAGCTCCTAGCCCAGATTCAGGCGTCCCACATCACGGTGGAGAGGAAGGACTACATGAAGACGGACATCACCTCCGCCCTTAAGGAGATCCGCAGCCAGCTGGAGTGCCACTCCGACCAGAACATGCACCAAGCCGAGGAGTGGTTCAAGTGTCGCTACGCCAAGCTCACCGAGGCGGCAGAGCACAACAAAGAGGCCATCCGCACGGCCAAGGAGGAGATCGCGGAGTACAGGAGGCAGCTGCAGTCCAAGAGCGTGGAGCTGGAGTCGGTGAGGGGCACGAAGGAGTCGTTGGAGAGGCAGCTGAACGACATCGAGGAACGCCACAACAACGATCTCACGACCTACCAGGTAGGCGACCCACATCGAGCAGTGAAAAGCACAGCGGGGCATCATGAGGGCCGGCCCGCGGGATGCAAAATGCAACCAGAAAATCAAAAAGACGAGTTGCCTCTGCCAATGCAAAATTAACTTGTACGCTGCAGAGCGACCGTGTGCAGAACAGGAGCGCAGACAGAATGAGTTATCGCTGACATGCAAATATGGCTTGTGCAAAACAAACCAAAAGTATCTGAAAAGGTGTAAAAAAAAAAAACCACGCTGTGCAAAATTTGCTTGCGTAGTGCAAAAAGATCAGCTGTGCAATGCGGTCCGGACGTCTAATAGCAGTGTTCAATGCTTGTCTCCGGACGTTCACGCCCTTTGCTGTCTGCTCTTCCCTCTGACAGTAAAATATTTCGTCCACAGTGCCTCTTTACAAAGAGCATTTTTAATATTCCTTCTTAGATTTTTAACTATTCTTTTAGAAAACACTCTCCATTCTCCACCTCGATGTACTATGCAAACTTTTAATGGTAAGGATATAGTAAATGACCTTCTATCAGAGATGTTTAACAATTTGCAAATATATATTCTACATTTTGCTGTTGCTTAGTCATAAAATAATTTGACTGGAGATTTTAAAATGATGTTTGGAAATGTTTTAACACAGCTTTTAACTCTTGACAGTAGTTTAGGGATAGCTAATAAATATCTTAAAATATATGGAGAAAGTTAAAAGGTCAAACGCACAGTCCTCCTGAGGTAATGCTCCATCGTAAAGAGTTTTGCCTGATTAAGGACTGCAGACTCAGGACCCAAAAGCTTTATTGTAATGCACAATTATTTGCAAAACAATAGGGCTGATTCAGATGCCCAATGAAGGCAGTGAGACCAGGATCAGACTCCTTTTGTGCTCTTATCCCTTTCTTTTATTAGTCCTGGATTTTAAGATGGACTTTTAAAAGGCTTCCTTACAGAACTTTTTCAGGGCTGCTGTTAAGCTAGAATATAGGGGTTAAGACTATTATCTGAGCAGGGATGCTTTTTGGATGCAAGTCTAATGATGTCATGGGGATTTTATGTATCTGTTGCAGGACACGATTCATCAGTTGGAAAACGAGCTGAGGGGTACAAAATGGGAAATGGCACGTCATTTGAGGGAATACCAGGATCTCCTCAATGTCAAGATGGCGCTGGATATTGAAATTGCTGCATACAGGTACCATAGGAATGCTGTGGATGTGTCTGGAATACTAATTGCACTGCAGATGCCACTGGTTCCAACCAACCTCTGCCCAAACAGCTTGTACCATTGGCAAGGATTTTCCCCTACAAGCATCAAACAGATGCAAGAATAGACACTCGGACAAATTATTAGCACTCTTTCAAATCTGTGCAAATTCAAGATCTTTTCACATTAAGAAATCTTTTTTGAGTTAATAACTGATCCAGCTCTGTGAAAGTCAATGTCAAAACTCCCGTAGACTTCACCGGGAATGGGATAGGACCATTAAACTGCAGTACAATGGTTCCATAATGCAGCATTCTGTTCTTATGTTTACAAAAGTACAAAGCAGGTGACAGTTTTTAATCTGTAATTATTTTCTTTCACTTCACTTTGCACATGTCAAGCAAGCAGCATGGGTAGTTTTAATGTGCTCTTGTTATTTTAGAACATGGCTGTGCTCGGGTATCAGATGAGCTCTGTTAATCTGCACATTGAAAACACTTTCACTTTTCTTTCTTAACTTTTCTTCAGAATCCTCCATGAAGTAATCCTGGAACAGGGATGTAGCTGCTATTGCCATCATCTGGCAGAATGTTTTTCTAGCCTCTTTTGCATTGCTTTTGTAACTGTTTATTTGCCACTTTTATTTTTGAAACCAGGTAGCTTAATAAATAAATAGACTACAGTCACAGCTTTCAAATAAAACATGAAAGCGCTGATTTTCTGGGTCAGAGGATTAGATGGGGAAAATGCATTTCTGAATATAAATAACATCAAAACAGACTATTGGAAAGCAACATCTTTAGAAGCCTGCCGAGTACTGGGGTTATCAAATATACAGAGAACGGACATCTTGTTTTATTTTATTGCCAAGGTTAACATGGTTTATTCTGGTGAACATATTATGGCCGAGAGTTTCAAATCATAAGGGATTTGGATGCCCAAATTAATGAGAAATGGGGATTCAAATGCCCTAATTGGCTTTAACAATCTAAAGTAGAATATTTCTCTTTTAAACATATTAGGGCCCAATCCTCAGAAAGGCTAGATCGGCATGGCTTTATTGAAGTGAAAGGCTATGCTCAGAACTGTGCTGATTTACACCAGACTGAGAATGTGGCCGGTGCATTTTTGTTACAAGGCAACAAACTTTGTGATTGAGTATGACAATCACAAGATTTAAACCAAGCTAAGAAAAAATGGTGTGCTATACACAGCACTGAGATATTACCGTGGTGAGCATAAGATGCCTGATCCCAGCCTATTGAAATCCCACTGAACATGAACAACCGATATTTTCCTTGTCCTTAGCATATTCCACATGCTTGAAACACCTTTCTATTTCTCTGAGACACTGCAGACACAAGTCAGACATTTTACATGCTAACTTCCCCTGCTCCTCTTTATTTCCCTAGGAAACTACTGGAGGGTGAAGAGACAAGATTCAGTGCCTTCTCGGGAAGCATTACTGGTCCTACATTTCCACACAGGCAACCCACGGTCACAATATCAACTAGTAAAATACAGAAATCAAAAGCTGAGCCGCCAAAGCTAAAGGTCCAGCACAAATTTGTAGAAGAAATCATTGAAGAGACAAAGGTGGAGGATGAAAAGTCTGAAATGGATGATGCCCTGATAGCTATTGCAGAGGAACTGGCAACCGGTGCCAGGCAGGAAGAACAGAAGAAGGAAGAAACAGAAGGGGAAGAAGCAGCAGCAGTGGAAGAGGAAATTGTAGCTGAAAAGAAAGCTCCAGTGAAAGCAGCTGCACCCAGAGCTGAAGAGGAAGAAGAAGAAGAGAAGGGAGAGGAGGAGGAGGAGGAGGCTGCAAAATCTGATGAAGCAGAAGCAGGAGGTTCTGAAAAAGAAGAAGCAGAGGAAAAGAGTGAAAAGGAAGAGGGTGAGGAGGCTGAGCAGGAAGAAGAAGAAGGAGGCGAGGCTGAAGCTGAGGGAGAAGAAGCTGAGGCTGAGACTAAGAAAGAAAAGGAATCTGAAGGGAAGAGCAAGAAAGAGGCTGAAGAGGCTGCAGTGGAAGAGAAGGTGGAAAAAGTGGAAACATCTTTAGCAAAATCTCCACCTAAATCTCCTGCAGCAGAAGAGGCTGATGAAGAACAGAAGGAATCAGGAGAAGAAGCTGAAGAAGGAGAAAGTGAAGAACAGAAAGTGGAGAAGGAGGGTAAAGAGGAGGAAAAAAAGGAGGAGAAGCCAGGATCCCCAGAAAAGCCAGGATCCCCAGTGAAAGAAGGAAAGGCTGTGGTGGAAGAGACCATCTCAGTCACAAAGGTAACAAAAGTCAGTGTAGAGAAAGAGTCCAAAGCGAAGGAAGGGAGCAGTGAAGGAGAGGAAAGTGACCAGGCCTCCAAGGGGTCCATGAAAGAAGACATTGCAGTTAACGGGGAGGTGGATGAGAAGGAGGAGAAGAAATCCAAAGAAAAAGAAATTGAGGAGGATGACAAGGGTGTGGTCACCAATGGCCTGGATGTGAGCCCATCTGAAGAGAAGAAAGGGAAGAGCGAAGAGAAAGTTGCGGTAACCACAAAGGTGGAGAAAATCACTAGCGACAGTGGGGACAGTACAACCAAATACATCACCAAGTCTGTGACAGTCACCCAAAAGGTAGAGGAGCATGAGGAAAGTTTTGAAGAGAAAATAATGTCCACCAAGAAGGTTGAGAAAGTCACTTCTCATGCTGTAATAAAACAAGTAAAAGACAGTGACTAATAAATAGTAATTAAAAAAATAAAAAAGAGCTTGGGTTGGTGAAAAAGGTTAAGCCATATGACAGCTGCAAAATGCATGTGAGTGACAGCTTAAAGCAAAACAGGTTCTCTCATGGAGTCTCCAGACACACTGTATTTTACTTTTTTGTGTGTGTGCGCAATACTGGGGGGAAATGCATGCAAGCTCAAGATGTTCTCCCTCCACAGAAATTGGGGAATTAAATAAATAAATAAATGCATGAAGAAAGGAAGCTTTTGAATTCCCTAAACTGTTGGAGGAACACATCTGAGGAACGTCTTAAGAGGTATTATGCAAAGAACCAACTGAGCCAAGAACAAACACAAAACAAAACAATCATGAAAAAAACAACCAGAATTCTTCTAGCCTTAAAAAAAGCTACTTATGAATAATTATGTTTACCTCACTGGTGCAATTAAGATGGACTTTTGTTCATGGGAGAACCTAGTTGACATTCACAGTACACAACCTTTTGTTGTTCGATGTAGAACCGTCACAGCAGTACTTGCTCAATAAAGGTCATATTGGAATCATGCCTTGCTCTGTGGTGTTTCTCTCGTGAGTAGAATTTCTCCCCAGGCTTTTTTTAATATAAATGATTCAGCATTAATAGTAAATTAGCTTCGGTTTACAAACTGCTTGGGCTTTTTGCAAACTTCTTTGCATTCCCCAACCACTTCTTTAAACAAATATTTAACAATCTGATCTAATGTGCATTGGAGCCAATGGGAGTATTACCATCTAATTCAGTGGGTGTTGGATTGGAACTCACATGCTTGTAAAAAAAAGTCCAGATTCACAGCCCTACAAAGTAAAGGTCTCAGTCGGGTTCACATCCTGCAAGCCTTACTTGTGTGAGTCGTCCCGGTCACCTTCACAGAACTATTTGGGTGAGTAGGGTGGACAGTATATGATGTTTTAAAGCGTGGATAGGAGTAGTTTAAGCTTCCTCTGTACACACTCTACCCCAATCTCTAGGGGCCACCTAAGGGGTGGAAGAGAGTCTCTAGGACTCATACAGTCCTTGGCCTCTTTGTTGAGACTGCCACCAAGTGAGCCAGTAGGGGTTGTGATGGGGTTTGGATATAGGTGTTTGTCCATTAATAAGTGGGCTGAGAACCATCAATGCATTTCACAAAGGTCTCCAAATACCCTTCAAAAGGCAGTGACTGCTGATGGCTATGGCTCTAGCTATGATTTAGCCCAGCAACTTAGAGGCGGATACCTCCTTGACCAAATCCTTAAAATCATCTGCTCCTTGACTTATATTTTAGACTCTTCCTTGTCAATGCAAAACACCATTACACTATTCAAAAATTAACAGTAATTATACTCTTTCGGGAACAGAAAACTGCCTTAAAGGCAATGTTGACATTAAATATAATTATTTTAAATAGCTATTCATTTTAAAATATATATTAATGAGATTATTCCAGACACACAACTCCAATTAGTGATTGTTCAGATTACAGCATTTGTGAGTCATACAGAAAACTGAAATGAAAGCATCAATTTCATCCCACTGAAATGAGAAAAAAGGATGGGATTTTCAAAAGCCCTCAGCACTGGCCTAATTCTTCTTCCATTAAAGCCAAGCATTAACCTCCACAGAAGAAAAATTAGAAGCAATGGCCCGCTGAATTCCAACCTATATAGAAAATAAAAGTTTTAATACACAATAAAACAAGAAGAAGATAAAAGCAAAAGAACAATATAAATGGGTCTTGTTTCTCCATTGCCTTCCATCTTGTGTGACCAATGAGACTTGTGTAAAATGAATGGGAAGCACGTCCACCCTGATTTTACACCTATTTTTCAGACGTGTAAATTGTTATTTGTATAACTGTAGCACTTAATTGCCTGCACAAGGCACAAGACAGTGGGGAATTGGGTCCATGATTTACTAAAAGCTTAATCAAATGAGATCTAAAAAAAACACAAATAAAAAAAATGCTCAGCTGGTGTAAATCATCATAGCTCCATTGAAGTCAGTGGAGCAGCTCGAATTTACTTCAGCTGAGGAGCCGACTGAATACGTCCTGTTACAAGATAAATCGAATATTCAGTCTAATTAATGCTTTTGTGGGAATTCAGATAAGGAATACTACTTGCTTCCTATTACCTTTGCATATCAGTTAAATAGAATATTTACAATACCACCAGTGAAAAGAGTTGCCAATCATTTTTTATCTGTCTGTATTCAGAATGAGAAGCATCCTGAATTTCATTGGCTAAATGTAGCACTGATCAAAAATCAGTGATTTGCATATGTCTTCTGGGGGATTTAATTCTTTACTCTATCAATAATTGAGGGGATGAGATGTGTATGTTCATAGCTGAAGGAAATGTAAAATGTCCACAGTGGAGAAAACTTTTCAAATAAATCTAAACCCTTTTGTGTAGCAAAATAATTAATCTTTTTCCTGCTGTTTTCATTAATGAAATCTCTTCTCAACAGATTGCTGGATGACTGGTGTTTAATTAAAGCAAAAAAAAAAATAGCAAATTAAATGGCAACATCTCAATAGCCAATTTATTCATAAAAGATTTATCTATCTTTATATAGTGGCTTAAAGAACAGACTTTTGCAGTTCATATATATAAAACTTCACTTTTATGCATAAGATACCAACTAGCAGAGGCACACGGATCTGTTCTTTAAGTCAATCAGAATTAATGAGGAGTGGTATGCACCCATATTTAACTCCCAAGGGTGATATAATCTATTTAGACTTTTAAAAAGCCTTTGACAAGGTCCCTCACTAAAGGTCTTTTTTAAGAAAGTAAGCAGTCATGGGATAAGAAGGAAGGTCCTTTTGTGGATCAGTAACTGGTTAAGAGAGAGGAAACAAAGGGTAGGAATAAATGGTCAGTTTTCAGAATGGAGAGAGGTAAATGGTGTCCCCCTGGGGTCTGCACTGCAACCAGTGCTATTCAACATATTCACAAATGATCTGGAAAAAGAGGTAAACAGTGAGGTGGTGAAATTTGCAGATTTTACAAAATTACACAAGACAGTTAAGTCCAAAGCAGATAGCAAAGCGTTACAAAGGGATCTCACAAACCTGGTTGACAGGGCAACAAAATGGCAGATGAAATTCAGTGTTGATACATGCAAAGTATTGCACATTGGAAAATAATCCCAACCATACATACAAAATGATGGACCCTAAATTAACTGTTAACTCTCAAGGAAGAGACGTTGGGGTCATTGTGGATAGTTCTCTGAAAACATCCTCTCACTGTGAAGCAGCAGGCAATAAAGCGAACAGAATGTGCTACTTCATTATAGCACTCATTAACTCTTATGTAGGTTCCAAAGCATGAAGAAATTTTCAGCTCAATGGACCACTACCTGGGTTGAAATACTGGGCATTATAATTAGTTACAAGAGATGAATTTTTGAGTTAGATTTGCATTATTCAATGGGCATTATGCATTTTAGATTTTCCGCATTCGTTCTTTAGCTTCTGTAAGAACATTGGGCTTCCCTCTGTGGTACTTCAGTCTTATGCCAAGCTAAAAAGGTAGAAAGAAAACAATGACTAGTAGTTCAGAGAGAATTATCTGTAGGTGCTATATACATATAAAATAAGCAAGTAGTTCCATTGCAGTCAATGGGCCCATTCAGGGTGCAACAAGTTAAGGATCTGTATAAGACTCTGCAGGATCAAGGCCTAATGATGCTCACCATGTTAATTTAAGTGAGTTACATTTTGATCTTAGTCCTAGTGGACTTTCACAGGTGTACCTGGAGTCACCAATTAGCCTGATATTTTTTGTGTCATGCCCTCTTCCACAGTTATGATACCCTAAGTATATGGGCAAATTCTGATTACTAGTATTGTAGTTGTTTATATTAGAATAGCACCCTACAGGCTCCAATTGAGATTAGGACATCATTGTGCTAGGGGCCCTATATAGATAAAGTAAGAGACAATCCCTACCCTACAGGGTTTACAACCTTAAATAGACATGACAAAGGAAGCATTATTAACTCCATTTTGTAGGAGGAGCAATGAGACATTAGATGACTTGCCCAAGGGGCCACAGAAAGTCTGCAGTCAAGACGCCTGTCATAAACAGATAGCTAAGGGTTAATGTTTCTTTTACCTGTAAAGGGTTAACAAAGGGAACCAAACACCTGACCAGAGGACCAATCAGGAAACCGGATTTTTCAAAGCTCAGGGCAGGGAATTTTTGGGTGTGTGTCTTTGTGCTCATCTCTGTGCTGTCTCGGTTCTGAGAGTAATTCTCTAATCTCCAGGCTTTAAAACTTCTGTTTCCAGTTGTTAAGTACAGTATAAGACAATATAGATTGTCATAAAGCATAACTCCCAATTCTGAACCTAGCGGTCCAAAAATTCTGGGGTGCCTGCATGAAACCTCAAGCTTAATACCAGCTTAGATCTGGATAGCGCTGCCACCAGCTCAGAAATTGCAGTGTCTGCTCACTCTGGTTCTCCCCAAAACTTCCCTGGGACACCCAAAACTCCAATGCCCTGAGTCTCACAGCAAAGAGAAATAACCCACTTCCCTTCCCCCTCTTTATCCTGCCTCATTTCGCCGCTGGTACACTAGGAGATCTACCCTGCACAACACCGATGAGATCCAACGTGTCTCTCTCCACCTCTCCAGAGGCTATACAAATTCCAGCTTAAGTAACTCTAAACAAAAGAATTTCCCCCTCCCTTCGTTCTTAGCCTTAAGCCAGAGGGAAAAAAATCAAAGGTCTAAAAAGAAAGCTTTATATAAAAAGAAAAAACATAAAAAATGGTCTCCGTATCAAGGTGAACAATATCCAGGGTAATGCTTAAAAAGAAAAATGAATAACAGTCTTATCCAAAAAGAAATACAATTTAAAACATTCCAGCAAACTACACACATGTAAATACAAAAACAATATAAAAACCTATATTGTCTTATACCTGTACTTACAACTGGGAAACAGAAGATTTTAAAGCCTGGAGATAGAGAGATTACTCTCAAAGCCGAGAGAGCAACAGAGACCAGACAAAGACACACACCCAAAAATTCCCTCCCTGAGCTTTGAAAAATCCGGTTTCCTGATTGGTCCTCTGATCAGGTGTTTGGTTCCCTTTGTTAACCCTTTACAGGTAAAAGAAACATTAACCCTTAGCTATCTGTTTATGACAACGCCACTGGAAAGCAGGTCTAATACTCATTAGATACCTTTGTCCCGTGCCTTACCCTCAACACCATTTTTATAAAGGTCTCTGAGAAACCACAGATTTTGTAAAATCAGGAAGGCAGAACAGTCCACTCTCACCCCAGGGGACAGAGAGGCACATGAGATTAAATAGAATTTTATTACACAAAAGTGACTTACACCAGCATTCCCTCATGTTAATTTGTATTGTGATAGCACTATTGTAGTAGGCATTGTACACACATACAGCAGTCAGTCCCTACTCCAAAGGGCTTACAATCAAAGTAGACAGTCTTTCCTACCCACAATCTTTGCACCCCTAGTGCCAGTGTTAACTGCTCTTGGGGCAGCCTCTCTAGAGAGGCCCCAGCTGTTTCCTAACTGATCTCCCTCTGGTCATCTCTAATTAGCCCAGTCCATCAATTTACCCTAAACTGAGTCAGTCATTAAACTTCAGGGCTTGCAGTCTTCCTTCATCTTCATATCAATAGCTTAGAGACAGGCTAGTTTGCAGTAGTGGCTACTACCTCTTCACTATCCCAAGCCTTTCTACCTCCTCATCTCACTCTGTCTCCTTGCTTTGTAGCTGGGCTCATCTTCCTTATTGGTCCCATCTGTGGGTGCATGCCTCCATGACTGGCAGTTCTGGCAGCTGTGCTGGGGGATGGCCAGCCTGGTTACCCATAAGCAGGGAAGGCTCTCCTCTCTCTCCTGTTTGTAAATCCCATTACAATCAGGTCATAAATAATATATACTAACAAAAACACTTTTATATCTTATAATGGTATCCACACTAAGGGGTTACACCAAGCTAACTATATTGGTTTCTAAAATAGAACCAGCATGTAGACTATAGGCAAAAAGTAGATATAAAGAAAAAAAAACAATGAGGGAAGCACAAAGAAACAATAATATACTAGCGAGCATGAAAAGCGAAGGTCACAACTACCTGCTGCCTATCCATTGCTGAAGTTTGTTTTGTATTATCAGTCTTTTGAGCAAAAGAAAAAAATAATATTTCAGCCTTTAATTATTTTCTAGCTGTAGATTTTCTATCTGTAAACTCTGATGTATAAAACATGTTAGTGAATTCAGGAAATTTCCCAAAGTTAATGTTTCCACCCGATCTGTTTGAATAACCCACAGGAAACACAGTGCAAGGTGGAATGAGTAACAGAATAACACATATTTCTAAATATTTATAATACTGCATGTTTTAGATTAAATTAATCTTTAATTTTGCCGGGGGGTTTGTCTGCTGACATCTCATATCAAGCACAGTTTGAAGAGAGAGAGTAAATTCAGCTCACGGAGGCAAAATGGTTATTTCATTTGTCTGATTTGTACCAGTTACTTCTTAAAATCAGCATGATCACTGGAGGGATTAATTAATCTGGAACCCCAGAGAAGTTCATTAATTGATCCAAAAGCCCCATGAAAGGAATTTTTAAAATCTGAAGTTATGTGTGGCAGATACGTGTGTTTAAATTTAAGGACAGACATGCAAAGACTACCACTGGACTACCAGTGATCTCAGTGGGTTTTGGGTCAGGCCATAAATTACTAATGGATGATTAATGAAGTCATAAAAGCACCACCACTGCTCAATAAGGGACAAAACAAGGTGAGCAAAGCAAATATAGGTCAGGACTGAGATTCATGGGGAGGGCTGTTTGGAAGGAACCTTATTCTGGGCCATTGCCATCAGTCCTAAATTTTCCAGAACTAAAACCCAGTTTAGAAGAAGAAAAATATGCTTCTTTTCTGGAAAGCTAGCAGTTGTACTTCACAGGATATATGAACGAGTCCCCATTCCCAGTGTATGTCACACATTACACTCAACACCTGGGGTTGGCTTGTTTTTCATTTGTTTGTGGCTCCCCCCCCCCCAACAATGCTAAAAATAATATTAAATAATAAATGAAAGCAGCAAATAATTAATGATGAAATATTGAGCAAATACAATATCCACAATATCCTGACACTTTCAAGCATTTTATTCTACCTAAGAGGAAAACAAAACAAAACCAACTTGATTAATAAGAAAAATCATTGGTTTGAATACAGTTCCGATCAGTTGTGACCTATGGATGTTTTGCTCTCCTAAGATTCAGTCCCAGCATTGTGGGAGTGGGGGGGAGACACAATAGATCTTGTAATGAAGAGAGAGCCTAGGGATGGCAACTTCACTGACTACCCTAAACGGCTGCCCAGATTAAAGTGAGAGGAGGAAAAGTTTCCTCATGTTTCCCCCTCTGCCCACCTGGTTTACTGCATTGCTTCAAAAAGAGCTCCCAGGTTTATAAACATGAAACAAGTGTTTCTAGCAGAATAACTAGGTGCCCTGGGGTCTGTTTGAACTCCCACGCACAGCAAATACAGATTGTCCTGTTCCTTTTTACCAGCACAGCAGAACTCCAGGAACCAAACAAGGCTGAGCAGTCCCTGCAACCTGTAAATATCTGCAGTACATTTTTCCCTGTCTGTTTCTTGCACATTTCCTAAAGAGCTGGCTTAAACTTTTAGCCCTTTCTTCCAACTAGCCTGTAGCATGTTCCAAAGGATGAAGATAAATGGGATCTTCTACAAGAAAAGTGCAGTCAGAGGAAACCTTTGATGACAGAAGTCTCGCTAAGCTTCTTTCATCGTTGTTTATTTGCAAATTTCAGGTAGAGCTGAAGTGGCAGAATAACTGTTTTAAACAAAGCAACTCCTGGAGGCAAAAGAAATACACAGGCCTGAACAGGGCAGGGGGCTGATCCCAGAAAAAACATGAATAGAGGGACAAGGCAGGTGAGGTAATATCTTTTATTGGAGCAACTTCTGTTGGTGAGCAAAGCAAACTTTTGAGCTTGCACAGAGCTATAGCAAGGTCAGTTCAGATGATATGCGAGACCTGGATCAACACCTGATTCTCCTAGATGGTTTGACGTTGTGCGGTGTTGAGGAGCTAAAGTTTCTCCTGAAGTCAGTGCAAGTGGTAGGTGCCTAGCATTCCACTAAATCAAGCCCCCAGGTGGGAGGCAAGCCCGTTAACTTTGTACAGTTTTGCTTTAATGTCTTGGGGCCTGATCCTGAGGTCTATGGGAGTTCTGCCTGTAAGATCAGACTGTGATGTCCTATGAATATGGCAATTATAAGCTTGTCTAAGAAAGGCACATAAATGAAATTCCAAATATTCTATTTCACACTGATAAGATACTGCTGTACTTAAATGCTGCTTTGGTGACCAGGGAAACCACTTAGCAAAAGGCACAGGAATTATCAGGTAGTCTGAACTTCTCCTGCCTTCTGATCAAATGGCAAATAGCATTGCTTGTGATTTCCTCATCCTTTTCACCATAATTGTTATGCATGGTTGTTTTTGCTTCACTGGAAAGGGAGAGAAAATGTGTTTAAAATAGCAAGAATCTAACAGTGTAAATTTTTGATCATGGTTAGCAGAATTGGCCAACTTTGGAAAGAAACTCTCCCACCAAGAAAGATGTTAAAAAGGAAAAGCATTCTGAGTTGTCTAGCTTCACGAGCATTACCAGATGTAAGGAGAATTAGAAAAAAAACTAGCGTTGACAGTGCCATTAGGATTCCTTGCCCAGAACCAGCAGTCACTCCAGTTATCACAGATTCAAAGCCAGAAGAGATCATTGTGATCATTTACTCTGACCTCCTGTACAGCACAGGCCATAGAGAATGCCCAGAACAATTCCTACAGCAGATCTTTTAGAAAAACATCCATTCTTGGTTTAAAAATGGACCATGATAGAGAATCCCCCCAACTCTTGATAAATGGTTCCACTGTTTAATTGCTCTCACCCTTAAAAGATGACACCTTATTTTTGTTATCTCTGAGGACAAGGTTGCACTTCCTGAATACCTTCTTGCTAAACTCCCTTATGGCTTGTCTACACATAAACCGCTACAGCGGCACCGCTGCAGCACTTCTGTGAAGCCATTATCTACACCAACAGGAGGGGTTCTCCCATCTCTCCATAGGTAATCCACTTCCACAAGAGGCAGTAGCTAGGCTGACAGGAGAATTCTCCCATTGACCATGGGCTGTATACACTGGGTTGATTTAACTGTGTTGCTCAGGGATGTGGATTTTCACACCCCTGAGCGACATAGTTATATCAACCTAATTTCCTACTATAGACCCGCCTTAGTTTCTTTTCCACTGTTTCCTGGGAGTTTGGGGGGAGAGAAATCTTTTTAAAGGCTGACACCACACAATCTCCTCTTCACAGCTCTTTTCTCACTATCACACAGATGCCTTTGGAAAAAACACTTGAAAACTCTTCAAAGAATGAAATACACCCTCTTATCTCTTGAATGGTTTAGTAGGCAGAGTGGGGGGAAATAATAACCTACTATTTAAAAAGTGCTATCTATGACTTATTTCATTTTGTAAAAGCAGCAAAGAGCCCTGTGGCACCTTATAGACTAACAGACATATTGGAGCATGAGCTTTCGTGAGTGAATACCCACTTCATCGGATGCACGTATTAACCCATGAAAGCTCACGCTCCAATACGTCTGTTAATCTATAAGGTGCCACAGGACTCTTTGCTGCTTTTACAGATCCAGACTAACGCAGCTACCCCTTTGATGCTTATTTCATTCTCTTAGGAGTGCTGTACATTAGAAAACTTGCTTTGGTTTAACTCCTAAATCAGTTTTAAATTGATTTAGCTAAACCTGTGCAAACCCTTCATGTAGACACATTTAAACCGGTGTAGAATCATAGAATCATATAATATCAGGGTTGGAAGGGACCTCAGGAGTTCATCTAGTCCAACCCCCTGCTCAAAGCAGGAACAATCCCTGACTAAATCATCCCAGATGGGGCTTTGCCAAGCCGGGCCTTAAAAACCTCTAAGGAAAGAGATTCCACCACCTACCTAGGTAACCCATTCCAGTGCTTCATCACCCTCCTAGTGAAATAGTTTTTCCCAATGTCCAAGCTAGACCTCCCCCACTGCAACTTAAGAGCATTACTCTTTGTTCTGTCATTTGCTACCACTGAGAATAGTCTAGATCCATCCTCTTTGGAACCCCCTTTCAGGCAGTTGAAAGCAGCTATCAAATGCCCGCTTATTCTTCTCTTCTGCAGACTAAACAATCCCAGTTCCCTCAACCTCTCCTCATAAATCATGTGCTCCAGCCCCAGTGTAATCTTTGCTTAAATTGGTTTAGCTTCATTTGGTAATTTATCTAAGTGAGACTTAAGTATTGCATAAGTCTTGTGCTGGCCCTCTGCATAGGGGCAGAATTTCATCCTGTGTCCCTATACACTAGCTTCAGTGCTGCTTTATTTATATGCACTGAAAATAAATATGCTCAGAACAAGGTATGAGATACTTATCTTGTTTTGAGAGTTGCTGTCTTGTTTTGCATCTCTCTTCCCTTTCTAGTTACTTTCATTTTTTGTCTACTCTGTGATCCTATTTCATGCAATTTTAGGCTGATCTTTGGAAGCTGAAAGTAATTGGGTGATTTGCAGTAGAAAGGAAGACTCCTGGGGGGAAAGTACAGAGATAACTTAGTGAAAACTCTATGGGAAAGCAGGTCGCATTCAAGTAGAAAGATATAAATGTTTGCTGTCATTCCCCTTGAGTTTCTCATAATGCAACACAGCTTTGATCATTTTTATTAAGGAACTGATCCAAAGCACGCTGAAGTGAATTTCTATTGACTTCAGTGGGCTTTGGATCAGGTTGTAAAGCATAAAGGATCTGAGTGATTCCAACTGATACCCTCTGAGAACTGTGTTTGTGCTAGAATATGCTAATATATATATTTTCCCCTTTCTATCCACATTGGATTCTCTCATATTCAAGTTGAACTAAACCTGTCCCTTATGCCAGTATGTGTGCAATGCAAATCCCAAGCTGCAATGTAAAGCCTTTCCAGAAGTGTAGTAACTATGGCTTTAAATCATGCAACGGAGAACATACACTCAGACTGCTGTGCCCATATGGAATCACTATTTCTTCAGTGGGGTTCTGCATGAACCTGGCAGTGTGTCCATGTGCTACACTTTGCAGCTGGGGGGGGGGGCTTATAAATACCTCCCCCGCATTATTTCCTTCACTACTTAGACTGTTCAGTACAGATTATACTCCAGACACATGAAGAATTTGTGAATGATAACTCAGTGTTTACATCCCCAAAGGCACCAGCTGAAGATGAATATTTACCAATATTACATGACCATCTGTATAGGACTGGAACATTAGTACTTCGTTCTAATCGTGTGTATAATTTCATCAGTCATTTCCAGATCTATTTCATAACATATGACACACACTCTGAGAAAACTGTGTATGCAGTTCTTTATCTTTATTGTCTAGCTTTATTGCACATACTTTATTGAAGCCTTCATTACTTTACCACTCAAGGTTTCCATAGCTATTTTGAATTTAATTTAAACATATTTGGTCTCCCAAGTGACTTAATTTTATTTTAATTTTAAGGTTTTGAATCATCCAAATTGAACATAGCTCCTGAACTGATAAGTAAACACCATGCATATTCTGGAAGCAAGCCAATGGGCACTCTGCAAGCATACTGATACTGTGCATAGAGAAAAAACATCATAGAACTTTAACTTTAAACCTAAATTGTCTCTGAATTAAATACATGGTGCAACATTTTTAGCTCAGTAAATTTATGGATTGTTTTGTGACCTGATTGGGAAATCGACACACAGTCTAAATCAATCCTTCTTCTTCTCTTTTTTCTCTTCCTCTCCTGCTGCCTCTTCCTTCTTCTCCCCCCCATCTTCAGCTTCCTCAGCAGCCTCTTGGGATTCTTCTCCTTCTTCTGCTTCTTCCTCTTCTCCTCCTTCCTCCTCCTCACCCTCTTTGGCTTCCTCAGATTCCTCCTTGGTACCTTTAAAAATTGAGCAGCAATAAAGCATTCCATATCTTGCATGTAGCAGCTGCTGAGCCAGGGTCTTGATTCTGCTTTAATTGAAGTCAATGATAAAACCCCTACTGACCTCAATGGGAGCATAAATGAACTTAGGCTACATCTACACTACAGCCAGGATCCAGTCGAGTTAGCAGGTCTACTGAAACCTGCCAAATTGACAGCAGATCACTCTCTAGTCGACCCCTGCACTTTACCCCTGATGAGAAGAGTAAGGTAAGTCAATGGGAGAGTTTCTACCATCGACCACCCACGGTGTAGACCCCATGGTAACTTGACGTAAGGTACGTCAACCTATTCATGTAGCTGGAGTTGCATAGCATAGGTCGACTTACCATGGTAGTGTAGACATGGCCTTAGTTTGGAGGCTTCAAAGAAACTTAATTAAGTTCAAGGTGTGTTTATTTGGGCAAGGGCTTTCAAGAGACTAAGGGAGTTAGGCACTAAATCATATTGAATTTCAAAGGGATTTGGGTATTTAACTTCTCTAGGCTCCTTTGAAAATTCTGGCCTTAAAAAAAACATAAATGATTGGCAACTCATTTTAAGCCTTGGTCCAAAACCCACTGAAGTCAAAAGGAGTCTTTCCACTGACTTCAGTGAACTCTGGATGAGCACATTGGTGATACACTAGAAAATGCACTATCTAGTTACAGATGAGCTTTCATACTAAGTGGATCTTAGATAACTGTTTAAATAAAAAACAAATTTGCTTTCGGATGTGTGTAGTTGAAATCCTCCCCCAAGGATTAATCATCATAGATCATTAATATCTGCCTGTTTAATTCTTTTCCTGCTATTTAGGCATTTAAGATTTTACAACCCATTGTTTAGTGCATTAGACTACGTGCCCTGAGAATGATTATAGCACCAAAAAGAGAATGAAGATTCTCTGTGGAGCTCTAGTTCAAAGACACAGGATAACAAAACAAATTGCAACAGGAACTGCAAAAGGATGATCCAGAGAATAATTATTTTTAAATGTTTCTTTAAAAACTTCTGAGTTTAGTAAAGAATGTAATGGAAAAAAGTACTTTGGTGGAAGGACAGTGGAAATAACTGGCAAGATCCCCAGCTGATGTAAATCAGCACAGCTTCACTGAACTCAATAGCATTGATTTATGCCAGCCGAGGATCTGGTTCAAGATGTTCTCTGGGAATGAATATTTAGTTCAAGATGTTCCTGTTCTTTTCAGGAATGTCTGCAAATGGTAAATTAAGTATTGTTTATTGGCTTGAGAATTTGCCAATAGCACTTTCTATTAACATAGTCCAATGCTCTTTCTTTCAGAGTCAATTGCAAAGCTCCCATTGACTGCCAGGAGAGCAGGATTGGCCCCATAATGTATTGAACATTCAATATTTGTCTGATTTCATCCTTCATATTGTACTTAGGTTTTCCTACACATGAATCATGGGATCAATCCAGCAATTCCTTACATATGTGAATAGCCCCATTTAAGCCAATGGGTCTATTCACTTGAGTTAGGAGTTTTTATATTAACAAAGATTTGCAGATTGAGGCCTCATATATGAGCATAGGTGAATTCTGGAATAGTATGCTTTGAAAGTAACCAAATGTACCTTCTTCCTCTTCTTCAGCTTCTTCTCCTCCCTCCTCTTCCTCAGCCTCCTCCTTCTCCTCCTCCTCACCTTCTCCTTCTGAAGGGGGCGCTGCTTTCGCCACTTCCATTTTTGCTGCCTCAATAGTTTCCTCTACTTCTATCTGTTCTTCCTGAACGTGACTGGAGTAGTAAGCAGGGAAGGAACGGGCTGACATCAAATAGGAGCTGCTCTGTAAACCGCTGTAGGCAGACCTGCCAAAGACTGGGGCACTCTGAGTGTAGCCACTGGTTATGCTTCCAACACCAGTGAAACTAAGCCGTGTCTCCTCACCTTCCAACAATTTTCTAGAGGAGAAAAATGAAACCATTATGTATTGTCTGTCCTGCAGTTGGGCCTAGAAGCACCATTCATGGGCCAGGACCACACTGTGCTAGACGCTGTACAAACACGGAACAAAAAAGATGATCCCTGCCCCCTAAAATATTACCATCTTATACCCTTTTGGTAATAAAGACCATTATTCTACAATAAACAACTGTCTGGCAATTATACATTGATCCAAAAAGGATGGCATTTTATCAAAATGAGTTACAGAAGGTAGAAATAAGACATCAGTGTGCATCACTGGATGTAAAGAACCCTTTGAAAGGGAACTAATAAAAAACAGCATGAAAATAACACCACTACACCAACAATGGAAGATAGTTGTATTCTGTTATCCTGTAGCACTGCACAGAGTAGGGACACCCAACAATTTGACCTCCTCCTTTTGTTCCAGGGGGTGCATGTTTAATAAATATACCAAGCAGTTTTATACTGAAAAAATACTCCCCTGCCTCTACACTCAGATACAGGTAATCAAAATAATTTTAACTTGGTGTTTGCAGTTTCCATTAATGCCTAGGGTCAAGCATAAAACAATGATGTAGCAGTAAGTTTGCTCCCAAACATTAGCCTTCAGATGAGATTTTAAAAGCACCTAAATAAATTGTAGTGGGATTTGTGCTCCTAAATCACTTAGGCACTTTTGATTATCCCAATCTTTGTATTTATTATTTTAATTAGGCATTGCTGGTTCTAATAAACTTTTTGTATTCAACAAATATAAGCATAGAAGGTTTATAATATAGTGAAGATTTTGTTCTGAAGCAAACATTTCACCTTCAAATAATTTTTGGTTGGCTTTTTTTCTCTGAGTGGGTTTAGGGGCTAGTTAATAAAAACACTGAAGAATAAAATAGAATTCTATAGGAAACCTGCAGCAATGTTTTCTATAGTGATGATAGAGTGCAGAAAATGACCTCATAGTTCTTATCTATTTCAGGTACCTATTAGTCTATGAAAGGCTAACATAGTCAGCAGCTATAATTCTTGCCAAATATTAGAGCTAATTATGTAAAGGGCTTAAAGCTATGAGAGGTATGAAAAATAAAATGGAATTTCTCCAGCTGCAAGAGAAAATTTCTGATTCACTTAAAACTTTCTCCATCATACCTGTAGGCTGCAATTTCAATATCCAGAGCCATTTTCACATTGAGAAGATCTTGATATTCTTTCAAATAACGGGCCATCTCACTCTTTGTGGTTCTCAGTTCATTTTCTAATTTATTAATTGTGTCCTGTTGGGAATAAGAATATTCAAAGACATAAAATCTTTATTCCTCTACAATCCTATTAAATGTAATCCTGCTGCAGCAAGGGAACGTATTTGATAGACCCACGTCTGGCCTCAAATATAAGGCTGAAACTCTCATTAAGTGCCACATCATCTGATAAGGTTTTTCCATGCCTAACATATATGATTCCATTTCATTTAATGTTTTTAAGATCCAAAATGGTTTTGATTTTCCCTATTTCCCACAAACAATTGCCAGAATATATTTTAGTCCCCACTATTTTTTTAAAGAAGAGGTGCTTATTTGAGAGCAGAAAGCAAGTTATGTTGTGAAGCTACAATCATTCAACGGATAGTATTTTACATTTTAGCCTAATGTCATTTTTCTTTAGTTCATGGAACTTCATGCCAATAAACACAATGGGCCAGATCCTTAGATGGTATCCACTGGCATAGTTCCTCAGTGGAGCTACATCGATTTGCACCAGCTAAAGATCTGGCCCATTAGATTCTGTGCCTACTACCTGCATTTGCAGATGTTTATCTAGTCCATTTCCATCCCTTTTCATTAAAGAAGTGATGGATTCTTTGCTACTTCAAACTAGTTAGTTCCTAATATGGTGGTTACTAAAAGAGAGAATGACCCTCTTGAATCATATCTTGTTTTAATGATACAATCCAGTACTTCTTACTATGGCAAAACTTCCAATTGACTTTAATCACAGAGTCATAGAAGCATAGGATTGGAAGGGACCTCAATAGGTCATCTAATCCAGTCCTGTGCACTCAAGACAGGACTACCTAATAACTAAACTATTCCTGACAGATGCTGATGAAGAATTTTACCTGAGTAAGGGCCACAAGATTTTACATACAGTAATAAGTGATTCAAGGACTAAATTATTCCTGAAATTTTTGTATTTTTTTAAACACAAACTCCATTCATTTTTTCTTAATCTTTTATTCTTTTCTTCTTTTGCATTTTCTAGTATTATTTTCTTAATTAATTACATTTTTTCATTAAAGGATCAATTAAATCCTTTAAAAATGTATCCATGTAATTAATATCACCTAACATGCATTAGAACTAATACCATCGGTTCAGATTTTATTCATTAACTACAATATGCAATTCATAAATCACCCAACCCAAAGAATTTTAATCCTGTTAACAGAGCTGTACTCCAACATTTATCAAAATGATCATAACTAACAATGTTTTTAACTGTAGTCATGTAATTAGCACTGTGTTGAACACCATTTTAAGTAATGCAGTTCATTTAACTGCATTCTGTTATAAGCATTACAAAACATTCATCATAACTAATGGCACCTTTTTAGTTGCTACACTTATTGCTGAGTTCCGCTTATTTCACCAGAATTGGGTTTTAACTTAACCCTTTAAAAGCTATTCCTGTAATGAATATACATCCTGCTTAATGCAAACCTTTGTGTTACTTTCTCTTATACCTGAGGATACAAGCACCATGGACATTCTGCATTTAGTTGCAAAGAAGCACTGTCTATGTTCTGGGGAGTCCATGCGCAGGGGAGATCTCTCACCTGCCTAGAAGACTGCAGGGGTCAATTCCCTGAGTAGGGCCTGATCCAAAGCTTACCGTAGTGTATTCCCACTGACTTCAATGGGCTTTGAATCCGACTTTAGGTGGTGGGGATTTCTGCACCGTGCCTGTACAGATGCTGGGGTTGCCGCCTTCATTACTTATCTAGGTGCTGAACAGCTTGCTGGGTTGGCGCTAGTAATAAGACACCCCACGGTGCTGGACAGCTCCCTGGGTTAGCGCTAGACATATGATACCACACGGCGCTGAACAGCTCCCTGGGTTAGCGCTAGCGATAAGACACCCCACGGTGCTGGACAGCTCCATAGGTTAGCGCTAGCGATAAGACATCCTAGGGTGCTGGACAGCTCTCTGGGTTAGCGCTAGCGATAAGACACCCCAGGGTGCAGGACAGCGCTAGACATATGATACCCCACGGTGCTGGACAGCTCCCTGTCTGGGCGCTGGAGATGATGCCTGTAGCTACCCGCCCAGGCGCTCGGGATGCAGGACAGCTCCAGCTGGGGATACTGCACCGTTGCCCGCCCGAGTGACCTGCCCAGACTCTCCAGGGGTCCCGGGTACCCGCCTGCCCATATCCCGGGGGAGGCTCACCTGCATGGCGGCGATGTCGGCATTCTGCTTTTCCTCCAGCTCCTGCAGCTGCCTCTCCATCGCCTCGTTCATGCCGCGGGTGGCCTCGATCTCCAGCGTCTTGGCCTTGAGCAGCCGGCGGCTCTCGGAGATCTCGTCCTTGGCGGCGCGCACGGCGTCGGTGTTCTTGGCGGCGCTCTCGGTGAGCACGGTGAAGCGGCTGCGGAACCACTCCTCGGCGTTCTGCATGTTGCGCGCCGCCAGCTTCTCGTACTGCGCCCGGATGTCGCGCAGCGCGGCCGAGAGGTCCGGCTTGGCCGACACGTCCATCTCCACCGAGAGGTGCGCGTACTGGATCTGCGCCTGCAGCTCGGCCAGCTCCTCCTCGTGCACCTTCTTGAGGAAGGCCAGCTCGTCCAGCAGGCTGTCGATGCGCTTCTCCAGCTCGGCCCGGGCCAGCGCCGCCTCGTCCGCCCCTTTGCGCATCTCCAGCAGCCGGCCCTCGGCGTCCTCCCGGCTCAGGATCTCCTCCTCGTAGCGCGCCTGCAGCGCGCGCAGCGTCTCCTCCAGATTCTCCCGCTCGCCCTGCAGCGCCTGCTTCTCGCTGCTGGCCTCCTCAGCCGCCAGGCGCAGCTCGCGGATCTCCTGCTCGTAGAGGGCGCGGAAGCGGGAGGGCTCGGTGTGCTTCTGCCGCAGCACCAGCAGCTCGGCCTCCAGCACCTTGTTCTGCTGCTCCAGCTCGTGCACCCGCTCGATGAAGCTGGCGAAGCGGTCGTTGAGGTCCTGCAGCTGCGCCTTCTCCTGGCTGCGGATGGACTTGAGGTCGCTGCTCATGGCCGCCACCTGGCTCAGGTCGAAGCTCTCCACCGAGGGCAGCAGGCAGCCCGAGGCCGACGAGGCGGCGTAGCTCCGGCGCACGGACACGGAGGAGATCGGCGCCGAGAGGCTGGAGTAGGTGGAGCGGGACAAGCCATAGCCGCTGCCGCCGCCGCCGCTGCTGCTGCGCACCGTGGCGATGTGCAGCCGGGGGCTCTCGGCGTAGCGCCGCTTGTAGGCGGGGAAGAAGGGCTCGTAGCCGAAGGAGCTCATGGCGCCGCCCGCGCAGGAGGAGAAGCTGCTCTGCGCCCGGCCACCGCCCGCCCGCCCCTACTTATACCCTCACAAGGGGGCTCTGACGCAGCCGCCCCGTCGCGGGGAGAGGCCGCGGGCGCCGGTGCCAAGAGCAGGGAGCGCGCTGCGCCAAGGGGAGGGGCCGGGCTCCGCCTTGGAGACGGGGCTGGTCTGATCGCCCGCTCCGCGTCAGTAGTTCCTCTCAGCCCGCTTCAGCCCATCCTCCCAGCTCCCCTCCCATCGCCCCCTTCGCCCCCATCCTCCCAGCTCCCATCGCCCCCTTCATCCCCATCCTCCCGCAGCAGCTCTGTCCTTATTGGGTTCCAGAACACAGCAGCTCTGTAGCAGGGCAGTTACCCCACTCCTAGGGGGAAAGGTAGGCTGAGTGGGGACGCGGCCACAGCCAATCAGGCCACAGCTGGCCCTGATATAAGGGCTAAGAGAGAAGCTGGGTCAGTCTTACTCCAGTCTTGGAGTGGGAAGGACCAAGCTCCCTGGGAGCACAGCGTACTTGAAGCAGAGCAGTGCTAGGGAAGGGCAAGAAGAACTGGGGCGGTCTAGTCTGGCCTCTCCCCAGGTTGAAGCCTTGTTAAAGCCTAGGGAGGTACTGGGGCTGCAGAGGCAGCTGGTCCAACTCCCTTGCCAGTGATGAATAGCTATTACAGACTGCAGTCTGCCCCAGCAAATGGGGCTAGATGGCAACTGGCAGTAACCGCTGAAGCAAGGTGGACATAGGGGTTGGGGGTTCCCCTGGGAGGGGAGACCCAGAATGTGGGGGTATTGCTGTAGGCAGCACCCCAAGGTAAAGGGCACCAGGGTCTGGGAAGGACATGGGCGGGGAGGGGGTGGGCTGAAGCAGGAGAGACACCAGCCAGCAGAGGGTGCTCTGAGGCTGGAATTGAGCTACTTTCTGGATGACCAACAGGAGGTGCTGCAGTGGTGAGTCCTTGATCTGTTACAAGCTCCCATTGCCCCCGCCCTTTGTCCCCATTCCATCTACCCTACCCCCAGGAGCTCCTGTTGACCATCAGCCCCTGCACATCCAGCAGCTTCTTGCCACCTTTGTCCCATCAGTCTGTCACACCCTGTTGGTTTATTTCATTCCCCAGCTGCTCCTTAAACCCATCTCCATTAACTCCTTTCAATCCAGCCCCTTTTTTATCAACTCCTTTCTCCTACAGCCCATCATCTTGTCCCCACCCTCCTCTCATCCCATCAGTTGTTTCACCCAATCTCATTCCAGTCCAACCCTCTTCCCCCAATTAAATTGTGTCAGCCATCATCGCATCAGCACCTGGTATTTCCATTACGTCCTTTCACCTGAATCCACCCCATCATCTCCTGGAATCTCCCCATTACCTATGTTCACTTTGTGAACTCCACAACTAATATGCAGTGGGCAGCCAAAGTAACCACAAATAATTCAGGATTTTTGCTAAGTCTCAAATCTATGCAGTGGAGATGGCTGCAAATCACTGAACAGGGATGTGATTCCTGCTTGTGTAGTTTGCAAAGACCTTTGTGGGGGCGGGGGGGAATGCAAATGGAACAATTGCTAAACTGCTGGCTGACTTGGCACATCATTATTGACCACATCCATGTTTATTTCAAGTGAGTACTTAGTTTACCATATGCTCTGGGTGTCCTAGGCTTCTGGTTGATAGGAGCTAGGACTGGATGATGGTGGTTGGATCACCCGACAAGTGTTCTGTTCCTTTCCTCTGAAGCATCTGACACCAGCACCTGCTGGAAGGCAGGATACTGGGCCAGATGGACAATTGGTATGACCCAGTAGGGCCATTCTTATGTTCTTGTGTGCTGCATGGATCTGATCTAAATCCCAGCCAGTGGAAAGACTCTCCCTGACTTCAGTGGGCTTTGGATCAAGTTATTATGGGCCAGATCTTTGGCTGGTATAGATTGGCACAACTGCATTGATTTCAATAGTTCTACACTGATTTACTCACTGGAGAGCTGATCCTCTAGTTTTGTAGTATTTTATTTAATATTTTAATATCTGAGTTTCAAACCTGAGGAAAATAGGATTAGTAATAACTGGTCCTTATATAGTATTAAAAATCTGGAGCTCTAACACTCAAGTAGTCCCAGGGTGGGGATGAAAAGTGTGCAAAATCCATTCTTTTGGGTCAACAGCTGGTGCCAAGAAGAAAGAGGGCTAGTGTCCTCCAGCTCTCAGACCCTGTCAGGGCCAGCCATAGGCACAATGCACCCTGGGTGAATTTGTATTTTGGCCCCCACTGCCTCCCTGTGCTCCACACCCTTCCCCCCTCCCCCCATCGTCCCTGGCCCCCATTGCCTCCCCATTACCTCTGCCCCCTGCTGGCTCCCCAGGGCCTCGCTTCTTCTTCCCCCCGCCCCCCATTGTCCCAAGATCCGTTCTGGGGCTTTGCACCATAAGCCCACCATGCTCCTAGCCTCTTGACCACAGCACCCTGGGCAGCTGCCTGCATCACCCTCCTGTAAGACCAGCTCTGGACCCTATAGAAACCTCTGCATACCAGCTGTGGTGTTGGGCTACTGTGTGACTCAGTGGGGACCTTGTTAGCTAGGAAGAGAATAGAGCAAATAAAAGTCATTGTTTAAGCCGTCATCCCTTGGAAGTTTAAGTATTTAGGGTAATGCTGGCTCAGATTTTTCTACCTACCTTTTTCCTACTGCTGTTTTTTTTCCAGTGTGAAGAGCATAGTCTAGGCCCTGCTGTTTCACTATAAATAAAAAACAATCTAAAAGTGAAAAGAACAGGAGTCCGTGTGGCACCTTAGAGATGAACACATTTATTTGAACATAAGCTTTCGTGTGCTACAGCCCACTTCATTGGCTGCATAGAATGGAACATATAGTAAAGAGATGCCCCTCTGCCATGTACATTGGCCAAATTGGACAGTCTCTATGCAAAAGAATAAATGGACACAAATCTGACATCAGGACTCATAACATTCAAAAACCAGTAGGAGAACACTTCAACCTCTTTGGTCACTCAGTAACAGATTTAAAGGTGGCAATTTTGCAACAAAAAAGCTTCAAAAACAGACTCCAAGGAGAAACTGCTGAATTTGAATTAATATGCAAACTAGATACAATCAATTTAGGCTTGAATAGAGACTGGGAATGGCTGAGCTATTACACATATTGAAACTATTTCCCCATGTTAAGTATCCTCACACCTTCTTGTCAAACTGTCTGTAATGGTCTATCTTGATTATCACTACAAATGTTTTTTCTCTTGATTAATTAGCCTCTTAGATTTGGTAGGACAACTTCCACCTTTTCATGTTTTCTGTATGTGTATATATATCTCCTTACTATATGTTCCATTCTATGCATCCAGTAAAGTGGGCTGTAGCCCACGTAAGCTTATGCTCAAATAAATTTGTTAGTCTCTAAGGTGCCACAAGTACTCCTGTTCTTTTTGTGGATACAGATTAACATGGCTGCTACTCTGAAACCTAAAAGTGGTGGTGAACAGAGGATTGTCTATCAATTAGCATGTAAGTGCTCCTGCTACCTCATCTTGGAGGTGTCAGGGCAGGGTGTTAGGGTGGGAGACAGAGAGGGGAAAAGGTGTGCAGGAGCAGAGGCTGGCTACATCTGATTCAGATCTTACATCAGCGATGTACATTAGGCTGCCCCATGCAGTCCTAATTTCCACTGGAGCTATGTTGTCCAGCCACCTCTCTGCAGCTGCCCTTCTCCACTCCAAATGAGCACAGCTAAGACAGAACAGAGACTCAAACCTCTGTGTTTAATATGTTACCACCATGTAATGTCACGTCAGTCACATGCTACTGTATACACTGTAATGCGTACTATGGTGTGATGTCATCTTTCACTGCACATCACCCACACTCGCACGATTGGTGATAGAAAGATGCTATTATGCATTTTACTTTGCAGCTTGGGGATTCCGCTTCCCTAGGCCTTTTTCTCATTCATAGATGTATTGCTGGTTAAAAAGCACCATAGGAAACTTTGGACATTGAGACCCACTCTTCACTTGCAGAGCACCAGTTATAGCAAGGGCAGCCGATGTCTGCCATGTGCCGCAGCTCTGAGCTGAACTGCAGAAACCATCTCTAGGTCTCAGATTTTTCTCTGTTTAATTCTAATGCATTTTGTTCTTTGTGAACTAGGGATGTATCATATCTTTTATGAAAAGTTTCAGCTTCCTGTATCCTAAATAACCCTTTAATATGAGGCAATACTGACACAAGTCATTGGTGCCAATGGGAGTTTTGTCTGCATGGAGTAAAGGATTTGCGCACATATTGTATAGTATATAGAAGATGAAGAAAAATTTGCTAACATGTATTTGTTTGTTTCCCTTGAGTTCTTGTTTGCTTTTGCCTGCAGAGTGGCTGAGCAGCTCTCATTTTATTATTTCAGCCAATTCCATATTGTTCAACCCAAAAACATTAATTTCTCCATTCTGAGTTTGTTCTGCCACTTGATTACAAGAGCAAGTGGAAACATCCAGCAGCTTCTTTCATAGAATCATAGAATATCAAGGTTGGAAGGGACCTCAGGAGGTCATCTAGTCTAACCTCCTGCTCAAAGCAGGACCAGTCCCCAGTCAGATTTTTACCCCAGTTCCCTAAATGAACCCCTCAAGGATTGAGCTCACAAGCCTGGGTTTAGCAGGCCAATGCTCAAACCACTGAGCTATCCCTCTCCCTTTTTTTAAAGGGGGGTATCTGCCCCAGAGCACAGAACCCAGGAGTCCGGGCTCCCAGACCCCTCCCCTCCCAGAGCTGGGGAGAGAACGCAGGCATCCTGGCTCCCAGCCCCCCTGCTCTAACCACCAGCCCCCACTCCCCTTATCAGATTCTGACTATGAGCTCCAGGGGGAAGGGCCAGATTTATTTTGTATCTTGCACAGCACTGACAGCTCATCTAAACTCCTTCAGTGAGTGCCTAATTAGATTTCATTAGTTCTGTTTACGTTTTGGATAAGGAGTCAAAACCAGGCCACACAATCAGATGGCAAATCCCTCCTTGCAGCTTCAAGGGGTTAGGTCTGAGCCCTGGAAATCAATTCAATGGATGACATGGGTTTGTTTGCTTCAAGCAATTAAACCTAAACACAAAGAACAACCGATTTCAGATGTTTGTACAAATGAACTCAAATTACCCTGGCTTGCCAGAAGTGAGGCACTCTCGGTGGTGAGAGTACCATAAAACAAGCCTACCCTGAGAGCACTTTTGAAGAGCTCACTCTTTCCTTCTTCAGGCAGTCAATGGATCTTTTGTCTAAGTAAGAAATGCAGGTGCAAGTTTAAGATTCTGAAGGCCAGATCCTCAGCGGGTATGAATTGTCACTGTGCTATAGACAAGCTATGCCAGTTTACACCAGCTAAGGATCTGGCTTTTGGATATGAAGCATCTCATTTCCCTGTGGATGATCCCCATCTCCAGGTTGTTTTGTCACTTGAAAAACAAAATTTTATGCTGCCATAAAAGAAGTAAGAATAACCGTGGCTTTGGGGTGATCATGAGTTCCTCCTTTCCTTTTTCATCTCACTGCATGGTAAACTATAGGCCAGGTTCTGATTAGTTGTATTCCAGTATAACTCCATTGCTTTCAGGGGAGTTACTTCTGACTTATACTAGAGTAAGTGAGGTCAGAATCAGGCCCATTATGTTGTGTGATATATCACGCATCTAATCCATGCAACATAACATCCAGGTAACCACAGGAGGAACACATCAGGAGTGGAAGGAGACGACAAAGCCCCCTTTAGAGGCATCCACGTATCATACTTACCTTACTAGCATTTGTAACCATTGACATATTTTCCCCCCTTCAACTGCTTCTCTGAATCATTCTTTGAACCTGTTCATGTAACTTCCATCATTATCTTTGGAAACCTTTCTCTCCACATGAAGTACCTTCTGGCACAAAGAAGTTTCCCCTGGACTCTCCAAATATGCAGTGCTTTCTTATCTTCAAAATTCTTGCACCATTGTGTTGACCTGATGCTTTCTCACTCTCAAAAAGATTAAATCCTGTACAGCTGTTGTATCAACCAGTTTACAGAGAGTTAGTAGTGTTCTGCCCGCACAATAACATGTTTAACAGTGATTAAGGCTGAGATTTTTCAAAAGAGCTTAAGGTCCCAATTCCCATTGGAATTCTGTAACATTTGGACACCAAATTCCTTGAAACGCCTTTGAAAATCTCAGCCTAATAGTATGCTTGCACAGCTGTGCTTGCAAAAATGGATAAGCAGTTACCATGCTTGTGCACACACATTCTTGATTAGTTGTGCAAGCAAATGGACACACATGAATAGAAATGGCCATTTTTCTGAGCAATTGCCTGATTTCTGCTTGCAATCACAGCCTATGTACGTGCAAATTAGTCACGCGGTTTTGCATGCATTTTTGCATATGCAAGGGTGTGCAACATTTTAAAAGCCAGACTCAAAATATAAATTTTGTAAAAAATAACCTAATGCTAAACAGTTGTGTATGAGAGATATCTGCTGTAAAAAAAACGTACTTGGGCAGATAGGAATAGTAACAGTGATAAAGACAATAAAATGTGTATTTCAGCCAATCTCAAAATGGGTTGCAAATATTATTTAAGCCTGACAACATCTCTAAGTATTATACTTACTTTACACTAGGGTCACAGAGTGGTTTAAGTGAGTTGGTCTAAGGTTAGACAGGAAATCAGTGGCAGAGTCCAGCTTTGAACCCCAGAATTCTAACTCCCACTCCCGTTCTACAGCTATTCCATGCTCCGACAGAGAAGTAATAGAGAGCTTATAATCACCAGTTGCGGTTTACACAAATGAATGTTGTCTGCCTTCCTGTTGCTTAGCCCTATTGAATATTGCTGGGTATAGCTTGTTTCAGAGACCTTGGCAATGACTATATAAGCTGCATCATTAACCTGCAGGATAAGGACTACGGTTACCTGCAACAAGGATGCATATCCATCTTTTATTAAGTGTTGATGCTCCCACTAATGCATTCATTGAGCTTTTATAATGGAATCAGCAAACATTTAAGAAAATTAAACTTCAGCTACTGTCTTAAGACCATGTGACCATACCAGACATAAATCCATAGGCATATTTCCCTGTCCAGTTCTACTAATGCATCCCCATCCTGGCTAGCCACATAACGGCTATGCTAGCCTTAGGCCTTCCTTGAACAGGAACTGCTGGTGGCACAAAGTGTAAAGGTCCGTGAAGGATTAAGCAGAGTCCACCACGCAATTCAGAGAGTATAAGGGTTCTGGATTTCAGGAACAGGTGAATCATCACAAAAGTATTTTTTATGTATCTGTATTACGGTAGGACTTCGAGGCCCCAAGAGAGATTGAGGCCTATTGTACTAGTTGCTGTACCATCACGTAGTGGAAGACAGTCCCTGCCCTGAGGAACTTGCAGTCTAGATAGACAAGACAGGCAAAGGAAGGATAATTATCTTTGTTATTGATGGGGAGTCAAGGTTATGTGACTTGCCCAAGGTCACATAAGAAATTTGTGGCAGAGCCAGGAACTGAACCCAGATCCCTCCTCCAGAGGCTTTATAAGACCATCATTCCCCAGTGTGGAGTCTAACTAAACCATGGGGGAGTTCATCCCTTTTTACTGAAATGACTAGTTCTGTAGAATTTTGAGAGTCTCCTCATCTCTCTGTATAGACAGAAGTCCAGTACAACTGATGTGAGTTACACACAAACCCCTCCAGGCCCTCTAATATATGTATAAAATATTGCTTAGCAAGACACAAGTATCCAGACATGGAGCAGTCTGGCATATGCTGCTGGCAGTGGGATGCCAGTAAAATTCTCTGTGTTGTACTGCAGTTTGCTGGTGGAGTGCAGTAGCAGAGAACAGCTGCGGCGGTTCAGCTCTGCTGTCTCTAAGCAAAACATTTAGGCAGGCAAATGCACCTAATTTCCCACACCAGATCTTTTTGTGCAAATCAGGCTGCAGACACTGCCTTTGGGTCAAATAAATGATTGACAAGGACTTGTGCATACCAGAGGGAATGCGAAATTCATGCCACTGCTCCAGTATTACAACAGTATAACTCCATTGAAACCAATAAATCTGCTAAGGAATAATCCCTCTCAGTGCTTTTCCCTGAGCGAAATAGCTTTGCATCACTTCATTGTGAGGCTATTGTAATTTACACAGTTTGGATGACAGTATCCACAAGGCTCTCACATCATGAATTACATGTAAGAATGAATGTGTTTCATCATTGCTAATAATTAGAGCTGGTCAGGAAATAATTTTTTTCCTTTAAACAAATTGATGAAAATGAAAAAAAAATCATTGTTGTCCACATTTTTCTTTAATTTTTTTTGGAAGGGAGGGTGTTGAAAATCCAAAACATGATTTTTTTTATTTGAAAACCATGGCTGAACTCCAAAAAGGTTTCATTTCTCAAGATTTGGGGTCTTTGACACACACACACCTATATTTTGACCAAAAAGGAACATGTTTTCATGCAAATTTTCATGTAATCCAAAAGCTGTTTTCCAACAAAAAAATTTCAAAAAAAAATGTTTGACCCATTGTCCTAATAATACTCACACCACCAGTGGCAAAACCAGTGGGGGACAGCCTTTAGGTGTATGTATGGTACCATGTCACAGTGCCACCCACTGAAATCTTGCCTGTCTGCCCCTCAGGAGTGGCCGGGCCAAACTTGAATGGCGCTGCAGCCCCATGTGCCAGGTCACAATACCCAGAGTGGGAAGTTGGCCTGGCCCCAAGGGCCAGGAGCCACCACTGTCAGGTGAGTGCAGAGCAGGCTCGCCCTCTAGCACCCACCCCAGGCCCTCCCCTCTGCTCCAGTCCAGGATTAGAGTTGCAGTGCAGAGGCAGCATATGCTGCTGTGGGTGGTCTGTGTCCACTCGGGGAGATGAGAAGGAAGTGGCAGCAGAGCAGGAGAAGGAGGATAGGGAGCAACACCAATGACCCATCACCCCACTGGTTGCAAAACCTGGTTCCACCACTGAATGCTACTTATCTTAATCTTCTTTATGTTAAGCACCAAGAATGAGCTGTCAGTGCTGTGCAAGATACAAAATAAATCTGGCCCTTTCCCCTGGAGCTCATAGTCAGAATCTGATAAGGCAAGACAAACCCATGCTGTGTAAGAGAAATGAAGCTAAGCCTATGTGTATTCTACTGCTTATGCTGCATATTGTAATGATACCCTGTATGACACTGCAGTTAGTATCCTCTGAATTGAGTGACATACTGACATAACTTGTGATGGGCTATCCTGTCACTTTGTTGCAGGCCTAGCAGAGATCTCCTTTTAACATCCTCCCCTTGAATGAGAAGAGCTTAGGGTGAGAGCAAGGAATATACTTTGTTCTGTCACCAGAGGGGGAGCCCAAGAGTACAACACACTTATTTGAATGAGTCCCACAGAGGAATAAATAATATTCCCTGCCTTTAGAGGTCCAGTGCCTCTTGTGATAGGCAGTCAGGCTGGATTAAAGGAGGTTCTCCCAACCTAATTCTCTCAGCTGAATTACAACACTGCCTTTAGACCCAAATCCGGCAGCATGGGGGGTAAGGATTCTCTCCTTTGCTGCTGCAGACTTTGTCATCACCCAGTTGAGCTACTGAGGTTGAGTTACTGGGAGAAGATTTGGGTCTTACTGAGCAGTGGTTTAGTGAACTACAATTTGTCCAAATACATAGTCACAGCACAAGATGAAAACTTTGTCAGTGGAACTTTACAGAGGAATAGGAGAGCATCAAAGCTCTTCACTGCTATGCATCCAGAAAGAGATATAGCCATGTGGGGTTTCAAGGCACTCAGAAACTAAGCACTGTGCTAACCAAGGTATGCCATACCATAAAACACACTAGCATGGCTCACCTAAAGGCTGAGCAGCCAACTCTTTTTTCAAGCTGCAGCATGCGCTGCAAATATCAGACTGTGAGCTCGTCAGTGAAGGGACAGTCTTTTACTGGGTTATGGGCAGTGCCTACTAAAACGGGACCCTGATCTCAGTTGAGGCTACTGTGCAGCACTGTAACGCAAATAATAATGATGAGAGTGATAATTACATGACTGAAAGAAAGCAGATCAACACAATTGTCAAAAATGTGCTTGAGCCGTTCCCAGCAGAAAGCTGTTGCTAATTATCCGTTGAGATGGGATGTGGGTGGGTATCCATACATTATCTTTTGTGTACATTGCCCTTTATATGTCTCTAGACTTTCCCCTGAAGTCAAAGGCAAAAACGTAGATTTTCCTGTGAGCAAGAGTTGACCATTCATTGGTCTGGATATTTTCTTGTATCCTCTAAATATTTCCCAAATATTTATATGAATGAATTCCTACTGATTTGTAGCTAGATCTTTGGCTTAATCACTTTAGTCATATCTTGTTTCCATTTGTAAAATATGCATTCATAAAATCCTTTATTAGTTCTGCTGTCTGTCTCTTGCCATACATACCCTTCTATCTAGCAATGGTATTTCTAGGGCCTCCACCCTCACTGTGGTCTAGATTCTCACAGGCATTTAGATGCCCAACCTCCATCAATTTCAATGGAAGTTAGGTGCTTAAATACCTTTGTAACTCTGAGCCTAAGCATCTGCCACACTCTCATACTGTCATTACCTCAGTAACAACTTACGGAAACAAGTGAACTTTAGTATTAAATAAATAAATAAATTCTCATTGTAACATCAATTTCAGACACATTTAACCTAGGTAGCTGACCAGACTACGTCTGTGTATACGTGGTATTGCCAAAAGGCACTCACTCATTTGTTTTAACTACTCCAAAATCTCAATGGGATGTTGTGGCAGTTGAGCAGATGGTAATGAGTGTTCTCTTCTAAGTGACAGTCCGCTTCCTGTCTAACAGCAGAAATTGTGAAACACAGACTGTCTGTGAGACCAATAATTAATCCATGTGAGTTGCTGGGATTGTTCATCTCATCTAGATTGCTCTGCCCCAGCTGGGATGGAACTACATTAGCAAGATGCAGTAATGCATTTATTGAGTTAAAGAAAGGAGATAAATCTTCTTCAAAGAGGCCCGATGATTCACAAATAAAGCCATCAAAGTTCACTAGAAAAAGCACTAACTTTGTTTTCCAGGAGAACTACTTGTCTATTTATTATGATACTGGAAATAGCTCTTGAGGCTACAATGTAGGGAATAAATCTGCACTGGCAGGTGCAATGGGCAGGATAATAACCCCTTTTAATTCTCATTTCCATGCATCTGTTGCTTGAATTCATGGGTGGATTTTGTGATGCTATGATAAGGTGCATATCAAACACTTAAATAAGCCAAACATAAGAGGTAATGCTTCACCTTTCAACAGCGGCATTTTGCACTGAAGAATGACAGCATGAAGCAGTGATATAAAAGGTTTGGGGGTTTTGTGCTATCGCTGGAAAGAATGAAATGGAGTTTGCAATTAGATTTGTAGGGCTGGATTCTTACCCCCATCTGGGGGTTTCACAGGTTTCCACAGACTTTGATGCAGCATAATTATATTCGAGCCACTTCTCAATGGATTTCTCCAGGCAGAGATAATTGGGGTGCAGAACAGCTATTGGTGTTGAGTGAGCTACAAGGGCATGGCAGATTTGGGCTGATTTATTTCTCACTTGCTACAAAGCAATTTAAACCCTGTCACGGCTGCTTGGAATGGCAGCCATGCTCAGGTGTGAAGATATACACATGGGTGATCGCTGGTGTATTTTATTTCAGGTTAATATTGTTGCAAAACATATGTGTTGGCAGAGAAGCAAATGATATGTGAATGCAGATATATTGATATAGAGAGGTAGAGATATAGAGAGGTAGAGATGCCATTTTAACTTCCTAGGAAATGTGCATGCAATGTGCATGTAAACCGGAGACAAACATAGAATGATCAATATTAACAGTTAGGCCTCAAGCTTCAGCTGGTGTAAAATGGCAGCTCAATTGACATATCTTTTCTTCTTACTTGCTCTACCTCTCTACTACAGTGACAGCTCCACTAGTGAAAATCAGCCCAGACTGTTGCATTTCATTAGCTGGATGTCATCAGACATCTCTCCATCTAGCACTCATGCTGAGACAGTTAATTTACAGATAAAGCCATGGAGGGATTATCATTCCAAAGTGAGAGCTGTGCTGTTGATTTAAAACACCAACAAGGTTTTACAGCACGTCCAGAGAGAGTTTTTCTTAATCCACAGTTCTTGTCAACATACTGGGTCCATGTACCTAATGCCACCAAAGTGACAGAGTAAATGTGAACAGGAAATGTGCACAGGATGTCTGGCTGCTGCAGAGTGATCTCAAGTATGCATTTCACTTCACTGTCAAAGTAAGAGGCTGCTGCTCCATCACTTTATGAATTGTAAATCCAGTTATGACCTACCATTCAGTTGTGTACTTTGAGTGCTTTAAAGTTTGGACTGGAGAAGGCCATTCCACCTTTGGGAAAACTGGGCTATGAGGTATTTTCAAATCCTAGGATTGCAGCATTCTGTCCCCGGGTTTCCATTTCAATGTGAGGTGTGTGCGCTTAGGATCAAGCTCTATGGCCCAGATCTTTAATAAGAGTTAGGTACTAAACTCTCATTGAAATTAATGGGAGCTAGGTGCCTAAATACCTTTGAGATTCTGAGCCTTAATGCCTTGAAACAAGAAGGGTTGTCAAAAGGAGATTTATTTAGCTTCTTGTTATAAAGGAATGTTATCGGCATTATAAGCAATCCCAGGATCAGAGTAAAATGGATTCTCACCTCCCAGGGATCTACAAGGCTATAGACCCTAGGATTTGCTCATCCTCAAGTTCTCTGACTTCCACTAGCAGAAACCCCAGAACAGAGCTCCCAAAAGAAAGCGCAGAGTTCCTAATCCTATTCCATTAGGGAGCCTAGAGCCAGCTAGCACCGGTTCACAGACTGGCTAGCTAAGAAACAAGAATGGCCAGGAATCTGGAGCATGGGCTTTTTAGCAAATTCTCCAGGCGCCCTCCAGCAACTGAGCTGCTGGGGCTGTAGGCACCCAGGTTAAATCTACCCTCCTTCAGTGGAATGCCTCCACGTAGGGAAGAGGTAGGAACACCATATCTCCTCCCCAGGGGGTGTAATTGACCCTATTTTATATCAGCAGGAGTAAACTACGTCTCCTATGTTTAACATCTTATAGGATAAAATGTTACCACTGTTAACCACATGCTATTCCCCGTCAGCATTACCGTCCCACATAATGACATTAATAACAGGGTCTTATACTCTCTATGATACCCATGAAACGGCATTAGTGGCTTGTTGCATGTCATAATGTTCAAAAGAATAATCCAGCACACTTACATTAGCAGTATACTGTATCACAGGAAAGTATTTCATTTGGTTTCTTGGCCAACCCCACTGCAAACACCTGGAATTTAAACACAGTCTTCAGAAATATGACCAGAACTTATTGCCATTGGATCGAATCAAGCCCCAGTTTTCCAGAATGTAAATTATATTTATTATTGTTTTATATACTCTTCTTTCTTGGCACTTCCCTATATGGGGTCAGTGACTGTTACTATTTTTATATATTGATTATTATTCTATTATTTCTACCATTTAGTAAAGCTGTTCAGAGTTGCACAAACCCTGGCTGGTTCTTTAAAGTGTTGTTTAAAGCCTTCCATAACTGCAAACCTAGAAAGAATATAAAAGTGACACTCTGGTACTAGACAGCCTTTCACTCCTAGGGACTTGCTCAAACCTAGTACCAGCCAGTAATGACAGGAATTCATTCCCATCTCAACTCTTTGGTAGCATTCATGAAATATTCCTGCTGTCTGTCCATGGCACACAATAGCTTTAGTCTCCAGAGGGCTGTATTATTTTAGTCTAATCCAGGTTATTGGGTTTAACTGGGTGAGATTTAATGGCCTGTATTATACAGGAGGTCAGACTAGACAATCCCTTCTGGCTTTGAACTCTATGAAAAACTTCTAGAGGATCACTGTACAGTTCCAAGTGGACAACTGTTTGTATCACAAAAGCTATCAGTACAGTTTGACAGGCTTGTCTGAAGTATCAGCAGAGAGACTAAGGACTAACTGGGCCACAGAGACAAGCCCCTTTCTCACTAAAGAAGGTATGGCCTTGTGGGTAATGCAGGAGAAAAGGCTTTGTTCCTGCCTCTGCCACAGACTTATTGTATGATGTTCGACAAGTCACTTCCCCTTCTAGGGCAGAGTCTCAGCTGATGTAAATTGGCTAGTTCCATGAAAGTCACCATCAATGAAGGATCAGCCCTTCTCTGCCTTGGTTCCTTATCTGCAAGATACTAACAATAAAACATCTTTTTCTCCATTCTGTGTCTGCTCTATTTAAATTGTAGGTTCTTAAAAGCAGGTGCTGTCTCTTATTCTGTCTGTATGCTGCATCCTGATGGCGGTTAGGGCCTCTAGGTATTAATGCAGTGTAAATAATAATAAACTTGTAGAGGTGATCCTTCCAGATCAGTTAAGACACAATGACAGCATAAGGAAAATCACACTGCTGCATCTGTTATTCCTATAAAGGAAGACTTCATTTTCCAAGGCTGTCAGTAAAGCACATTTTATGAGTAGTAAAATTCCCCCCCCCCCGCTTTTTTTGGAGGGGGAAGTGATTTATCAAACTACTTTTCACTATTTTAAAAAAAGAAAAGATTCTCTGTTGTTTATAGCCCCTATTGGAAGCTTAAAACAGAAATCAGCTACTTTAATTCAATTGTTTATTCAGTATGCTTAGTTGCTGTCTGTGATTTTTTTGTTTTGTGTGTGTGTGTGTGTGTGTACAGAAACTAGGAAAATTTAGCACTGATGTCAATGGGACTGAGCACCGTGTGTAAAGTTAAACACGTGTAAATCTGGATGTGAGCATTGGTTCCCACTCATTTGGTAAAGCTGCTTGACAACAAGGTGTGCACTTCTGTTTTCCCTACATTTTGTAAAAATCATGGAAATATTTCTATGCATACTAGGTTATTATCAAAATTAACAATAGAGCATCACTTGTTAATATAAGAGAAGAAGGGGAAATAGCTAACTGTTTTCTCTCGTCACATTATGAGTATGACTGAAGTATAAGATAAGATAATACATGCTTCATTATATTATTGTTATTATTAGTGGTCAGAAAATATTGTCATGGGAAACTTTGATATATTTTCTTCTTTTCCCCCCAGAATTTCTCAGGACATTTTTTGGTTTGTGTTTTTTTTTTCCCCTCCTTTCCTCTGCCAGTGTGCAACCAGCTGTAACAATAATAATGTCGTTCTTCTTGTTCTTTGTTATTTATTTGTTTATAACAATGGCGGAGGGAGTAAACGGATTGCTTCCTGCAGCTAATGGGGTTTTTAGTTCTGATTAACACCCGAGGGCCACGGACAAACAGTAATAAGCCTTTCACAGAGGCGATGCTTGCAATGCAGATAAGAAGCAATGAGTGTGCAAAAGTGAAGCTGGTTGGCCAGTTTGCAGCCCCAGCACAGAGCTGCTACAGTAGCATTGCACTGTCAATAGCAAGGAAATGCCACGTGCGGCCCAATCTAACCGGCTGCAGCAGAGGATTTGGGGTCTGTTCTCCAAGTGAGGGTGAGAGGAGGGGACAGCGAGTTGTTTCTCTCAGTGACACGATGAGTGGAGCTGAAGGGAGCAGAATGAAGTACATGCCCTGTTCTCCTCCCAGCCATCAGCCACTGTGCACCGAGAAAAGTGCATTGCAGATGACCCTGCATTTGGCTGGGCTGCTTCTGGGAAGGAACGTAGATTTCCTGGCTACCTCGCCACCAGAGCGCTATTCACACCTCTCAGCAGCCTGCACCGAATACCCTGGCACAGGGGGAAATGGGAAGGCTAGGTGCCCAGCAGCTCATCCTGAATCACAGCTGCCTGGAAGGCTGCAATCATGAGCCTTGTTTCCTTCCTCTGCCTGTGCCTGCAGCACCTCCTGCCTGTGAGTCACCGTGATTGGAGCTGCAGCTTGGGGGTCAGGAGGCGTGGCTGGGTGGGTTAGGAGAGCTGAAGCCGCAGTGCATCTGCCTTCCCTTATGCAGTCCCCGGGCTTGGGGTGACGAAGGGGGCGTGGGACAGACAAGGCAACCCCGTGGGGACATGTATATGGCTGCATGTGGAATAGAAGGAGAAGGTAAAAGCTGCAGCCCTGGGCAGCACTGCTTGCCTGTGCATAATAGGGGAGGGACGTGTAGATGAAGAGAGACAACCCCTGCGACTGGGGGTGGGTTGGAGTGGGCTACAGCCCCCCCCCCCCCCATGCCTGTGCTTAATACAGGGGCAATCCCTGTGCATGAAGGAGTGGACGTGGAGGTTGCTACACCTCCCTTGCGTCACAGGAAATGTACGGAGATGGAGAGAGCTCTAGCCCCGGGCATGGATGGGGAGGGCAGTTAGAGTGGGCTACAGCCCAGTGGGCAGCATCCTCTGCTTGTGACCCGGGGGCTGTAGATGCAGAGAGAGCTGAGGGTGCCATCCTGAACGGTATCTCTGTCCTGCCCAATCAGCAAGGGGTTATGTGACTGGGGTGGGGGTTGGTCAGGAGGTGAGGATTGAGCAGCTGCCCCCGTGACAGGACTTACGGGGGAGAGGGGAAGCATCACTCAGCCCTCCTGTGCCCTCCTCCCTGTCTGAAGCTGCTGCTGCTTGCTGCTGCAGACCAGTTGCTGGCAAAAGTTCAACACTGCACCAACTTCCAAAGGAAAAGGGTGAGGGGGAGGGAGGACGAGAGGTCCGCATAGAGGAGGAGCGACTGTGTCCCAGGCTTCCCCTGGCCAGGAGCCCAGCTGCTGCAAGGGAGAAGGGAGTGGGAGAAAGCAAGCCTGCCCTGTTACCATTCAATACCAACCCTGTCCCTTTGCACGGGGCTTGTGAACTTGGGATCTCTATGCCTTTCTCACCTGCCTCAAGAACCAAAATTCCGCATGTGGTACCAAAGCTCATCCAGAAACATTTCCCACTTAGAACAGGTTTTATTCAAAAGATGAGGGATTTGGCTTCCACTTTAAGGGCTTTTGACCCAAACACTGTCTCTGCCCCAGGATTGCCAGCCTCCCCATCTCTTGTGCCCAGTGACACCGGGTCATCTGAGTCCTTGAGATATCCTGAGGATGGGGAGGAGAGTGGGGACCGTGCAATTAAAGTCATTTAAAAAAGAGAGAAGAGGCAAGGGTTAAAAACACAAAACAGCAAGAGAAATAGAGAGAGGATGGAAAAATGTAACAGGCAGGGGGGTCAAACCAGAAGGTGCAGGAAATAAGCGAAGGGGTAAGGAACAAACAGGGGGACCTTATAGAAATCTTGTACCCCTTCTCCTTAGCTTCCTTTTGGCCCAGTTCTGCAACTCTTATGCTGAGCAATGCTAGCTGGTATGAGCAGCCCTGCTGAAATCAAGTAAGTGTTAGTCCTGTGAGTAAGAGTTGAGGAAACTGGGTCCGCTCCTGCAGTGGGAGTGGAGGGCCCTCAGCACCATGCAGGATCAAGCACACCGTCTGTAACTGGCCTAATCACATTGTAAAGCACTGTGAGACATGGAGTTGTCTGCAAAGTTCCTCCTGGCCCACACTGCGCTGTTCCCTAAATAGGTGACGATCCCTTTCCCCACACAAGCCCCCTAAAATGCACCTTACTTCTGGAGGGACTGGTTTGAATCTATCCATTGACAGGGCCGCCACTGGGCATCCCTTAATTGGTGAGTGCTTACGTTCTAGTCTATAAATGTTCTTTTACCACACTTCATGTAAGAGTAGTCCCGCTGGCATCTCACCAGCGTGTGTCAGGGTGCAGGCTGCTGCCCTGGCCTTCCCACTTCTTGGGAATGAGAGCCCTGGAGTCTTCTCTGCTTCTCTCAGTGAGTAGCAGCTGGGTATGTGCAGTGCTCAGTTGTTAGTAGCTGGGGGAGTGTAGTGGTATGGGGGCGTGTGGCAGCTTTGCTGCTGCTCTCAGGGGGCCAGGGCTGGATTAAGTTTGAGGGGAGTCTGCAGCTGTTATAGTTCTGGAGGCCCCTCTGTGCATATTCAATTCCTTCCCCTGGCTCTTTTACTGCCGCCCATGGCCAATGCCATAAATCACCTTAGTTATACCCATTCCCGGTTTTAGAGGTGAGAGACCCATCCTAAAGCTGGATGGCAATTATAACAAACAAAACATTTTAATTTTGGCACATATCTGGAAGTCATGCACATAGTGACGCTAATTATCTAAGTGCCTGACTATGGGATATATGTTTGGGGGGCCCTCAAAATATGAAGGCCAGGCTACAGCCCCTAGAGCCCCTGCATTAATCTGGCCCTGGTGGGATGTGGTGATTCCTTTGGTGGTCTCAGTGAGTAATGGCCGGGGAAGGGGAATATGGCAGCCTCTCTTGTGCTGTGGCTGGGACAGAGTGTGTCCAGCCCTCTGGGGCTCCCAGTAAGTACTGGGGCATGGCGGGGGTGGGAGGTAGGCATCGATGTGTCTCCTTCAGCTCTCAGTAGGTGGACATGGGGCAGTGGCTTGTGCAGACTCAGTCAGGGAAAGTCAGTGGTGTCCTAGGATGCTCCCTCTTTGCCGCAGAATGATGCTGAGTCACTTCTGCAGCACCAGCTCCTCCCTTTGAGCTCCCCAGCCCTTCTTCCCCTCCAACACTGACGCTGATGGAAACAGCTCAGTTCCCTCTCTCCCCATCCCCAGCTTTCTCACTCTCCTCTGCTGGGTGCCAGCTGAAGCAGCCTTTGCTTGAAAGAAATTATTGCAGTAACCACCATAAGTAGATGTTGAATCTATTCCCCCTTTGGTAACAGATCTTCCTGCTCCTCTAGGGAGCAGCAGTAATAGCGGATGAATTCAGTATGTGCTGCAGCAATTTTCTCCATTAAAGAAGACCTCCTGGGCACTTAATCAGCAGTGATCATGCAGCTTCAGGCAGGCAGTTCTTGGAAGAAAGGTTGGGAGGGTAGAGAAACTTGATTTCTTGTTTGTGCAGGAATAGGCAGCATTAAAACCCTCTGTTCTGTACTAAGGCTGCCACACAACCTCTCCCTCCTTAGGGGTTGCTGCAGAGACATCTCAGTAAAGTTAAACATTGCACACAACACAGCTTTGGAGAGATGTTCCTGGGGAGAAGAGAAAGTGATACAAGAATCTAAATGTAGGATTGTGTCAGTTTCATGAGGGGCTGGGTTTGGGGTGAAACAGTTGCAGCATAAATATTGATGGATGACCCAGGAGGGGGAGGGGGGAGTTCCAGCAGGGGGAAAAAGTTCCACCCTCTTCTTGTTCTTGTTTGTCCTTTCAGAATGTTAATGGCATGTTTATGTCTTTGATAACAAATCTGAAAGGAAGAAAGTTATTTATATGACACACTAGTCCCTATTCTCCCCCAAATCCAAGCACAATTAGAGCATTTTTTACTGTGAGTGGATCATTCATTGCCTTATATATATCTTACATCTCCATTATTTACTATCGTATAGCTGTACCTTCCATATTTTATTACAGACAGGGCTGGTAGCATCCCCTATTTTTAACGTTGCCCGACCCTTCCCCTTATGAAACCTGGTTTTCAATTGTTGATAACTTTGCCAAATTTTTAACCACTCAGGCTGAAATTTTACATGCTAGTTGTCTAAGGTTTGAATTTATTTGTGTATTTATTTTGGAAAATTTCAGCCAAAATAGTTCTTGTGTTTCTGAGAATGATACTGAGGAAAAACACATTGTTTTGCTTATATTAAAAAAAATATCTGGCCCTCTTTTCTGTGAAAATCTCTAGCACCCCGACTCTTTGGAACTGAGAACTGAAATGCATCAGGGTGATCGCGTTTATATCAGGGAGGTGCCTTCTGCCATCACCATAATTAACTATGAAATTCCAGAGAAAGAATTAAATGCTTTGAGTGTTTTTTTAATTGTAGCGTGAACTGGTCAAATCCAATTTCACGATCTCCTTATTTCAGAGATTTTCAACAACTCAAAGGACCAAAATTGGTTTAGACAAGTGATAATCTTGTTTCACTAAAGTAGACTATTCAGATGCATCAAGAAAATACTGTGCTGGTTTTGTGAGCTTCTTGGGGCAGAGACTTGTAGTCCAATGGTGTCCTGATTTCTGATTTTGACCTCTGGCCATTATTACTATAATCTATTATTGTTACTACTAATAATAATAGTGTCACCTCTGGAGACAGGTTACCAGACTATGAGCCAAATTTTCAATTTTCAAAACAGCTCAGCCTCTATAATCAGGGCCAGCTTTTCAGCAGAGTTCAGCTCTCCTTTAGCCATCTAACTAAATGGCCAGATTTTTGAAAGTACTCAGCACGTTGGCTGCTGGGATTTTTTGAGAATCTGCCCATAAGTGTCACAATGAGAATTTTCTGGGTGATGAGCTCTTTTGAAAATCAGTTCTGGGTGCTTGAAAAATTTGGCTCTGACCCCTTTTGAAAATCTGACCTCGGATGAAACATTGGTAAGATGTGTCCCGGTGGGTAAAAACTCCCATTTCCTCAGCATATTTTAAAGAAACTCCTTGCCTATACACTGGGCCTTTCATGCCTCCTTTTGTACATTTCTTTTTAGCTCAAACCATGTTTAATTTGATTTCTTTGTGTTGTACTCAAAGTACTATACGGGATCTTTTCAGGGGGATTAAGGCAAAACGCCACATTTATTAGTAATACAGGTATTAATTAATACTCTATCATATGCATATGATATATTACAGTCATGCATTCACACACACACACACACACACACACACACTCCGTCTTGCTGTTGTTACCAACTAGTTGCTCCCCTTAACTGCACTGGCCAGGTGAGTTAGATGGGGGAGGGGTGGAGCCGGGCTTCTGCCGATCCGGATCGATGCTCCGATGGTGACAAGACGAGACCCAGGGTCCTTCTGCAAGACACCTTGTATTTATAGCAGCTTCCCTCTTATGCAAATCCAGACCAGATTCAAAATCTGGGTCTGTGTCCGTTGGTCTGTGCTTTGTGCTGCTTTTTTTTCTGGGTGTTGTCCCAATGCTGCTCAAAGAGGGCGTTTTCTAAAGAAGGTGCTTGCTTCTAATCCCTGAGGTCGTCAATATGTCTGCTCTTCTTTATTGGGCCCACTTGACAAGTTGTATTGTCCTTTGCTCTGGCTTCCATTCCCTCTTCAACTGTTGTAGCTGTCTGGAGGTGGGTGTCTTCCAAGCCTCACTCATTCACACCTCATTCAGTCAATGGGGCAATTGATTACAGAGTGGGGGGGGGGATCTCTTATTCTACTTCTAGCAAAAAGGCACATGTTTCTTTCACTTTAACTATACTATCCTTAGGGGCTAGAACATTTAATACAAAGTTTTCTACCAATTTTCTAATACAAAGTTGTATGAGAGAGGCACAATGCCAAGTCATATGAAATACAAAATTAAACAGTGAACAGAAGTTACAATGCAGGCAAGTGTAGTGAATGGTGAACAGAACTTACATTAATAAAGTGAACAATTAAAAACAATTTCATTTATCAGTTCTACATTTGTGACTATGCAGGTGTTAGATAATGAATGCATCATTTTCCTTTTGGGAAGCCAGTTTTTATCAGTACCCAGAACGGGGGATTCATTTTGGCCAAGTTCTGCAGTGTTCATAAGTATCTATCAGTCTTCCTGTATATAGCAGCTATCAATCATGTCTTTGTGGGAATAGTTCTTCCAGGGATTACTCAAGGAATAGTCCTTCCAGGGATGAATAAGACTTTGCAGAATTTTGCCCTATCTGTTTATCTATCTGTCCCTCCCACTTTATCATTAAGCTATATGAGCACAGTAAACTGCACTAGAACATTTGGAGAGAGTGTCTATGAATGTTTTCTATTAGCTAATGGGCAGATCATTTCCAATCCACTTGGTCTTGCTGCAAATGAAGCATTAAGGCCTTGGCTCTTTTTAAGTATAGTAATTTATCAAAGAAATAGAATCAAAACTGAAAGAAAAGACTGCAAGGACTCTGTCCTGGTATTTCATTTTAGCATGTGGCTCCTTTGCTTGAATAAAACAGTAATAAAACATTGTCCTTGTCTGGAGCCTTTCATCAGAAGATCTCAAAGCACATAACAAATATTACTGTTACAATTATAGTACTCTAGTATTGGCCTACCTAAATTGCAGTTGGGTAGCTTTTAACCTGCACAACCAATGTTTTCTAAAAGCTATCTTTTATATCACCCTCATTATCACAGTATCTGGCCACGTCACCAGTATTAATGAAGTTATCTTCTCAACACCCCTGTGCTGTAGAGGAGCATTGTTCCCATTTCACAGATGGGAAACTGAGGCACAGAGAGATTATGGGCCAGATGCTCAAGTGCTGAGCACCCACAATCAGGGCCAGATTTTCAAGAGCTCAATTCCCATTTAAGCTCTTAAGTAAGGGCAGAGTGTTGAAAGAGCCTAGTGCCTCCCAGCAAGCCCCGATTGGGACACTTATGGACAGATTTTCAAAAGAATCAGCATCCAATGTGCACCCAAAATGCAGGGCTCTGTTTCAAAATTTGGCTCTTATTTAGGTGCCTAAATGGGAGCTGAGCTCTTTGGAAAATCAGGCCCCAATTGTGTTTGCTGAGCACTTAGAAAAATCTGGCCTGAATGGTGCAAGGTGACACTAAAAGTCTATGGGGGAACCAAGAACTGAAACTGGGTCTTGTGAGTTCTATACCCCATGCTTTAGAGTGAAACCCATTATTTTTCAGGCCTTCCAAAAATAGGTGCATAGTGTTGCTCCCATGGAAGTCAATAGGGGTGTGATGGGGCAGAGCAACCCCGCACTGGTACTGCAGGAGTTAACCCTTCCTTTCTAGCAGAGGAAGCCACCCCCCCCCCCCCCCCCCCAGGGCTCTTCTGGACATGCTCCAACTGGAGAACAGGTAAAAGGCCTGCAGAACTGCTCAGTCTGGGTAGCCTGATGGAGGGGAAGGAGGGTCCCTAGGAGGAACAGCCTGTGCTCCAGGATCTGGAAGCCAACCAAGCGGGACATGCCCTGATGGAGCACATCACAGCAGGAGAACAAACCGGAGGATCCCTAGACATCAAGAACCCGGAGATTATGGTAGGAAGTGACCCAGGGGAACTCTAGAGGAAAATGGCATTAGAGCTGCACAGAGGCTTGGTGTGTTTTGGGTGGATCCCTGCCAAGTCAGTGGCAAGGGGAACTTGCCACTATCAGGGCCCTGGGTTGGGACCCGGGGGAGAGGGTGGGTCTGGGTCCTCCTTCCCCAGCCACCTCCCCCAGTCCAGGCTGGGGGAGTGGCCCAGCGCAGGAATCATACGGACTTTGGTTGCTAGGCTGCATTACCCTGCTAGCGAGGGGTGGGGCAACTTCCATGGACTCTGGCCATTGGGCCATACTGCCTTGATGCTTGAGGTAAGCCACATGGACTCTGGCTGCTAGGCCACACTACCTGGCTTGTGAAGGGAATTATATGTGCTCTGGCCACTGGGCCACACCACTCTGACACTGGGAGAGATTTATATGGACTCTGGCCATTAGGACACACTACACTGACTAAGGCGTGATTATGTGGAGGGAGGCCATTGGGCTGCCCACAGAGAGGTGAGCATACAAACTTGGGAATGGTGAGGTTTTGACAGCCATTCTTTCCCCTTCCTCCCCGCTGCCCCAAAGGAGCAGTAATGTGCCCAGGACCGCCACAGGGGGTTTTGTCATCAATTTCAATGGGAGACATGAGACTGGGATGAGGACTTCCTTGTGTAGTCTTTTATGCAAATTTGATTAATTAACTTTGCCTTTAGGAATTTGGTGGTTGCTCAAGCTTTTTTAACAAGCTGCATGTTTATTGCAAGGGCCAATCAACAATACACTCTTGTCCAAAAGCAGCCATAGCAATAACTTGCTTGTTGTCATCTGCAAAAATTATCGAGCAAAACGTAACTTTTATCTCAGTCAGCCACTGCACTGGGTATGTAAACCATCCCCATCAAAGGAACAATTTTCCCAATGAGGGACACAATTGGACTTGCTGTCCATGCATAATAGGAATGAGCATATACCATGTGCTCCCTGTAATAACTAGTAGTGCTCTGTTGTGGTCTGATTTCTTTTCCGTATGGGTGCCCCATCCTCTCTAGTGAGTAGGGGATTTGCATCATGTGTATAACATATGATCACTATGGTTCAATGCATGTTCTTGTCAAAGCAGCACATGTTCTGTGAATAGGTTAGGCACATATATGCTCTGCATTGGGAAGAAATATATCAGTTCATACAGATCCTGAGCCAGATCCTCCACGACCACTGTACAGCACTGGTATATTTTGCCCCTAAATGAGGTTCAACCAACTGTGGGAGGATTAGCTCAGTATAAGGGGGAATCTCCACTGACGTAAAGCCCACGTAGGCCTGCTGGAGGAAAAGGAGCATGGCTAGCAGGAAGAGGGTATGGCCAGAATGCCCACAGGCTATGGTGGGCCATTTTTGGCCACACCATCTCAGCATAATTTAAAACAGCCTTTAGGCTGTGCCTAGGGGATAGAAGAAGTGACTGGACGACAGGACTCCTGGTTTGAACTTCCAGATTTGGGAGGGAGTCTGATATGAGATCCACTAAAGAGCAGGAGACTGGAAGATAGGACCAGAAAATACCTGCAAGAGTCTCTAGCTTTTCTTCTGCATTGCTCATGCAGTATGCTCTTCTCTCCCCCACAAAACCCATACACAGCAAAAGCAGAGCCAGCATAGCTCACGTGTTTGTGCTTAATGAACGAAGGGAGCCTTCAGAGGATTTGCATGTTACAGGGATTGCTTGCCTTAATTTTCACAGAACAGCTCTCCCTTCCTTTAGCAGTTTCATTTATTTATGTTTTCCCATTTTATGCATTCATTTAGCAAAGCACATGAGATGTAAGAACTTATTACTGGTGGGTGAGACAGACAAGCTTTTGAGCTCAAACTTGTCTCTCTCAAAAGAAGTAGGTCCAATAAAAGGTAGTACCTCACCCACCTTGTCTCTCTCATATCCTGGAACCAGCACCGCTACAATGACACTGCGTAAAACTTATCTTTTTTAGGCTATGAGCTGAGGAATCTCTGTTTGCTAATGATCTGCCATCCATCAAATGCTCTGAAACACCAAGGTTTGTAAGTAACATTTGTATTTCCCAGCAGAAGGTGCACATGCAGAATAGTCTGTTCTAAGACTTGGCACAGTGAGTTTTTCTATTCCTAAATGCTGGATCAAAGGCATGTTAAAAAAAAATTGCTTAACCCAGGCCGTCCTGTTTTCCTCACACTCAAAAATAATGGGAAGGAAAAGTCCCATTGGAAGAAATGTAAGATAAAGGACTGTAGCTTGTATAATCAGCTGCAGCCCCTTGGGGTCTAAATGCAGCAGCAGCTTTTGCAAGGTTTACAAAATGTCCCAAATAGCGGAGGGCAGGGTCCGGTCCTTAATGCTATGGTTCTTTGCAGGTTTGGTGGTGATTACTTATGGGCCAGATCCTCAGATGGTGTAAATGACTTCAGGGACGTTACATGGATTTGGAGATCTGGCCTTATGTCCCTATTTGGAGAGAAATGCAAGAATCTCACATGAAGGAGATAAGGATTTTGCATGTAAGAGTTGTAGGAGTATCCATAATGAAGCATGATGCTTTCATGAAATTTTGAGCAACTGATTCTTTTATCTCCCATGTGTGCTCCTTGCACCTTGGCTGAGGTGGGTCATAGGGATTTCAGAGGATGGAACCTCACATGATTACATTTAATGGACTGAAATATCTCGCTTACTCTGGATTCTGCTGCCTTGGTATTGTTATGCTAGCCCCCTTCATTCAGGAGCCCAGAAGCAATCAGCTACAGCCAGGAAAGCCCCTCAAGGTAACTTCCTTTAGAGATCTTGAGACAGATCCTCATCTGGCATAGGTGGATTACAGTTGCATTGACGTAAACAGCACTACTTCCATTTACATCAGCTGAGGATCTGGCCCATAACATTTCAATACAAGATCAATTAAGGTAAATCACGTGACTTTGTAGCCCAAGCATATAGCCACTTTCTGATAACAGACTAAGGCCCTTATGACTCATACTGGTTGAAACTTTTCAAAGTTTTAATGACATTTTTGGGAGGGAAAGGAGGAAACATATTTGTCATGAAATCTCCCCCTTATATTTTTTGACCAAGTCAAATCATGTTACAGAGATGACACAGATTTATCAAATTCCTTCTCATGTGGTGTCTGTCTGTCACTTTCACTTATGCATACAGATATGAAAGCTGTCTATTTCTAATGTGTTCCTACCCTCATGAGATTTTTAGTGGCGGTTAGCTTCCCTGGTAGCTTTCCACTCCTCAAAGAGCATAAAACTAATTGTATCTATCTAGAAAAGATGGCCGTCTGAATTGATTCCAATTAATTAATGCAATGGGGGCTTGTCTGAACATCTACCTGGCAATTAAACCAGATGTCTAACTACCATGTAGACACAACCTCTGTGCCTTGCCATCAGTTAAATGGGGATAATGGCACCCGGAGGGGGCAGCTGGGTGAGGGAATGAAGGCCAGATAACCACCTAAGATAGAAGTCAATGGAAAGGACTCCACTGACTTCTTTGGCTTTGGATCAGGCTCTTCCGCAGCTGTGGGTGGAGAGTCAGACCAATAACTGACCACTTTTTCCAAAATCTGGGGTTGTTTCCAGAGTTCTGTATTTATCTTTCCTTTCAAAAATAAAAAAGCTTTATTTACATTTCCAGTCCCCCAGACTTCCATTTTCATACTTGGACAGGAAAGAGGAGATAAAACCCACCTGAGGTACAGTTCACCCTGCTTCCTGCTCTCAGGCAGAATCATAAAATAATCTGCTGTCTGGCTTGCCATAATAAGATGTTCAGCAGAGAGACCCAGAGTTAAATGAAATGTAACCTGTGTTTAGATTTATGCTGGGTTACTTGAGCTTGCAAAACACTTAACTACTCACCCTCTGTCATTGCAACTCATACACCAGGGCCCCACTCAACCATGATTATGTTTGAAAATTCCTGCTTTCCCTCATATCAGTGGGGTTTTTGGATTGAGAATGGATCCCAGGGATTATGTGTGCTAAAGCATTTTGCAGGTTGCAAATGGGGGCATTTGTGGTGAATTTCAGTGGATCCTAGGGACAGAATGCAGCTGCCTTATAGAAAAGGAAGTTGTGTATCAAAGCCTTGGCAAAGTGCACATGCTGCAGTAGAAGAGGTTGGTGCCCTGTTCTGTAGGATGCTAAACACCACTGACTCCTTAGCAACGTCCACAGCCAGACCTTTAATGGGTTTTCAATGTGCACTGTTTCTTAGAAATATAATGGCCACAATTTAGGATTGAACCCATGGAGCTAAGAGCACACAGCTTGAGCTAACAGATTTAATCCCCTGTTGGGTATAATAGCAGACTCATAGCCTTTGTAGATCAGGCACCCCTGAACAGGGGTTACACAGTTTCATCCTTAGGGCCAGCTCTTCTCCAGGCTGACGTGTTGGGTATAATTCATTATCAGACACAGCTGGGGATGAACTTGAGGCAGAGAGAGGATAGACCAGGAGGGAAGGGGTCTAGGGCTCTCTTTCTGTGGGAAAGGAACTATGAAGAAACTATAGGACTGGAGCTAGCCTTCTTGTGGGCCCTGAACTAGGAGTGAGGCTGCAGAGAGGTAGCTCTATGCATTAGTGTTAAGGAAGAAGAACATACATATGAGGAAAGCCCAGAGGGACTAAAAGTTCCTACCTGGGGCAGGCAGAAGTAGCTTAAGTTACCTTTAGCTTCCTTTGGGGGGTTTTGAGTTTTCCTGGGGAGAAGCCAGGAACCTCCTTACTCCGACAGAAGAGAGGGATTGAAGAGGAGCCCAGGTGAGGTGGAAGATATTCTTTTGATGTCCAGGATGGTGCTGAATGCCCTTTACTTGGGACTCTGGTACTGTGTAGTAGGTGAGATGGTATGTGACCTGGCTGGAGGGCTGAGTCACCAGAAGAACCAGACCACCACAGGGCCTGACTGTCAGAAGGGAGGCAGCTGAGAGGAAGGTTCTTAAGTGCTGTGCCCAGCCAAGAGAGGGTGCTCTGGATCATAAATCACACTTTCCTCCTGGGCATGTGGACTGAGGGATGGCTGAGTGGTACTAATACTGGCCACCTTGACTAGCTGCTGTCACACCTCTCTGCTAGATCAGAGTAAGGAAGACAGGGGATAATGAGAAGGAGCAGATAGCTGGTGGAGAGGAGTCTCTGGAGCAGTATCGCTTGGGAGGGAAGGAGGCATTACCAGGTGAGCCTATGGAACTGGATGAGGTAAGAGCTGTGAGGTGAGTTGTTGGGGTGGGTACCGGTTACCATTGGTTTAAACAGCTAAAAATGGTACCTTATGCTACAACTTGTAAGTCAGCTAGAAAATGTGCCTGTCATAGCAACATGTTAACACACACATACAGCTGCTGATGTTTGTGTGGTTATTTACTCAATTCATCCTCCATTGCTGTGCTTTGAACACTTTAAAGCAGCAGGAGCTGAGGGGGCTTTGAGAAATGTTCCTTCCTAAATATCTCACAATGAGACCCTTCCAGCAATTAGCTCATCTTCTCCAGGATCCAATGCATAGAAGCTGCTGCGTTGTTGTTGTTGTTGTTTGTAGTTGGTTGGTGGGGTTTTATTTATTTACTACTTTGTTTGCTAATCCTACATCTAAGCAAACTACAGAGAAATGGGAATTGTGTTGCAGATTTGCTGCTTTTCCTGGTAACCTGCTGTGAATTATTTATGCCGTCTCCTTGTTGTCCTGGAGGCTTTCATTAAGGGAAAGGCATGAGTCTGCAGTTTCACTTATAGGCCTTGGTAGCATGGAGTATGAAAAAGATGCATCAGCAGGGAGCAGAGTTAGTTACCACAGTCATTATGAGGATAGGCTGCCCACCTCAGGAGATATCTTGTATATTAAAATTCAGACCAGATTGTAGTGAGAGGAAAATGGCTGCAGTAGCTCAGAGTGATTAGTTATTGGCTGAAAAGCATCCTATTCTCCTGTGTAAACCTGGTGTAACTGACTGAATAGCTGGGCAATGCATTGATTAAGGTCTTGATTCAATAAGGTACTTAGGCATGTACCTAGCTAAACAATAATACTTACACTTGACGAAGGAGGTCAGTATCATTCCCTTCATTTTACAAATGGAGAAGCTGAGGTGCAGAGGGGCCAAGTGACCATTTGGAAGGTTACCCAGTAGCCCAGAAATAGAATCTGCTCCCCTGGTCCAGTGCTCTATCCACAAGGCCACACTGCAATTCTGTTTTCAGTGGCACTGCTCACATATTTGCAGTTAGGCATATATTTAAGTATCTTGCTGAAATAGCTTTCGCACATCCCTGCTGCATCTTCCACTAGACAGGTTCCTATGGGGACTACTATACCACTTTGAGCTGCCCCCCAAAGCAGGACAGCAGTGGAAGTCCCCACAGGAATGTCTACCCATATATTTAGAATAACGCCTCTTCTCTATCTTGCTAGCTACCTTTTCTGCCTTTTCCTGTGTACTTCAGCTTTTAATCTTTACAAACATTGGTGTCTTCCCAGGGGATTCAGGGGGCCCGGGGCAAAGCAATTTCAGGGGGCCCCTTCCTTAAAAAGTTGCAATACTATAGAATACTATATTCTCATGGGGGGGCCCCTGCAGGGCCCAGGGCCTGGGGCAAATTGCCCCATTTGCCCCCCCTCTGGGCAGCCCTGTGAAGACCTGGCCATTTTGTGTCCAGGTCATTCAAGGCTATCACATGGACTCTGTGCTTGTAATACTGACAGACCCCAGTCAATGGTGGGTGGGATCAAACATGGGATCTCTGGAGCTAAATGCATGAGCTAAAAGCCATATGGCCATTAGCTAAGGCTGTAGAGCAGACTCATTAATCTCTCTGTAAGTGGTCTCGGTGCCACGAGATGGGACAGAAGGTGTGTGGGTTACATGTGCTCATGGCAACTTTCCTTTTGTTTGTTCTTGTCTTTGTTCTCTAACTCTAAGATGAAGACTGTTCTGACCACAAGTATCCATTTGTGTCTGAAGAAGCATAACAAGTGTTCTGGTGGTGATGATGGGACTGTACATTAACAAGAAAATTTGCCTCAGCTTCTCCTACGGCCACCACTGCTGAAGTATCTGAGCACTGCACAAGTAATGTATTTATCCTCACAACAGCCCTGTGAGGTAGGGAAGTGCTGCTATCCCCATTGTATAGATGGGGGAACTGGATCACAGAGAGGCTTAGGTCAGATTTACAAAGGTGCTGAGGTACCTATCAGTGCCAGTGCTAGGCTCGTAACCTTCTTCAGTGCTTTTGTAAATCTCTCAGGGTACCTGCATCTATAGGTACCTAAATACCTTTGTGAATCTAGCCCTAAGTGACTACCTCAAGGTGTGTGGGGCAGTGGTCAGTTCCCTACTGTCTCCCCAGTCTTAGCCTCACAGCTTAACTACTAGACTATCCTACCTTCTGAGGTGTGGGCTTCTTGGTCACAAAAGGAACCAGACTAGCACTGGCCTAATATTTACACTGCCTGTATGACACATTTTGTTATGTATCTGTCTTTTAATGCCTAGATAAATGGTGCTAGTTGTGTATAATGCTGAATTTTTAACTGACTTCAATATCTCTATGCTGGTATACTTGCTAGGTCGGTTACCAGTATAGGGCATAAAAGTGAATCTTATAGCTTCTCTGATATGCACAGCTGTGGCCACACTTTTTAAATTCAATCAAGGCAAGGGTATAGACACCATCTCTGTTAAATGCTCTCCTTAGAAGGAGATGATGGATATCTGTGGCCATTACCTAATGCCATATGCTACCCTCAGTCATGTCCTCAGTACAATGTAAATTGCAAACAAAGGACCAGTCAGACACTGTTATCCTTTGTTCACACAGACCAGCAGACTAGCATTGGATGGGAAAAGGGGAGAGAGATATGATAAACAGCGTTATGTCTGTCCATCAATATCAATTCCCCCACTCTGAACCTTAAGCATCCAAAAGATGGGTACCAGCATGGAAATTCCTCTAGCTCAATTACTAGCTTAGTACTTGGTAGCGCTGCCACCAACCAGGATTTCCAGTACGTGGTTACACTCTGGTCCCTGCAAAACCTTGCCCAGGGAACCCCAATACCCAATCCTCGGATTTTACACAAGGAAAGTAAACCCTTTGCCTCTCCAGCTCCCTCCTGGGTTACCCCCGGAAGATTACTGTAATTCAAACTCCCCTGAATCACAGTAAGCAGAGGACAAGTCACCTTCCTCCTTCCTATCTTTGCTCTTCCCAGACTTCCCTGCAGAGAGAAAGTAATAACACAAAGAGAAAATATTAACACTGTCCTCCCTCCCTCCTGTCTCTCCACCAATTCCCTGGTGATCCAGACCCAGTCTCCTGGGGTCTCATAGAATAAAAAACAATCAGCGTCTTAAAACAAGGATGCATTTTTACTGTTTTCTCTTTAATTAAAAACTATCTTTGTAAATTAAAATGGAAGAGGTACAGGGGTCTTCAGCTATAGACACTGGGAATAACCCCGCCAGCCTAAGTATACAAGTACAAATTAAAATCCCTTCAGCAAAATAACAAATTGAAATCTTCCAGCCAAATACACATTTCAAATAAAGAAACAACACATAAGCCTAACTCGCCTTATCTACCATACTCGCTATTCTGAATTTATAAGCGTATCAGGAGATTAGAGAGAAACACCTGGTGAATGTCCTGGTGTACTCTCCAGCACACAGAGAATAACAATACTAACAGCACACACAAAAACTTCCCTCCCTCAAGATTTGAAAGTATCCTGTCCCCTGATTGGTCCTCTGGTCAGGTGACAGCCAAGCTTACTGAACTTGTTAACCCTTTACAGTCAAAAGAGATATAAAGTACTTCTGTTCTGTTAATTTCTACTATCTGTTTATGACAGTGCCATAGATGTCTGACTGCATGATTCTTTAGCTTTTCATGCTGCAAAGTATCCTGCTATGAAGTTAGACCACATGTGGTGAGCCTAATCCTGCTCCCACTGAAGCCAGTGGTATCTTTGCTATTCATTTCAATAAAAGCAGCATCAGGCCCAATAACACCTTATCGGTGGTATTTCGAAAGCAGCCATTGCTGTAGTATCTAGCTATCGCTGCTGCTGTTCCTTCAGCATATGCAAAGCCAGCAATAACAATATAACTTCACACTAAACTTTGGGTCTGTACATACTACTATCCCTATTGTACAGATAGGTAAACCGAGCACATCCCAATAATACTAAGGAGTAGAATAGAATAGTCAGACATGTTGACTTCAAGTACCTTGCTCCAACTACTATCCACTATTCCCTCCCAGAGGTGGCTATAGAATTTAGAGGCCCCGATTGCGTGTCCCACCTGCTCTAACTACTGGACACCACTCTCTACCCAGCCTCAAGAAGAGAACATAGGGGTCTTGATTACTAGGCCGCTGGTGTAATTACTTGAGTATAGTGTTTCTTTGAAGAAAAAGGAAGCTTTGTTTACTATGACACAGATGTACACCACCATCCCAATATAGCATTTTATTTGGACAACCCTGCTCTGCATATTTATTTGAAAGAAACATTCAGTGCCTAGCACAATGTTGGTCCATGACTGGAACTATTGGAAGCTACCCTACAATAAATAATAAACAATAGCAGTAAAGATAGGCTCTCTAATAATTCATTATCTACAATCTTCCTAAACTTTCAGTTGCATTTAATATGGAAATCCATGCTGATTAGTCACTGAGCCCAATTTGATTAGCAGTGTGTTTGCCCAGAAAGCTTTTTTTCTTCTATTACATTATTTCTGCCTGCCTCAGAGTGTGCTCATTGATTAGCAGTCCTGCTCAGAGCAAACAAATGAATGAAAAATTACCACAGAAAATGTAGATTTCTTGCAACTAATCAACAAGCTGGCTTCCAGATGTCAGCAGGTCATATTGTAAGGGCAACTGTTGCTCTGGGTTCATCATTTGTGGCTGCAAACTGTACTTGAGCCCAAATGTGATTTTAAAAATAAAACACTAGCCCTCTGGCATGCACGTGTCCTGGATTAAAACAGTCCGCCCATTCAGTCTCTCACTAGGATGCAATTGTTTAACTGCTCATTTCTAGAGCGGGAGGCTGGACCGTGTCTACACTAGCACTTACATTGGCAAAACTTTTGTCGCTCAGGGGTGTGAAAATACCCTCCAAGCGACATAAATTTTGCTGGCATAAGTGCTCGTGTGCACGGCGCTATGTCGGCAGGAGAGCATAATTGAGCTGGTTTTATGGTGTCGATGGGAGATGGCATAACCCAGCTACACAAGCACTCTGACAGCAGCACAGTTGTATTGGTCCCGTTGTAAGCATGGCCTAAGATATTTCCTCACTGTTCCGTTCCCTGTGTAAGTGAAAGGAACTAGGCATCTGAAGCCTCTGCTACGCCTTCTCAATTAATTTCACTGGGCCCAGCTTGCATACGCTAGCAATGCAATTAACTCTCATTCTTCCTCCTAGTTCCTCTCCTGAAGAAGCTAGCTGCAGGCGATATTGATTCAATACAATCTTCATGGAAATGGGCAATTTAGTGAATAGTGGTTCTCTTGACATTTCATAAACTAGCTATTTCCTCTTGCTGCAGTTACCCAGGGGTACTTGTTACTCTAGATGGAATATCTTTATAATGTGGGCATTATAATACTGCCTAGAAGTCCCAGCTGAGGGTACGTCTACACTGCACGATTATTTCGAAGTAGTTTAAACCGATATTACAAAACCGATGTTATAAAATCGGTTTTGCGCTCCACATGCGCATCACCAAATCGACGGCTGATCCATGGTCCAAGCTACCATCGATTCATGACGGAGCACGTGGGTAGCTGTTCCCTCAGCTATCCATAAATATCCCACTTCCGTAGCACAGTGGCCTGATGGGGCATAAAACAATGCCCGGCTGGTGCTGGGGTAAGCGCCTCATAACCCCCCTTGTGAAGGCAGCACAACACCTCGCTTTTAACGCGGAAGTGCATGAGCCAAGACCCATAGGCACAGCAATCATGGACCACTGAGAATCACAAACGGTAACTGCACTGACCGTTGCAAACCTCGCACTCTCATGCTGACTTAACTGAATCGATGAACTGCAAAGGCAGAGGAGAGAAGCAGGCAAGGCTATTCTGAGCGCCGAGACAGCGATAACGAGATCGAAGCAGAATTATCTCCATAAACAGCTCTGGACCAAGCGATTATGGACTAAAAACGCTATAACGGCATTACTACCCCATTGAACGCCCGAATATTGCACGGAAACAACACAGACTGTGGACCAGGCATATTGTGAACGTGTGGAAACATCACAGTGGCTAGAAACTTCGCATACACCTGCGTAAGAGCAGTTCTTAGCAACTTTGTGACATGCTCCCCTGCCACTGAAACATACCGGTAATACAAACATAAGCAGCCCTCACAGTGGAGAAGCAGTGCACATAGACCTCTGGAAGCTTGCAACGCCAACAGCTACCAGACAAATCGAAAGCAAATTTGGAGAGGTGGGCAATCTGATCTGTGGCGGCTGCCATAGATCAATTTGCCAAAGCAATCATGAAGCCTCTGCAACAGAAAGGCTTGTATCTGGAAAGCCGTGCAGTGATATTGACTGCTTTGACTGCAATGGTATTCCAGAACTGTGGCTGGAGGCACTAGACTGAAACCCATACCCTAATATTGGCCCCAAACACACCAGGCACCCATACTGAACCTCGAAGGGGTACCTTTTCAATGAGGTTGCAAGCACGGGTGGAACCACAGGATTTAACAATACCCACATCCACATGGATGGCAGAAGGGTGTCACGACGCTCTCGCGTCTCCAAGAGCACTAGTCTCTGTATAAAACGCTGCAGCAAGGAATTACTATCCCAGACCCAGAAAATAACAAGTTGGAATGTCAAAATCTTAATAGTACCTGGGGGACCCACCTACACCCCTTGACGCCAAGGCCATGAAGCCATACACTGGCAGCCTGGACAAGTGGTTACAGAGAGCTTATCAACTACAGGCTGAGCAATGCCCGAAGTTGGTAGAACGTGTGCAAATTGGCCCCGTTTAAAGGGTCGCTGGCGATCATTACTACGCTCAGAACTCAGCCAAACCAATGTCCTCGCTGCTATTGCTTTCGCGATGCTGTGTGCTCCACAACTTGATGAACTAAGGGGAGACATGTAATGCTGGTGGTGGAGAGCTGAGCAGAAATCACCTAGCCCGCTGAGAGAGCGACAGCCACTCCACACCCCCAGGAAAAAAGACCCAAAGCGGCATTAGAAAGCACACCTGGAGCGCTGCGAATAAAAGCTGAAAACGATTCAGCTATGGGGCCGCCACTTCGTGTGACTTCTGTTTGCTTTCCCTTGATGAACCCTCCAGCATTATAGCTTATTCAGTGTAAGCAACCCACCGCTACCCCTTCTTCATTACAGTTGCGATAGGAAATAAAATTTCGTATTGTTTAAAAATCATTCTATTATTCATTAAAAGTAATTATGCTCGTTAAAACAAGAGTTTTTCCTTACTCAAGATATTCCCGTGTAAAGCAAACCCCCCTCCCACTCAATCGATGTACTTCTTGTATTACAAAGAACATACAAAAAGGCAGAGAATAGATCACTGACTGCTGTGCATGGCAGGAGGCGGAGGAAAGGCTACTATAGCACATGTAGCGTAATACATGCCTTTCCTTGAAACTCTGCAGGGGTGTGGAGAGGGACGAGGTGCAGAATAGCCCTCCACCACGACGTCTTACACGTTGGAGTGACTGGGAGATAGTGGACGTGGCATTGCAGGGAGGTGATACGGACATGCAGTGCACTCGCTAACTGTGCGCCTTCTGAACTCCACCATGCGTTGAGGATTCAGTTTTGAAGACAGCAGCAGATCCACGTTGCTATCTCTCAACGTGTCTTCCTGCCTAGCCTCCTCAGATCGTCACTCTGGCATCTTTTCCTGTACTTTTAGCTACCTCACATCCTCCAATCATCTCTGTTTATCCGCTCATCATTGCGTGTTACTTAATAATTTCTGTGAACATTAATCTCGGTCGTTTCTTCCTCCGCCGTATCACAAGCACGCCCTCGCCAGTGAGGCATCAGGGACTTCAAGAAATGTGCAGAAGCTGCCAGGGGAAGTCACCAGGGTGAAAGTAGTCAAAGATACCTTTTAAGAGCAAGACAGAGCCTTTCACCATAGAACACTATCACACTTACAGAGCAGGATCTCTATACAAAGGTCGCATTTTTGGTACGTTTAAGATAATCATTCGGTGTGATCGGTGTGGCACACCACAGACGAACAAGTAACGGCAACCGTACGCACCGCGACGATGGGTAAGTAGTAAGGCTTTAACATTTTGAACTTACTCCACCGTCATATACCATGGATCTAATATGATTAGCCTGTTGCTCCTATTAAGAGGAACCTGCAACACGCCAACCCCAATCTTTCACATCCACACAACAGCGCATAGGCTCCTATCGTATACGAGTCGCTGCTAGTGATCACCCTACGCACATACACGCGCCCCGCAGCGCGTGCTGTAGCAGGGAAGAAAGTCTGCCTGCGCCAGACCTCTGCACAACGCTCGTCGCTCATCTCCTCCCTCCCCACACCGCTCCTCCAGATAGCAATAATCGCCCATTCTACCAACCTATTTACATCCTGACTTGTTCTAACAAGGTAACAAGGTAGGATATCATCTCTCCTGACAATAGCACCAGCAGAGGCAATCGTGTTTATGCAATACCTCAGTTGCAATGCCTTCAAACTGCTCAGTACGAAAAAATGTCTTGCATAAATGCATGCGTGAAAAGTTACCTACTATGGGGAACCGGAGAAGCTGTCTGGCCAGAAATGTTCCATATATGCATAAGGGGGGGTTTGGGGAGTTTGTCCTCCACGATCGATTTATGGCAGATTATTGGAGAAGTTTCGCTCCATCCCCAGACATGTTACGAAATTTTCCCCTTAACAGTAATGGCTGCGAACTGCGCAAAAGCCTGGTGTCAAGGCGATCTAAAAAACCATCTGTTGTAATCCGTGTTGTGTACAGAAGAAGACACTTACGATTCGCTTCCATGGCGTTCACTGTCTGGCTTCCTCGCTTGGGTAAGCGCAAGGACTGTAATTTTTGGGTCCAAAGATCCTGCTGTTGGGTTATACGACTGCTGTGTCTATCACCGGACGCTCATCTTCATCCTCAAATTCGTTCATCTTCCCCTCGCCTACATCTCAAAACCTTGATATTTCAATCCCAAAGTCTGAATCCACGGAGCAGGGGGCACTGAGTAAGCTGCTGAACCCCAAAATTGAAATGTAGTTTCAGCATGAAGCGGCATCTGTTATTTGGCTAGAGCCTGACCTTAGCCGTTTGCTTCTCTGCTTCTGGAGCCGCGTCTAAGCCTTACAACTTTCACGGCGCACTGAAGGAGTTCTCTGCGTGCCCTTATATCAGCCAGAGAACGTTGAAATCTTCAAAAACTTTTTCATTTCACAGTCTATTTGAAAACGCACTGCTTGAGCAACGAGTCCTCACCCAGGATAAGCCGATCACAAGAATCAAACCTCCACCTGTGGGTCCAAGCTGCGCTCTGATTCATTTATCAGGAGAAACTGCATTGTGACTAGGAGTGCAAACGAGTCTCTGTGGGTCACATCATGTTGTGTGCTGGACCTCACGGTGGATCATCAGGAAATGGAATTCAAAAGTTTCGGGATTCAGGCTTTTTTCTGCAACCTGGACCAGTGCCATCAACAAGTTTAGTGTCCGACTGCTGCACAAATGAAGTGCCCCTGTGACAAATGGTTCTGAAACCGCAAATTGGAGTGCGTACACTTGGAGCAAGAAGCATCGCTCCCTTCTGGTTTAAAACATTGAGTATGTCCCTCCTGGACTGTCCATAAGCCACTGACTGCCTGCCTACCAAGTGCCCCCCCCCCCCGTATGTCACGAAAAAGTCCTAAATCTTTCATTAGTCCTTGTATTCCTCAACGACTGCAATGAAAAAATGGGGGGTGGCCCTGCCACATAGCGCGGAAGGGTGCGAGACAAGGATGAAGCAATGGTTATTCTGGCTTGGCCGAACGGTGGAAACCCCGTTAACTACATCGCCACATCTGTTGTCTATATAAGTGTGCTACAGATTCTCTGCTGCTGTTGACTCCTTCTTGATCAGGCAACTGACTCTATTTTATAACAGCATAAGGAGGGATTGACTCAGTGCCAATGATCCAATCCAAGTTTGTCTTTTGCAGTGCCCCACCGGCTGATTTAGCCAGGGGCACTCGTGATACACGGAACAGTGTTAGAGAAGGAGACGATAAACCGTAAATGTCATTGCCAGTTTTCTCGTTAGCAACTAAGACGATACATCAGACGAACTGGTAACCATCTCTGCTATCATTGCAAAAGAAGGAAATCTGTGTGTAGCGCTCTGAAACGTGCGCCTCTTCTCCACCGCATCTAGTACACAAAAGGGATGGAAAAACAAAAAAGCCGACGGTCTCATAGTGCCTACAAGCAGCAATGACTATATTCTGCAAGGGCAACCAGAGATAAAATGTGCGAAAAGGACTAGCTATGACTGATGTAGTGTTCCCGAAAGCCAAAGGCACACAACGAGACATTTACACCAGAACCCCCGCGACCAATTAACATTCAGCAAATCAGGGCCGGGGGAACAATGGAGGAACGGAACGGGTGATAGAACTCGCCGCCTATCACAGTCCTCAACCAGTCCTTGTTAAAAACTATCTGCATTCTGCTTAGCGCCACAGTTCCTGTCTACAACACGGTGTCTTTTAATGGTTCACGAAATCAGTATCGTTCTCCTTCCCTACCCCACAACGAAGAAATGAAAGTTAAATAAAGCAATCCTTGAGTACCTACCACAGTCACCTACTCTTTGTAACATCAGAATGTACTATCAGAGGCAACATCTGCACAATGAAACCATTAGAGCCTTGCACAGTGGCAGTAACATAACCTACACTAAGTAATCTGAGGTGTGAATTATTGGCTACTTGGAAAAATCAGCTCCTCTCCCCCTTCCTGGTGTAGAGGTGGCTAAGTAAACTCACTGTAAGACAGCAGAAACTTGTTACCATCTCGCCTCTTTTGTTATCACTCACCAATAAATAGGAACAGAACGGATAATCACCATTGTAATTTCTGTGAAGGAACAATGGAGAGGATATACTCCACTTCGAGGCTGAGTCAATCCTCCCCTGTAACGGTTAATAAAAAAGAGTCAGTCCAGACCAAGAATATGGATACAGTGTACCTTAAATCATTGAGCAGCAGGCTACTGCTCCGTCAGGATTCAACAGAGGGAGCCGCTTGCTAAGTAACAGCAAACCATTGCTGCCCAACCTAACCTGGCTATCACAGCATGCCCCCCACCCCTTGTGGCAATGAATATTAAATGAATAATGCAAAATGAATAAAAAAGAATCACAGAGTAGTTACTTGAAAATCACATGAGAAGGGAGGAGCCACCTATGGGCTAATAACCATCCATCAAGTATAAGAACTTTTCTTACGCAAGAGAGTGAAGGGTCTATGAAGCTCAGCCCAGGATGAAATAAGGATGAAGACAGCTTACCACAGGCGTTCTTACCACCACGCAAAAGAGTCATTCCCATTTTCAAAAAACCCCGAGCCCCCGCCACATCAAGCTCCAAGACACTCACTGGTCGACTCCTACCCCTGGGGAGGCAAGGAGGGAACGCATCTTTCACCGACACATCGCGTCTGCCACAACATTCAGTACACAGAGGGTAGACAATTGACACATACTCAGAGAATTATTTTTCAACTTTTTTTAACCAGTGCTGAGGGAGAAAAACTGACTGAGCATGTTATACCGTGAACACCGAAAGACACCGTGTATTAACGCTGCAGACATTGGGCGCGCAGCCAAATCAAATAGCTTACAGACGCTGCTGGAGACGGTAGCTGATAGTCTCATTTACCCCTCACTCTCACCATACCCATGACCATACCTGAGTGTCTGGCTTTCCCGTATACTGTTTGTCATGCACCGCTGTGATACCACTTATCTTATTTTCAAAAGAGCCTGTCTGTATTTCTGTTCTTTAAACGGAGCTCTGATAAAAGAGATGTTGGTCTCACCATACGCGATGAGCATCCTCTACTCCCGTAAAGGTCAATCAGAGATTACTTTTATTTAAACTGCATGCGCCCACCCCGTGGTGATCAGAGCCTGAACACGTGAAAGCAGGATAATGCACTGTAAAGCTTCCGAGGATTTCTTCGTTTACCGGCACTCCGCATCCCCGATTCGGATTGCGGCCCAGTACCGGTCACTGGTGAACTGAGCTCCCGCCTAGAATAATAGGCAGTGTCAACCAAGACTCCACATGTATCAGATCAGCACAGGTAGCATACCAGGGTCAGTATCACAGGGGCCCCCTGCAAGAAAGCAGCACCGTTGCTGCGTCCATCCTCCCTCAACCTTCCTGGGCTACTGTGTCAGTGCCCCTCCCCCATTTATGTCATGAAGTATAAGGAATACAAGAAGAGAAGAGACTTGTAGTGAGAGAAAATGAGTCGGGGGAAGCACTGGAGGCAGCCTCCGCGGGCTATGCACACGTCCAAGCAGAATGACTCTATTTTAACACCCATAAGGGAAGGCAATGCACACATTGCCAACGAGAGTCATCCAAAACGGATATGCAAAAAATTGTAAGCCCCAAATCAATGATTTAAGCTTGTTATTAGCCTATCTGTCCTATCTACTCTAACGGTAAGCAAATGTTCCCTCAAATGTTGAGAAAATTGGCAATTCTCTGGCACGGATAGCAGTTGCACAGACGGCACCACCAGAAGGAGGAGATGGAGAGAGCAGATACTGCTCATTCAGTGCTGTAACTCCCGTCTACCAGCAGCATTCAGTAACACATAGGGTACCATAAGAAAGTAAAGTACAGGAATGATCTCTAACCACTTTATGTTCACGTGTGGGGCGGAAAAGAACTGAGTGAGCTGTTCCTGAACCACGCCAGACACTGCGTGTTTGACCCTACATACAATTGGAGCTCTGCCAAAATGCAAAATAATTTTTCGAGAGACTGCCTGTAAGACTGTGGGATGCTGAAGTCCTCAGTCCATCCCCACAGCCTTTCCTTCAAGACAGCCCCATCTCCCGTTAACGCTTGCTCACAGCAGCGGCTGTGTTCCTACAGATTTGTTATTCAAACGCTTTAGCATTCGTGTTCGTTAAAGAAAAGTTCACCTGATGATAACAATTTGTCTCCCCACTGACATCGCATCAGAACCATATATCTCCCGTACGGTCCCATCGCATGGAGCTCGATTTATATGGATTTCAAACTGCATCGCAGCCGGATGCTGATCAGAGTCCACACTGGAACAAGCAGGAAAGTAATTCCCAAAACTGTTCCGCGAGGCTTCCAGTTTATCCACTGCCCGCGGCATCACTACGACTCGAAGAATTGCCTGTCACACAGAAGCGGTCATCGCTGGACATCTGGGACCCGCGCCGGAGGCCACATATAACGTACGAATTCCGTCCACAACGAACCCTAAATCCGATTAATAACTACGAATATTACGCTACTCCTCTCGTTGGGAGGAGCTTCCGAAATCGATTCACAGGAGCGGCTTAATCTCGATATAAAGACGACGCAGTGTAACGGATCAGAGGTAACATCGGTAAAACGCCATTAAACCGATAAAGTCGCAGTGTAGACCCTGCCCTGATATTAGGGGCCTCATTGGTAGGTGCTGAAAAAGACTGAAGAAACAATATATCCATGGCCACCAGAATAGCTTGACCGTCTAAAAAGTGAATGAATACAAAAAGCCACCGAGAAGTAGAACATATTACCCAGAAGATCACAACAGACAAGCTAAGTGATGGTAAGAGCAAATAAAGACCAGGTTTCTTTGCAGCCCAGTTGTGTCCTAGTCCACGTAGAACCAACCTGCCCTGCCTCATTTGCTAATTTCACCCAAACCAAAAAAGCAGAAGGTATCCAAACATCAGAATGAGACAGAGCGGTTTCCCAAAATCTCGTCTCACTCACTATTAGGTTTACAAACTCCATGGACTATCGGCTGGCTTTCCACTTATTACCTGGTACTAAACCAACTAATCTCTATCATCCGAAAGAGACGCGCATACTCCCCATCAATTGACTTATCCGATAGGGACTTGATCAGCTCAATCAACAATAACCGCTCACTGAAGCAATGAGAGCTATTACCACATTGATCTACACCACGCACAAGACTGGCCTGAATGACTGGAAAAAAATCCAAGGCACAAGACCGAAGTGTGAAGGAATATAACCCGAATATGGTATGTTAGCTCACCAAGGTCAAGCACCAATGAGATATTAAAAATCACCTCTGAGTAAAATAGAAATCTGTCTTGAAAAACTTTTTTACTTCTACTAATGCATCCAATAACTTGTTCGCACTCGTATCACATGGAGTCAGTCAATCCAAACTAGATGAGGCATGGAGCGAAGTCCTATATCAACATGTCGGACCATCTTTTTCTTCTCAAACTAAATACAGAATAAAAAAATATTTATTCACTACATGAAACATACTGCAAACAACTTACTATTTAATACACCGTCGGAATGACAGTCACTCAAGGCAAAGCAGGTGAGCATAAACCATCTATTTCAAACCCTCCCTGTCAAACGCATTATCCAGCAAACTAAAACAACTCTAGAAATCCAGAAATTTAATGAAAAAAATCAGAGTCACATGTTGACTCCAAAATATTACCCTTAGGCTTGCTTATGCTCCATATCGAATACATGGATGTGTTGTATGGATAATGCTATCCAAGATAGGGGGAGTATCGGTCCCAACTCATCTTACTAACAGTTTTTGAGAGAAGCATATACACAACAGTGCAACAGAGTCAGTGTCTGTGAGGCCTTTAGCTGAAAATAACAAATGACAGACCAACACACACATAACAAAACGACAACTTACACTGTGCAGATGCGGGGTAGAATGATAAACAATCATCTAAGGTTGAATTGAATCCTACTTAAAAAGATACAAACCCCACACCTCAGAAAAGATACATCGGCACGAACAAGCCAAAAAACACACTTATCTAACCTGAAAATACACTCCTATCCTTTTCCTCCACAACCAGATTCAAATACACTGAACTGATCAAATGCCACTCCGCACACACAGCCATCACTCGAGGGCAGCATAGCTCCATGTCCGAGCGGATGATATCTCAGCACGTTTGGCACAGTTTGAGTGACGAAAGACTAGCACCAAGGACTCCTGACGCATCCGCCCCATGACGATACACACAGCTAACTCACTGAAGCTTGGGCACAGATGACACTTAGCCCCACCCAGTTTGTCAGTTTTACCCCAATCTGTAAGCTAACCTTCAGAGGATCTCTCTCAGAAAGACAAAGATCCAACTCCGAAACAACATCTCTAGCGAGCGACAACCTACTAATTACCCCTGACCCCGACACTAAACTCAGAACTGACCGATAGCAAACACATTCTAAGCTCATAAGTGGCAACATCCACTAGAGACAAGTCTATACATCAATAAGAGGGGAAAGAATGTGATCTAGCATAGGTAGGAAACATACCATACTAGCTTTCATCTAAGGTACACAAGTAGGGTGCGGTAACCAGGGGCAGACCAAGAGTATTACAGGATCCCGAATTGGCCATTGTAACGTGCTCACATTGCCAAGCGGCGACAAGACAATCTTTGCTCATAACATTAATCATACTAACTAATTAAAAAGATGATGGTAGGTAATACAGGTCTACATCTTGCACCTTTGCTTTGCAGTGAAAACATAATCAGAAGCCACTAAGTGAAGGAGGAAAGAACAGGTAAATCCATGAAGCAGGAATGCTCCTGCTCCTGCAAGCTCCCCATGGACGCTGGGCTCTGTACCATGTGGTGCATACCCACTGACAATGGCTTCCATAAATCCCTATCTCCTTCCCTCATCGTGCAGCAAAATCCCAATAGCTCCCCTGCCAATAGGAGAACCTTTTCCACCTCAAAAGAAAGGGGCAGTGTTTATGCCGCAGCTAATTCAATGCTCAATCAGGTATCAATAAATCAGAAATTCTATC